>NC_067400.1:223802747-224402747 GCF_016432865.1 Antechinus flavipes
AGTTAAAAAGGTGAGATTATATTTTATCCTTCAGACAATAGAAAGCTATCAGAATTAACTTGAACAGAGGAATCACGTACTTAATGGAAAATTTCTTTGGCATCAGTGTATACAATAGACTAGAATGATAGGTATCATTCCCCTTTCATTATAATAACATGCAGTGTCTATACCAATACTCTATGACACTTTCTTTCCCTGTACAATAGAACTGAATTAGTTTTTCATTTACCTTGTGTGTTTCCATAATTTGAATATCCTCCTCCACCTAGAAGGGAGAAAGAGAATGTGACTACAAAATAACTCTAAACAAAAAAATTAATTATAGGTAAACCATATCCAAATGCTATTACATACCTGACAACAACACAAAAATATGAAAATGTAGAGTTAATTACTCAATATCTTAGACAAAACAATGAAAACTGAACACATTCTGCCATAGAGCCTGCAAAAAAGTGTTAATGTCAGAGGTGTGCTGGGACAAGCTCAAACTGGCTCATGAAATCTAATCGTCAAATTATCAGAATAAGCATTTACTTTCTCAGAAATTGGCAAAAGCTGCAAATCAGGGTTTGATTTGTTATTTAGTTGAATGTCTGTATTTAAAAAGTGATCGAGAAAAATGTAAATAATGCAGATTAAGCTTATTCTGAGCAATATATATATGTACATATTTAACAACTGGCTTTTATATATATATATATATATATGTATATATATATATATATATATACCAGCATATCTCTTTTTAAATTTCCATCTTTAACACCATTTCAAAATAATCGATTTACCATAATTATTTCCATAATGAGAACTGGGATTATATCCCCCTCCTCCTGTAGGAAAAAAAAATTGCATTAAATTGGAAGAGCCATCAATAAAGTATGATTTCCCAACAAATCCTTCTCTAAAAGCATGCACAGTCCCAAGCAGCTTGATGTAAAAGCTGAAAATATTAGTACATTTTCATTCCAAAAGTAAGCAATCAATTTCACAGGATAAAATGCCAAATATAAGTAGTCACAGCCTAAGATACATTTAAGAACCACCAAAAAAGTTGTGTATGGTTTGTTTTTGTTTTGGTTTGATGAAAGAAACAGAACTAAAATACAGTTGTCTAAATTGTGTTAAATGGGATAATTAAAAGGAAAATGCAATACCTAAGGCTGGGAGTTTCAAAGAGTTATTTATTTATACTACATTTATATCCATTTCTTTAAGAAAAATTCAAGATAAGGAACAAAGTTTATGATTAATACTTAAAAATCCTAATTACAATTATAAAAAATGAAAATCATTGGAGGGATAGATGATATACTGTTGATGAAGTTGGTGAATTTGTCCACCTGTTCTAGAATGTAAGTAGGAATTATGCAAAAAAAAAAAAAAAAAAAAAAAAAAAAAAAGAAGTTGTTTTGACCTAGAAATAGAAAAATTTTCTTTTGGGTATAAAGCCCAAGAAATTTAAGTAAAGCAATCCTATATATATCAAAATATTTTTAGCAAAAACCTTGAAACAGTCAATAAATAAATTGTGATATGTGAACAAAATACAACTTTATTTTGCCATAAGAAAATTATAAATGTGAAGAATTTAAAGAACCATAGGAAAGCTTTGTATACACTGATGCAGAGAAAAGTAATTAGAATCAGAGGAACAATGACTATACACAATGACTATAACAAGATAAATGAAAACAATTATAAAAGAAAATCAAATTTTGTTAAATTCTAATGACAGAACCCAGGAGATGAAGAAATAAATCTTGCTGTTCTCCAGAGACAGGAATGTGAAATAGGAATATGGAATATGGTATTCTCCATTCAGTGGTTATCTCTGTTTTATTTAATTGTTTTCTTTATTACCAGGACAGGGTTTCATTATTAGTGGGTATGTTTCATTATTAGTGGGTATTATTGGTAGGAAATAAGCCATAAAACTTTTTAACAAAACCTAAAAAATAATCTAGGCATTATTTGAAAATATCATATCTCATATAGAAAGATAATTGCTTTTTGAGGGGAATTGTTTATTCAAAAAAAAAAGCTTGTTTTAGATACAAGAGGATTTTTTAAAATTACCTCATTCAGTCAAAATGACTTTGAATTTAGAATTAGAAGACTTAGATTTGAATCCTGGCTTTGCTACTTACTTACTTGCGAACTTGGGCAATTTATTTCCCACCAACCCCTCCCCAGGACTTCAGTTTTATCATTTGGAAAAAGAAGGTTTTAGATGATATAACTAAGGTCCCTTCCAGTTTTAATATAGATCCTTTAATAATGTGCTAGGACCCTGGTCCCTAAAGGTCAGCTTCTAGAGGGAGGAAAAATGTATTGATATTCTCATTACTTTCCTTCATATCTCCTCAGCATTAGCATGTCCTTTTATGAAGAGAAAAAAGAACTTCCTTCCTCTACATTCAGGGATGAGGAGAAGCAAGGGAAAAGAGTTCAGTCTAATTGCCCCAAGTCAAGCTTAGTAATGCTTAACAAGTTTGGTCACTTCCCAGCTTGATTGTGTTTTTACCAAGAACAGTTGCCTCACGCTAATTTATCTAAGCCTTTGGGATTGATTTTAATCATTTTAGTCATAATTTTAGGGCTGGTCCTGTTTATCTCACATAGGCACAGTACTAAAGGGGGGGAATCCTTTATAAAAGATCTAGGACTGGAAAAGGAGCATACTCCAATTTTAGCAAGTGAGCTATAAGTAAAAAACACATTTTCCCAGAAAGATGTTCCCAAAAGAAATTCTATAAAGTCATTGTCACTGCTATTTGTTAATGACCAAGGCAGAGTTAGAAATAATACAGCAATCCTACTCTGATTCTAAGGACAATAGTTTATCTTATAAGTCTGGGCCATGCTAATCAGCCAAATTTTCTTAATAAAGGGTATTTTTTCTAAATACATATTAAAAACAACTTCCAACATTTTAAAAATTTTGAGTTCCAATTTTTTTTCTCTTCCTTCCTTCTCTCACTAAAATGGCAAGCAATTTGATATAGGTTTTATATATATATATATATATATATATATATATATATATATATATGTGTGTGTGTGTGTGTGTGTGTGTGTATGACTGTATCATGTAAAACATACTTGCATGTTGTGAAAGAAGAAATTGACCAAAAGGAACCCCATATACACACACAAAATAAAAAGAAAGAAAAGAAAATGAAAATAGGATGCCTTGATCTGCATTGAAAATCTATCAGTTGTTCCTCTGGATATGGAAAGCATTTTCCTTCATGAAGAACAATTCTTTTCTTTTCTTTTCTTTTTTAAATTTTTATTTAATAATTACTTTATATTGACAGAATCCATGCCAGGGTAAATTTTTTACAACATTATCCCTTGCACTCGTTTCTGTTCCGATTTTTCCCCTCCCTCCCTCCACCCCCTCCCCTAGATGGCAAGTAGTCCTATATATGTTAGATATGTTGCAGTATATCCTAGATACAATATATGTTTGCAGAACCAAACAGTTCTCTTGTTGCACAGGGAGAATTGGATTCAGAAGGTATAAATAACCCGGGAAGAAAAACAAAAATGCAAATAGTTCACATTCATTTCCCAGTGTTCTTTCTTTGGGTGTAGCTGCTTCTGTCCATCATTTATCAATTGAAACTCAGTTAGGTCTTTTTGTCAAAGAAATCCACTTCCATCAAAATATGTCCTCATACAATATCGTTGTCAAAGTGTATAATGATCTCCTGGTTCTGCTCATTTCACTTAGCATCAAGGAACAATTCTTTTCTTAAGAACATTACTATATAATTTTGTATTGGCAAGCAATTGGAAACTGAATAGATGTCCACCAGTTAGGGAATGGCTGAATAAGTTATGCTATATGAATGGAATGGAATGTTATTGTTCTATAAGAAATGATGAGCAGGCTGATTTCAGAAAAGCCTGAGAAGACTTACATGAACTGATGCTGATTGAAGTGAGCAGAACTTAGAGAATATTGTAAGCAAGACCATGTAATGATCAACTGTGATAGAATTGGCTCTTCTAAGCAATGCAGTGATCCAAGACAATTCCAATATACTTGGAAGGGAAAATGCCATTCACATTCAGAGAGAAAACTGTAGAGATTGAATGTGAATCAAAGCATAGTATTTTCACCTTTTTTTGTTTACTTTTTCTTTTTCATGATTTTTTTTTTCCTTTTGGGTCTGATTTTTCTTGTACGATGTAATTTGGAAATGTATTTAAAAGGATTGTACAACATGTTTAACCTATTTCAAATTACTATCTTGGGGAGGGGGAGGTAAGGAAGTGAGGAAAAAAAATTTTAGAATTCAAAATCTTACAAAACCAAATGTTGGAAACTATCTTTATGCATGTTTGGAAAATAAAACATTGCTGAGAAAATTTTTTTTAATTTTTAAAAATTATCAATAGTTATGAGAAATTTGGGGGAAAGCTTAATAGAAAATAATCACTGACCCACTAAAAACTTACTAGCTGAGTTAATTAATTTTAAAATGATAAACATAAACATCTTAAAGAAAGGGAGTAGTAGTGGGAAGAGTAACACCTCCTAGCCAGATCTGAGTAGAAATCATAATCTAGAGGGAAATATTAAATGCTTTACCAAAATTAGAAGCCAGGAAAGCTTTATTTTTTGGATCATGAGTTGCCTTCAAGATCCTAGAATGTCATTTGATTTGTAGTTGAGGATCAAATATTTTCTTCCCACAAAATTTCAATGAAGGTCTTATTGAAGCATATTTATAACAACTTAAGCATATCAAAGATTTCTGAACTTACTACTTCCAATAGTTCTGTGTTGATAAAAAGTTTTCTGCTTCTATTCTATTTAAATTTAATCATAAAATCTGTGATCCATTGTGCTACAGCATCATGGCAAGCCAAAGAATGATCAGCAAGTACAGTTGTGAATGGTAGAGAAATCAACAGACAGCAGACACAAACAATAGACCCTCAAAAATATAAAGTAAATCCATTCCCTGATGGGAAAAGCTCATATATGTTTGGCAACCTTTTTTTTTTTTTAAGTGCCTCTCAAATCATGCATTTACCATGGTTATTATAATTGGAGTTATAGCCCCCTCCTCCTGCAGGGAAAAAAAAAAAACAAAACTAATTAGCAAAAGTTTATTGAGATGAAACCTAGAATTTCCAGCCAAGAATCATTCCTAAAGTAAGGGATATGCCAACTATTAGGTTAAACTTGCTGACTTAACAAAGCCCACAAAGATCAACCAAAAGAGAAGCAAAGACAATTAATTGCCAGAGATGGAAAAGCAATAGCTGAGAGAGTTTAAATTCAGTGAGTGATCCTGCAGAAACAGTTAGTTCTTTGGAAGGGACAGCTCACTTCAACTGTTGGGCCCTACAAAAATGCTGTTGCATCTCTCAGCCTCCCCAAGTCATACTTTTACCATGTGTGTTGCCAAAATTATTGGAATGATATCCACCTCCTCCTGCAGAAAAGAAAACTGGGACTAACACTTTAAACAGAAATATATGATGACATTCATAAGTCCTTTATGAGACACACTAAATAAATAGAACTCCTAATTCACAGTTGTATATAATTTCAAATTTATAAATTGAGAGACTTTCCTGTTAAGTTTGACCTATGTTTTTAAATGTTTTAAAAATAATCTTTAAAGCAAATATCCATCACTTAAGTGCATTTGATTTTTGAATCAAATAGTTTTATAGAGAAGAAACTGTCCCATATATAAAAAAAAGGAAAATCTTTTTTATAACAACTTCTAGGATATGATTTTCTACCCAGGAAAAAAAAAGTAATTTATAATTTATTTTCAATGTGACAAAGTCTCAGGATTAATTAGATGAGAAAAAGCCATATATTTGAAAATAAGACTCTAAATGTTAAATATTTGATTAGAGCATTATGTCTAATACCAAAAGTACTATTCACATCATTCCTGCTTTTTATTTTATTATGCATAAAATATTCTTTATTATGAGCTTTAATTTTTCCAGGTAGTAGAGAAAAATGTATAACACTATTAAGAAGGAACCACAAGTTTAACAATTACTATTTCCAAAGTTCTTGTTGTGTCACTGACTTTTCCCAGTTTAAGAATTCCTCCATATTTTATATGTGAAGTACATTAATATTAAACCTTCTGTAACCATCATGATCATTGTCATCACCTTTCTTAAACAATCATTAATTGTCCAGCATGTCCTAAATAATAATGTCTAGCATTTACATAGTGCTTTAAGGTCTGCAAAATGCTTTATAAATATTATTTCTTTTTGTCTTTACAACAATCCTGGGAAGTAGATGAAATTATTATATTCATTTTACGATAAAACTGAAGCAGAGAGAAGTGACTTGCTAATAAATGTCTGAGATTCTAACTGCAAACTCAGCTCTTTATCCATTAATTCACTCTAAATGAAACTCCATACAGTATTAAAAGGAATCATGTTACTGTGATATCAAATATCAATTAGATCTCCAGTCTTGCATTTCCCACTGAATGATACATCTTTTGAGATATCTTCTCAGTAGACATTTCAAACTCAGCATCCCCCAAATTAATTCATATTTCCTCCTTAACCCTCTGCCCCCACCAAACTTTCCTATTACTGATGTCCCCCAAACTCACAGCCTCAGCTCCTCACCATCTCTCACCCCCCCTCCACCATAATTAATTTGTTGCCAAGGCATTGTCAATTGTACTTCTGCAACTTCTTAAATATGCTCCTTCTCTGTCTAATACTGACATGTTCTCATGCAGATCTGTATCTGTTCATACCTTACCTACTCCAAATAGCCTATTAGTTGGTCTCTTCCCATTCCCTTCTATCCTCTTTTAAGCTGCCAAAATGATTTTCCTGAAGAACCGTGTGACTATATCATCCCTTATGCTCAGCAAATTCCAGTGGCTCCCTATCACCTTCAGGATCAAATACAAAATCCTCTTTTTGGTGTTCAAAACCTTCCATAATGTTTTCCCCACCACTATCTTTCTAGTCTTCTTACACATTATGTTGCTCCCAAAATATGCTTTTAGATTCCTTGCTTGTTCTATGAACAAGATATTCTACCTCTTGTTTCTGGGCATTTTCTCTGGCTGTCTCTTATGTCTGAAAAATCTCCCTTCTCATATCTGCCTACTGGTTTTCCCAGCTTCCTTCAAGCCCCAAATAAAATTCTTCCAACTATAGTACTTTTTCGAATCCCATCTCAATTTTCTGATCATTATTTTATATATAGCTTGTTTATACATTTGCTTATTGTTTTCTTCCATTAGACGATTTGCTCCTTAAAATGATAGAACAATATTTATTTCTCTTTATAAAAGCTCTAAAGTGTAACACAATGTTTGACATATATTAGGCACTTAACAAATGTTTATTGACTGACTAAATATAATGTAAATAATGCATCAATCATACCTGCTGGAGGTCTAGGTTTGGGTGGGTAGCGTCCATCATCCAAATCTAAATCATTAATATTACCTGTTGATGTAAAACAAAATATGATATGTAAAATTATCTTTTTTCACAAAAGAATAAAAAATCAAAATGATTTTTTTTTGCTATTTCTAAAGTAATAACAGGGCATAGGCTTATGTGGATAAATTCATTTATATAATAGATCTTCAAATATTTGAAGACAACTGTTGGGTCCCTCTCTTGAGTCTTTTCTTTTCTAGGATATGCACCCTCTATATGGTCTTCCTATGAGAGTTTTCAGATTTTTCTCTAGATTGCCGTCTGCCTTCATTTCTTCAATTCCCATCATAAAATGCAACATCTAAAAATAAGTATGATATGTCATGTGTAGTTTTATGAGTTTATACTGGGATTATTATCACCTTTAATCTGTATATTTTAGTTCTATACATGCAGGTAGATTGTATTAACTTTTTTTGACTTTCACTAACTTGTAACCAAATAGGATATCTTTCATATTTTTATGAAATGTATGGAACTTTTATGGGGGATCAGATGGAGCAGCTAGGTAGCACAGTAGATTTAGCTTTAGGCTGGAGTAAGAAAAATTGAGGTCAAATCTAATCTCAGGCACTTAGTAATTGTGTCACCCTGGACAAATCACTCAATCCCTGTCTGCATAAAACTAGAGAAGGAAATGCAAACCTCTCTAGTATCTTTGCCAAGAAAACTCCATGGATAGTCCATGGATGTAACAGGGTAAGAGTCAGATAAGACTGAATGACTGAACAACTAAGGAATCAGAACCCTATTCATTATGCTACAACTATTGTACCTGAGTGAGATGTATTACCATGGCAGAATAACATTATCCCAACTTGGCTTATGTACTAGTGTCCAAAGGCAGGTTTCCATACTACAAGGCCTTTCCAAATACCATTGTGAGATAATGTCTAGCCTTGGTAATGTCACCACTATGTGCTGTGCACCATAACCATGCTTGAAATCAGTTTCTTTTAGGGGCTCTAAATCATCCCTCTTCTTTTCCCCAACACCTACATCACCAACTCTCCTGAATATATATGTCACTGGCTTCTCAAATTTTTCATGTCCAAAGTGGAATTTGTAATCTGTTCTTAATTTCTTTCCTCAAAACCTTTCTATTTTCACCAAAACCACATCATTCCAGGCTCTCGTTTCTTTGCCCTGATTCACTAGTTTACTGTGTAAGTTTAAAATGCCTGAATCAAATAAATTTCTTTTTAGAAATCTGATTAATAGCCTTCATTTCTGTTTTCTCTGTTGTGGTGTTTATGCTGTTTATGCCTTCTAATGAAGGTATTAAGACCCAGATCTTGATCCAGAAAAAGTCTCTCCCACATCAAAGCTTAATGGAGCTCTCCAACTCTCTACTTCCCTAATATAAACATTTCACTTAATCTTTTAAATCTCCCATAAGCAGGGTCCCCTACAGCATTCTGTCACTTTTATAAACTCAACATCTCTCTTGAGGCCTTTGATAAGCCCCCCTAGGGTTAGTGCACTGTTATTCTTCCTTTTTTTCCCCAAAGATTCCACAATATACTGGCTTTCTGTTGTGTATGACAGAGGAGGCAGGGAGAAGGTTAGTAGTGAAGAATAGTAGCAGGATTCCCACTCCAAGATCACAGTTCTTTTTACTCCTCTCTTTTCCTACCATTAGGATACACTTTCTTTCCTAGGATTAAGGCTACACCCTGAGGTTGTCGCTCACGCTCTGAAAGAATTTTTCTGCAGTAAAATCATAAAACTGATTCAAACCAGCCCCAGATGGTGCATTGAGCTTCTACAAGTACCTGCAGAAATGATATTCTAGTCATGAAGCCCTGTTATGAATAAACTTTTTGTCATTAGGTAAACATATCTAATTAATGTTACTCCTTACTGCTATGGTTACAATTTACTGCTTGTTTTTGTCTAGCCACAAATATAGAGATCAAGGCTTAGCCTTACTGCCTTGAGTCTCCTCATTCTTAAAGGAGACCCCTTCGTGCATGTCAAATTTTCCTCCTCCAATGGAATAAAGAAGGCTTTTTGCCTATAACCTCCTTGAGCTCTTTAGTTTTCTGTTCTTTTTTGTTTTGTTTTGTTTTCAGTTAGCAGATGGCACATAACCTCTATGGCTTTTGGTCATTTATTTTTAGGGTCTGACAAGGAAGATCCAACAACTATAAAAATAGAAGATATGGAACAAGGTAGTATAAACTATAAAGACACCCTTGGATATAAAATTAAAGTTGTTACAATATTTAAAAAATAAAATTGAGATCTCCAATCTTCAGGTTAAATTGTTTGTTTGTTTGTTTGTTTTTTATCAAAATATGAATTATCCTCTGACTATATTTTATTGTTCAGTCAAGTCAGAACTATTAGAAGATAACATATTTGATATATACTAATGTATACTGATGTTTTATGTAACACTTTTTTATATTATTTCCTGAACAATGATACTAAGATTTCTTTTTAAATTTGCAGTATTCTTTAGGGAGGCCTCCAACACTTAAGTTAATTCTTTATATATTTTATATTCAAAATTGTTACTTTAAAACTGATATATAATTCATGTATTATTTCAATGTTGTTTCCTTTTGCTTTCCCCCCCCCTCCATTCACATATGTTTGTTTTCTAAATTTGTTAGGATTTCTGTTTTTTGGAAAAAGTAGTCTTCAACATTTATTCAGCTCTATGTACGCTATCTAATTTGTATTTTGGAAGTCTGCATTTAAAGCTCTGCTCTGATTTCTTATTTAAATATGTTCATAATTTCTTTTAAAACTAGTTATCTTTATCTTTTAAACCATTATAGAATTTCCATAATTTCTAAAAGGTCTATGGGATTTTTCTTTTATAGTTCTTTGGTTTCTTTTGAGTTTTTATTTGTTTTCCCTTCCTTTTTTATGATTCTCTCTCTTAGTTTATTCACTTGTACACTAGAATTTTTATTTAAATGTTCTCTCTTGGTCATTTGGTGTTTCAGATTATTTTAATTTCCTATCACTTGACTTTGAGAATTTTTTCCATTCTTTGTTTCCTCTTCTTCCATTACAGCACATATCCCCAAGGCTGAGCTGTTCAGTGGCTTCTTTGACTATCAATTTGGAATCTAGAACTGTTTGGAACCCTATCTTTAGTAACTTGTGCAGAAAACTACAACTGCCTTTAGCTAGGTTTCTTTATCTTTTCCCTTATATCCAAATCTCTTTCTTCTCTGGGCAGTGTTCTCCATTTTTTTTTTTTTTTTAATAATGAACACCTATGTTTTTTTGGTCTTTTCTGATAAGTAAAGCTGAAAGCTACAGTAATATTTTTTCTAGTGACACCTGAAAAGCTGCTATTGCAGGTGCCTAGATTGAAATTAGGTTATTAATTCCCTAAAATACACATATCCAACTGAGATGAGGGAAAGATGGGAACTCTCAGAGAGGAAAAGTGAGAGCTAGTTTCTACGAATATGCATTATTCATTCATTGGAGACAAGATCCATGATTAGCTACTACAGGGATAGTGGGATATGATTCATCCCTGTTCTTACTCTTTTTAATAGATTTATTGCATTATCTTGTTTATTCAACCATAATTAATCTATCTATATATATCTATATCTATATCTATAAGGATAGATATAGCTATATATGGTAAATATTTCCTTTACTTTTAGGTTTGAGTATATGAGAATGTTGTAAAAGAAAATAAAAACTATTTTGGCATTTTTACTTGTCATATAATTGCTTTAAATATTTTGTTTCTTAAATTATTACAGTTCAAATGTCTAAGTAGAAAAAACATTAAACCATTTCTGAGATGAAATAAATATAATATCTATTATAGGTAATGCCTATAATTCTTACCTCCAGGATTGTCATAGATTCCAGGTTGAGGACGATTAGGTGGGTTGGGTTTGGGGTAAATATCTGTTGGAAAATCAATACCAAAGTTTTAGAAAGAAAAAGACTGCTTCAAATATCACAGAGTATAGATTCAGAATATATAAATATTAAAATTTTGCAGTTTGGTTTGTTACTTTAGAGATTGCCCGATTAAAAAATCATTTAATCAAGCTTAATCAGAACCTAAACTTTTGGGATGTTTTCATTTTTTTTTCCACTTTTATTCCTGAAGGGTCTATGTAAGTCTAATTTTCATGGTAAGGAAAAAGTGTAATTGCCTATAATTAATGTGACAGATGCTGCCAGCATGGAAGATTTGAACAACTGCTTTAGGGTTATTATGTGATAGAATAATTTACAAAAACTAATTTGGGATTCGTTTTCCTCCCCATCTTTACCTCTCATAAGGTTAACTGAAGAGAGTAAAAATTAAAAAAAAAAACTATTCATCAGGAAAATACTGCTTCTATTTCTTGGATAAACATTTCTGGCCACCTTCTATTCAGGCTTATTCCGGTATTCCTGCAGAATGATTTCTTCCCATTATTTTTTGTTTTGTTTTATTGGCAGTTGGAAAACATAAACTAACCTAGAACTAGGGAGAAAGTCACTGAAACCATATATTTATTTTTCTGACAATGTGATTTTAAAAATAATACATCATTTCAACATGAATAGTGATTCATGACTTCATTCACCCTCCTTTAGCCCTGAAAATATGGCAAATTTGGTAACTAATTTTTGGGAATTCTTTGGGCTCAAAATCTCATCAGTCAATCTGTGGACAACCCGGTAATAAATTATAGGAAACTTCCTGGTTCTGCCACTGGTAACCTGTTCAGGACACTTAATTTCTTTGCCTGTTTCTTTACTCATAAAATGAAGTTTATTTGTTTTTTAAATAGATGACTTCTAGGAGTTCTTCTACCTCTAAATCTAAGATCTATTATGTGATGTTTATCATGAGGGAGTCTCCCTTTAAAAAAGGAGCTAACAAAATCAGGATTGAAAAATTTCCCTGACTTAACTTGTATATTTTGGAGAGCTATTTGGTACTTGGGAAGATGGCAGAGTAAGTCAGCAAATTTCAGGATCTCCAGATTTCCCCACAAATAGAACAAATTTTTGCCTTAGGGCCAGCTAAAACTGGGAAAAAAACCTCAAGAAAACTTGGGACAGAAAAGAGGTCCTTCTGATACAACCCAACACGATTGAAGACTGCAGGCCAGGATTAACTAGTACAAAGTGCAAATACCTCTAGGCTGACTCCATAGAAACACCAGTTGGGGGACCCCTGGGGCTAGGTGGGTGTAGCTGGAGCTCGGCAAGAACCACAGATACTTTCACTTCCCTGTATAGAGTTGGGGGGGGGGGGGTTGATCTGAGTCCTGAAGGACTGAAAGAATTCCTGCTGATTAGTAACCAGAGGCCTAACTATGCTGCAGAGACTCAGCCCTGGGGAAGAAAGAATCTGTACAACTGTGAGTGCAGAGGCTATTGGGACAGACATGCACTGGCTCTGAGCATTTGCAGGAGAGTGGAGTTCTTGGTTTGGGGTTCCAGTTAACTACAATTCTATCAAAAAAAAAAAGATACAAAAGAGGGGAGAGCCAAAGTTAAGCCAGAGGCACCATCCCCCCACTTCATGATTAGAGGTGCTTACACTAGTACTTCTCAAAAAAAAAAAAAAAAGAAAGAAAGAAAAAAGAAAAAAAGAAAGAAAGAAACAGTAAAGGAAAAAAAAAAAAACAACTACAGAAACTTACTATGGGAACAGGGAAGACTGGGAGTCATCTTCAGAGCATAATACTGAGATTAAAAAAAAAAGAAAAAAAAAAGAAAAAAGATGGCTACCCCCAAATTAAATGCTCCCTCCCCAGAGAAAATTTATAAAAGAACTTAAAAAAAAATTAAAAATCAAAGGACAGACAATGAGGAAAAACTAAAACTAAAATAAGAACTATCCAAGAAAAAGATTATGAAAAAAAGTTAACCAACTACAAAAGGAGTTACAGAATCTTAAAGACAAAAATAACTCTTTGAAAATTAGAATTAAGCAAGGGGAAGTCAGTGAAGCTATGAGAGACTTCTGAGCTAAGAAATAACAAATCACAATATAAAAAATGAAAAAATAGACTAGGATATGAATATCTTATAAGAAAAAAAGGACAGATCAAGAAGAGAAAATTTAAGAATAATTGGATTACCTGAAAACTGTGACCAAAAAAAAAAAAAGAACCTTAACACAATAATGCAAAAAATAATCCAAGAAAATTATCCTGGAATGATAGAACTGGAGGGGAGAATAGAAATAAATAAAAAATTAAAAAAAACAAAAAACAAAAAACACTGATCATCTCAAAAAGATCCTTTGTAGAAAACAATAGGGAAATTATCAGACTTTGAATCCCCCAGATCAAAAAGAAAATTTTGCAAAAAAAACAAGAAAAAAATTCAAATATGGAACTATAATTAGAATTGTACATGATTTATCAGCAGCCACAATAAAAGATTGAAGATCCTAGAATCATATATAGTGACAACAAAAGAACAAGACCTTTGGTCAAAAATGTGTTACCTAGAAAAATTGCCCATAATATTGAATGTAAAAAAAGATCCTTCAACAAACTTGCAGATTTTTAGGATTTTTCTTTCCATCAAATCTGACCTCAATAAAAATTTAACATAAAATAGCCAATATCAAAGATCAATTTCAAGAAATTTAACATGAACAAATGTTTATGTTTAATATTTTAATAATATTTTATATGAAACTGTTTTACATCCTTCAGGGCATTTCTTCAAAAGGAAACTTCTAAGAACTCTTAAAATTCATTTTATGTAGTCAACTATCTATTCTGATGACTCTTAAGGCCCCTCTGGCTAAATCAGTGTAATAAATGTCTTATTACCATCTCATGTACTTAACTGTCCTTGGCAATATTGCCACTGTTGATTGATACTTCACTATAATCCGTTGGAAAAGAGAAGTATATAAATATGCATTCCCTCCTATCATCTAGCACAAGCTAAAATAAGAGTCCTTGGGAGGAGGAACAGTTATTGGTTACATACTAAACTATTGTGCTTAAGAAGTTCTGAATATTTTGTGTCAAAACATTTATATATATATATGTATATATATATATATAATATACAATATAATATATATTGTATGAAGCTTTCAATGATGGGGCTTTGCCCCCATCCATCCCCAACCCCAAGCAACCCAAGGATCAAGCAAGTAAGGACATAGGGAAGATACACTTAGATTTATCCATTGCTCCAGAGAAGAAATGGTGGAAATTTCATAGCTATAACACATGGAGAAATTCTGGGCATTTTTCTCCCCACCCCCACCCCTTTTTTTTTTTCTGTCCACCTTTTCTGCCAGATGCAGCTTTAGCCTACTTGCAGCCCTTCCAGCTCTCTCTGGCTTTGTTTGTGGCCATATCAGAGATCAATGTTATGTTCAGATCTGGTACTAAGACAATATTAGCCACAGTATTTCCTTTCCTTATCTTATTATTCTTTTGATTTGGAGGTAACAGACTGTGCAATCTTATATGATATAAGTCAAGCCAACAGTACCCTAGAAGAGACTAATTTCTAATCTAACTCTATTCCTTTTGCATGAATGCTCATGTTTCTGAATTTTATGGCTACTGTTAAGAATTATATTCTCAATTTTCTGTGTAGTTAGGCATTTTCACAAAGTCTATTCTATGTATAGACTTATAAGAATTCATTTAATTCTTTTTTTTTATTTGGAAGGGAGGTAATCAGGGATAAATGACATGACTAAAATCACATAGCTATAACTGTCAAGTATCTGTCAAGATTTCAATTTACGTCTTCTTGCCTCCATGGTCAGTACTCTATTCACTGTGCCACCTGGCTACCCTGACTTATAAATGTCTGGCAAATAGATAGTACTTATAAATGCTTGTTGATTGATAGTCATGGAACAGATGTCAAAAGTGGAAATCTTTTTTGGAGAAAATATGTTTCATTTTGAGATAATATATTCTTTTTTTTCAATTCTAAAATTAAACACCAAAAAAGGGTATTTCCATATATACTGCAGAACAAAAAGCAAATATTTGATATGAAACAATGCTTCTCTTCATACTTTTATAAAGTATATAATAAATTCCATATTACTTTCAAAAATTGTCCTGCTTGTCTGTGCTTCCCTTTCATCTTTTTTATGTTCTCTGTTGTGCATTTTAAAAAATGTTCCAGTGACCCTCTTGTCACTATCTGTAAATCTCCAGCTACAATTATTAACAAAGAGAAGAGGAGAGAAATATGACAAATAAGCACAACTAAGCAAAACAAATCTAAACAATGGCTAGTTGACAAATTATCTTTTTTTGGGTCCATCATCTCTCTGTCAGTATATGTGTAACATGTATCATCATAAATTCTCTGGTAATATGATGAGTCATTGCTTTGATCCTAATTCTTAAGCTTGCAAAGTTATTTTTATAGTGTTGCCATCCTTGTAAAAACTGTCATCCAAGTTCTTATTCATTCCACTTTGCTTTAGTCCACACTACCCAGATCTCCTTAAGATAGTCTACTACAAAGCTTCTTAAACTATGGATTGTGACTTTATATGAGGTAGTGTAACTGAATGTGCAGATCATAAAAAATTGCAATAAAGAGTAAAAGATTTATGAGTACTCTATGAACTGCTTTATCAAATATTCTTCTAAGATTTAGTTCTCTATGTAAAAATAAATAAGCACATTCATATAATTAGCATACAAATTTGTTTTCATCTTTAATAAATGGTAAAATTAGCATATCAAAGAATTGTTTTAAAATAAAATTTTTATTATTTGTTATTAGTGAATATAAACTCTCAGATTTAGAACTGGAAGAAACTTCTGAGGCTATCTACTTCAACCCTTTCAACCTACACCTAAGGAAATTGAGTTCCATAAAGGAAAAGTGTCTTGCTCCAGTTCACTTGGATAGTAAGGGTATAACCAATACCTTGGATCCTCTAACCTTAAAACCAGAATTCTTTCCATTGGATCTTGCTGATGATGTCTCATCACCCAGTCATACAATTTAGTATGGATATTTTTGGAGATGGCAAAATAGTATGAATTCATTTCTGCCTGAGTGTTATATTTATATAATGCCATAATTGTAATATTTTCTACGCAATTTTCAAATCAAATCATCAAATATTTAGTAAACACTGTGTTACTGGTACTGTGTACCAGGAACTAGCTAAGTGGTGAGAACCAAAAAAAAAAAAAAAAAAAAAAAAAAAAGGCCCACACTCTTTCTGACCTCAAGGAGCTTACATTCTACTGAGAAAGACAATTTGCAAATATCTATGTACATTCATTAATTTACAGAGAGGTAAACTGGATATTAAGCTTAAATCAATTATCTGGGCACATAAAAATGTTTATATATAAAAATTGCATTCTACAAGTGGAATTTTAAGTTTTGATTCCTAATTTGTAAAGTTAATTATTATTAGGAGAAGTCCCTGGAAAAATACTCTGATTGAGAATTTGTTATATATAGATTGTACTGAGAAATTTCTCCTTAATATTTATTACTCTATCATCTAAATTAAAATTTTCTCCTTAAGCAAAGTATAATATAATTTACTTAAAAAAATTCCCTCCCTCATGTTATCCCAATTTTTTTTGAAAAATGATATATAATATTTCTTAATGATTCCAAAAAAGAGGAAGAGAAGCACTTAATGTACGGTTACAATTGTACATTAATGTAATCTTAATTGTAATGTAATTGTAATTGTCATGTACAATTATAACTGAATGAACAATTCTTATAGGAAAGTCTAATTTAAATTTCCTTGATAATTCCGGACAATGCCATTTCTTATGTTCTCCACTGGGCTTTTTATTAATCATTTTCCTCTACTAGTTTACTGGGGATCCATCTCTGAAATTCTAACTCAAAGTGTTTGATGATACAAAGGGGAGGTCCAACCATTACCTATTTCCATGGTACTTCTATTCTTAAATTATTTTAAAGGATCTTCAATTTCAATAGCCTGGGGAACTCCATTGTAGGAAGTCCATTCCTAACTACAAATCTAATGCTGTATCCTCTAGGTAGTGCTACTTCTTCATCTTTTAGATATTTTTATTAATTTAATAAAAAAAATTGACTAGATCACTGTATCTTTGTGATCACATGAAAATACCTTAATTAGAAAGAGTATTGGGAAGATAAAAGAAAGAACTGAAGATATGAAATTACTAGTTTAAAGACAGAAGAAAATAAGGCATAGAATATATAAATTGCAGGCTACAACCACAATTTATGGATTGCCATTTCATTTTAATCAGGACTTCACAAACCCTTTCTTCTTAGTAAAAGATAAAGATCTTATTCCTCATAAGAGTAGATGAAAAAATGACTAGGAAAGTATGTAAAAATCCCACTGTTTGCTAACATTAAGAGGACTGTGTAATTTGCAAAGGTAGGAAGATTGGTATGGAATTCACATTTTAAAGAGAGATTCATTAACTCAGAATTTTAAGCAATATGAAAGACTTCCTAACAATTAGAGCTACCCAAATATAGAAGCTACCCAAATATGGTAGGAAGTACCAAATCACTATCAGACAGCATCTTTCCAGAAACTTAAATGAATTTTTCTCTGGGATGTTGTAGAGAAGATGCCTGTTCAATTATGAATTAGACTAGAGGATCTTTGAGATGCTATCTCATGCTGACATTCAATGACTCTATTATTCTAGTGAGAAATTACTTCTATCCATTTCATTTCTTTTTCCGTTTGTGTATTATATTATTGTTGTTGAGTCAGCTCAGTTTTGTCTGACTCTTTGTGCCCTCATTTGAAGTTTTCTTGGCAAAGATACTGGAGTAGTTTGCCATTTCTTTCTACAGCTCATTTTTATAGATTAGGACCTGAGTCTGAAGCCAGATCTGAATTCATGAAGATGAGTTTTCTAGATTCCAAGTCCAGTGCTCTATCTACTGTGCCAGTTTCTTCATATAAGCTTGTAATTGATAATAAATGATAATTTCTTTTCTTATACAGTGGGTTATTGTTTTCCTAAGTTAGGTTGTTTTGGAGAACCCTTCAAGTCTTATTAACTAAAAGTAAAATAAGCTAGCCATTTCATTACCAAAAAAGCTATCTTACATCTCCTCCCTCTCTCATTTATTTTATGATTCTTCTTGTTGGTCTTCACAAAAGAAACAATATCTCTCAACTTTGGGGAATTTTCAGTGGCTGACTTTTATACCTGAAATGCTCTTCTTCCTCATCTCTGACCTTGGATTCCTGGACTTCCTTTAAGTTTCAACTAAAATCCCAACTTCTACCAGAAACATTTCCTGATTCCCCTTAATGCTAATGTTTTTTTCTGTGTTGATTATTTTCAGTTTAACAAATATTTTGTTTGAACATAGTGGGCAATGAATGAATTTTATTTACTGACTGATTTTCATAAGTCAAGTTAAAAAAATTGTTAGGGGATCATTTTAATCTCTATTCACCAAAGAATAATTTAAAATGAAAGAAGGTAATGCAAAAATCTGCTTGGAAAGCTGCTTCCATTTTAAATTGCATTCATTTAAATCTAGAACTAGTGATAAGACAATTCTTTATACTTTATACTGGTTCAATCACATCTGAAAAATTTTATTCAGTTCTTTGCATTCTAGAGAGCTTGAAAAGAGACTAAACTAGAAAGTGAATGGGATAGAAAAAATTTTATATGAAAAATGATTAAAGGAACTAGGGGTGTCTAATTTGAAAAAAAAATAAAACACAGGACCATAATAGTCACATTGAAGCTATAATATGGAAGAGAGCACGTTTATTTATGTGTATCTTTAGAGTATTAATTGGTTGATTGTTGTCCTTCATTCTTGAAGAGGACCAAAATGACATTACTATGTTAGAATTGAGTTTTATTGTGTCCTACTGTGACTGAATGCTCTGCCACAGGTAAGACATAAATAGTCCCTATGAACATTTGGGATGGCTTCTCTAATTTTGTGCATCTGATGCTTCTTTTGAGCTAATTCAATTCTGCTTTGCTCATAGAACACAGAACCTTTTCTGATGAGGACACACCCACTAGGGCAGCCCTGTGTCAGTGTCTCTTATGTCATGCAATCAATTCTAAAGTTCTTAAGAGAGACCTTGAGCGTGTCCTTTGTATTGCTTTTCCTAACCACCTTATGAGTGCTTGCCTTGTTTGAGTTTTCCATAAAACAATCTTTTTGGCAAGTGTACATTTAGCATTAAAACAATATGGCCATCAAAGGATATGAAAAGACAATTCTCAGACAAAGAAATTAAAACTATTTATAGCCATATGAAAATATGCTCCAAATCATTATCAGAGAAATGCAAATTAAGACAACTCTGAGATACCACTACACACCTGTCAGATTGGCTAGAATGACAGGGAAAGACAATGCAGAATGTTGGAGGGGATGTGGGAAAGCAGGGACACTGATACATTGTTGGTGGAATTGTGAACTCCAGCCCTTCTGGAGAGCAATTTGGAACTATGCTCAAAAAGTTCTCAAACTGTGCATACCCTTTGATCCAGCAGTGTTTCTACCGGGCTTATACCCCAAAGAGATACTAAAGAAGGGAAAGAGACCTGTATGTGCCAAAATGTTTGTGGCAGCCCTGTTTGTAGTGGCTAGAAACTGGAAAATGAATGGATGCCCATCAATTGGAGAATGGTTGAGTAAATTGTGGTATATGAATGTTATGGAATATTATTGTTCTGTAAGAAATGACCAGCAGGATGAATATAGAGAGGACTGGCGAGACTTACATGAACTGATGCTAAGTGAAATGAGCAAAGCCAGGAGATCATTATATACCTCAACAATGATACTGTTTGAGTATGTATTCTGATGGAAGGGGATCTCTTTGATAAAGAGAGCTAATTCAGTTTCAATTGATCAAGGATGGACAGAAGCAGCTACACTCAAAGAAAGAACACGGGGAAATGAATACAAACTGCTTGCATTTTTGTTTTTCTTCCCAGGTTATTTATACCTTCTGAATTCAATTCTCCCTGTGCAATAAGAGAACTGTTCGGTTCTGCACATATATATTGTATCTAGGATATACTGCAACCTATTTAACATGTAAAGGACTGTTTGCCATCTCAGGGAAGGGGGTGGAGGGAGGGAGGGGAAAAGTCAGAACAGAAGTGAGTACAAGGGATAATGCTGTAAAAAATTACCCTGGCATGGGTTCTGTCAATAAAAAGTTTTAAAAAAAAAAAAAAAGAAAGAAACGTGTGAGGTGTTTTAAAAGAGGTAAATAAATACTTTCTCAACTGATTTCCATAATCACAAAAGATATACCATAGAATCAATTTTCATTTTGAAAATATTTTAATGGAAAAAAGTAAATAAAATAAATGTTTTCATGTTAAAACAAACAAACAAAAACAATATGGCCAGCCCAACAGAGTTGTGCTCTCTACAGTAGAGATGAAAAGTGTGGAAGAGAGGTATTAAATTGACTACCAAATTGAAGATATACAGTCATTGTGCTGACCTCATTGTTGGATGCTGTAAAACCTGGACAGTATATCAGCGTCATACCAAGAAACTTAATCTCTTCCATTTGAATTATCTTAGGAGGATTCTGAATTTCATCTGGCAGGATAAGATATCAGACACAGCTCCTTTTTCAAACTAAACTTTAGAGAGTATAGGGCTTGGAAGAAGAAAGATATGGATTTGAATTCAACCTCTGACACTTACTGGCTCTGTGAGCACGGACAATTAGTCTCTCTGAGTCTCAATTTTCCTATCTATTAAATAGAGATAATATCTCACAGGGTTGTTGTGAGTCTCAGACAAATAATAGCAATCTTACAAAAATTAGCTCATTTTAAGTCTAGGGTATGATATATTGTTTCCTGATATCCATGTGGTTTCTTCTTCTTTAGTTTTAGAGTGTCTGTTTTCAATAAAACATTATGAATTCACTCACAAATGCTCTGAATCCTCTATTAGGAAAATTCCTAACATAGAGCTAAAGGTCATATTCCTTAATTAACTGAAGGTCAACCCCTGTTAGTAGATTCTTTTCACTAATCTATTTTGTTTTGGACCTTTCCTGAAAAATCACACATGCTGGCTCAGTGCTAAAAGATTTTATGCCCTAAAATGAAGAAGTCCTCCCATACTCTCCTTCTAGGACTTCTGGCGATCTTTTACAACACAATGTTGATTTATATTGTTTGTTATACCATTACTTAGGTGTATAATTCATGTTTGTTACACCACATCAAGCCTGCACTGATTGTGGGGAGAGTCATCACTAATAGCCTCTGCGTTGTTGCTATGTGCTTGTGTAATACTTCCCATGCTGATGGGTTTGTGCATAATAAGACCCTTCAGCCCAGAAACCTGCTAGCAACCCCCACTTCCCTTAGGTGCTTTTCATCTCTCTTCCTGAGATGTCAGGGAGGGTGTGATTATCTCCTTTTTAGTGCTTTCACCTCCCTTCCTGAGAAGTCAGGGGGGTCATGATCACCTCCTTTTCGGTGCTTTCACCTCCTTTCCTGAGAAGTCAGGGAGGGTGTGATCACCTCCCCTTGGGGGCTCTGACCTCCCTGAGGAGTCAGGGATGGCTTGATCACCTGTGTTCTAAAACAAAAGAAAGCGGGAGATGTAATGGACTGAGGCTTGAGTTGATGCACTGAGGTCCCAAGCACGTGAGGCTAAATAGTAATTGGACCATACTCTATTAATATATATGCTTGGAGAAAGAATGGCCCCCGCCCACTCTTTGTGCAAGTCCTGATGTGTTGTATAGGAAATGACAATTTTGGTGGGTGGAGGCAGGGAAGTGGAAAAGGAAGGGGAAGGAGAGTATGTAAACAGCAGTCACACATACACCTTCTTCAGTAGCCAAGAGATAGTCCAAAACCAATCTATTGTCCTTTGCTTCACATATCAGGGAATCCAATGCAAGAGGGCAACGGTAGTTGAGAAAGGAGGAGCATAAGGAATCAATATGTTGATCTCAGTAATTCAGTTTCAATAAAGCCAGAATCAGCTCCATAACTCTGCATATGGCCCAATTTCATAGTTCCGATCTTTTAAGTCCACTGTGACTAATTCTTTCTCTTTGTAGTTTCTTACTGTGGCTTCTATCTCTCAACTTCCTCAGGATAGGAAGGCTAGATTATCAATAACTATTTGGCCTCAGGCCAAATGCAACTATGGGGGGGGAGGGCAGGATAATTTCTCAGGAATCTAAGTGAGGAGATTATGTCAAGGGAAGCAAAAAACAATCTCCATTATCCTTTATGTTTATATATAATTATCTTTGTATATAATTATATTGTATATATAATATCAATATATTTATTCATATATGAATATTGCATGCATGTATGAGTATCCCATACATATATATCTATCATATGTACACATACATATATGTGTGCATATTATATATGCATCTATATTTTATATAAAAATTTCTAATTGAATGATTCTTGCTATTAATAATGACAGTTCTATTACATTTTTTCCTGGTTAGACTATATTAGGCAAATTCAAAATCCTGAAAAACTGAAACATGTCCAGAGGAGGATAATAAGAATAAAGACTCAAGATCATGTCATATGCGGCTTGAAAAAAGGAACTAGTAATGTCTGTCCTGAAGAAAAATCTTAGGAGGAACATGACAGCAGTTAGATAATATTTCATAGACTTTCACATAGTAAAAGGATTAGACTTCTATTTAATCCAGAGGACAGAATAAAGAATAATGGATAAAAATTGTAAAGAAGTGATTTATGCTTTATATGATGAAAGATGATGTAATTATCTTGAGCTAGTTAGTGGCACAGCAGATAGAACCCTGGACCTAGAGTCAGGATAATGTGAGTTCAAATATGGTCTTAGATACTTACTGGCTGTGTGACCACTTAACTCCAGTCTACCTCAGCTTCCTCATATATAAAATGAGAATAATAATAGGCTCTCTGTCCCAGAATTGTTATGAGGATAAAATATTATAGTATTTGTAAAGTGCTTTTGCAAAGCTTAAAGTACCAAATAAATTCTAGCAATAATAATTAGTGCTATACCAAAGTAGACAGGACTGCATTCATCCATTCAGATGATTTAAGTTTGTCTTCAGTGGAATTCTTTAAGGAAGGGCCAGATAAGGCATATGCTGAAAATTTATTTGAAAGAGAAAAAAGAAAAGATGGGTAAAAGAGAAACAGAGAAAGACAGAGAGACAGAGACAGAGAAACAAAGAAACACAGAGAGAATGGCAGACAGAGACAGAAAGAGAAAGAAAGAGAGAGATACATACCCAGAGAAAGAGAGAGAAAAAGAGGAGAAAGAGAAGAAAGACAGAGATAAAGGCAGTGAGACAGAAAGACAAAGAGATAGAGAAAGAAAGACAAAGACACAAAAAGAAACGAGAGAAATAATATATTCTATATTCAAAGGGTTTTTGCCCTCATATATTTTTATATCTTCATTTACAACTTAGAAACTATAGTTTGATTCTATGATATTCATGAGGTAGGAATGGATCTAGGATAGAACTCTGAGTTCTTGATTAATCTAATATGCTTTTTAGGTCTTATTTGATCCCAGGTCATTGCTCAATCCTTCATTCCTCTTTGGGCTCTGTTCTTGACTGACTTTTTCTGTCCTGACCCAGATAATCTTTTCATTCTGGAAGATTGCTTTCTCCCTATGGCCTCTTCTTGTGATTGGTCAGTTCTTCCCAGAACCTCCATTTTAAGGAAAATTCCTAATCCAGCCAGGTTCCCTTCTTATTCTTTTCTTAGCTCTGCTTCTGGCTCTTTATACAGCTTTTTCTACCTCACCTCCATGTTGATACCTTTTCTCCTAAAACTATTTTCCTTTTATGTGTTGTTTTTCCCCATTAGAATGTAAGTTTTTTGAGAGAAAGAGCATTCTCTTTTTTTTGCTTGTATTTGATTATCTTCATATCTGCTACATATTATTACGTGATAAATGTTTGTAGACTTGCTTAGACCACAAGGCATTATCAGCACTGTTTACTATTTTTATTTATTAAGAATTCATTTTTGTTTTCAGTCGTCCAACTTTATAGGCTCCTTTTGAAGTATTCTAGATAAAGATCCTAGAACAGTTTGCTATTTTCTTTTCCAGCTCATTTTATAGATGAGAAAACAGGCAAACAGTGTTAAATAACTTTCCGTAGCAAATTTCTAAAGCTAGATTTGAAATCAGGTCTTCCTGACTTTAGGCCCAGCATTCAAATCACTGCACCACTTACCTACTTTACTAAGTATTTAGTATCTCTTAAGTTAATTTTAATTTACATTTTGGTTGAAAATTGATTGGAAATGTGACTAAAGGATTGTACCTTTGTTTAGCACAAAGCTTAATTTTACAATTTAAGCTGTTTTCAACCAGCTAAAGCAATTACCCACCTGATCCTGGTTTTCTAGTAATTGGATTAGGTTTCCTTGTGATTTCTTCTGTGATAAAAAAGAGAGAGAGATGAAAATAATTAAAAATTGAGAGTTTGACAGTATTTCAAATAAAAAGTCTTCAAGTAGATGACCCATTTTCTGATGTTGACTTAGACTTTAGAGTATTCTTGAACAGGACAGAATTGAAACCAATGACTTTGAAGATTCTTTCTAAATCTCAGAGTTTATGGTTTTGTATATTAGTGCAGTTAAGTTGCAGCAGAGGATTAAATTAGAGAAGTTTGCCAAACCTTTCTCAAAAGGGGGTCATATTCTAATGTTTCTTTCTCATATTATAGGCTGCATGGAGGTATTAGAATTTTGTAATCCCATACATATGCATATATACACTTATGTATGATTGTATGTATATATATGTGTGTGTGTGTGTGTGTGTGTGTGTGTGTGTGTGTAGAGATACCATATATAATGCATAAAGTACAGGTATAGACATATCTAAATAGATATAACAGGATATTGGAGGCAATGTTGTTAACTTGCTCTGGCATCACCTCCTTATTTATGTCTGAGAAATAGTCCTAGCCCTGTGGTGTATATACTGAGGCCAAATAGTTGTTGACAGTCTAGCCTTCCTATCTTGAGGGAAAGGAAAGGGATAAGAAAGGACTCAAGATGTGCTCTCTAGAAGGAAGCTATTGTTGACTTTTTGATGCAGAATGATTATCAGTCTAATTCTTTTTTTTTTTTATTTTAATGTGAAAATGCCACCAATCTTTTCAAATTTTCTGCATTGCATAGTTGAACAATCACTTGTTCTGGGGTTAGGAACCTGGATTCAAATCTAGCTTTAGATATATGCTACTCATGGGACCTTAGTTAAGAAAGTCACTTATGCTTCCTGGACCTCAGTTTCATAAGCTGTAAAATGAGGAAAGAAATAGAACTAGATAGCCTCTAAGGTTCTTTCTCTAGCTCTATGACTCCAAGACTCTGTACCTAAGATTTCAGATACTTTGCAGTTCTCCAAACACATCATTTTATTTCTCACCTCAATGCCTTTGACTATGCAGTTTTTCAAGTCCAAAATGTTCTTTCTCTTCCTCCAAGTCACTTGGATTTCTTTCACAGTTCCATGGAACCTACTACAAGAGTTCTTTTCTGACCCTCCCCTCATCTCTCTCTCTCTCTCTGTCTCTTCCTCTCCCTCTCTGTCTCCGTTTCTGTTTCTCTTCCTCTCTCCCCCTTTTTTTCTCCCTTCTTACTCCACTCTCCCTTTCTCTTTGTCTTTTCTCTTCTGCCCCAATCCCCATGATTTCCTGATTACTTTACCAATATATATGCCTATTATAACCATTTCCCAGTACAAACACTTTTACAGCACGTTGTACTTTTACAACAGGAACAATTTCAGCTTCTTTTTGTATTTTCAGAATTTAGCACAATGCGTAGAACATAGTAGGTTGCTTAAGAAACTTTTTTATTTTAATTGAAGACTTCTTCCGGGATCGATAAACAAATTCACAGAAGAAATGATCCCTGTTTATATATGCAGAGGAAATCTCTAGAGAACATTCTGTTTGCATTAATCTGACACAAACTCATGTTGCTACAAACTTGCTACAGACAATGTTGCTCTTTCTCTCCTTGTTTCAAGCATATACAGTTATGCCACTGTGGTATAATCAGTCCATTTTCACATCCTGCTCCCTTTTACTCCCTTTATACATTCTCAGATTTTGATAAAGGTTGTTACCTTTGTTAAGGCTATTGATCTGTCTTAAAGCCAATCTCTGAGATTGTATTAACAGTGAAGTAAAAAAGGACATTGGACTAGGAGTGAAAAGACCTGAACCATACTCCTGTCTCTAACTAGGTGTGTGATTTTTAGAATTTACTTATAATTATCTGGAATTTGCTTTCCATATCTAATCAGAACAGCTATAATACTTCAAAATTAATAGAGCACATTAAAAATTATCTTATGTGATCCTCACAACAACTCTGTCAAGTAGGTGCTATTATATGTGATATTATCCCCATTTTCAGGATGAGGAAACTGAAGCTGGGAGAGATTAACTGACTTGCTCAAGGTCAAATAACCAGTAAATGTCTAAGATAGGATTTGAACTCAAGTCTTCCTGATCCCAAATCCAGGCTCTATGGTGCCACCTATTACTGTAATCTAATATAATTCATATTATAAATGATCACTAAGGTTCCTTGCAGTAGTAGAATTCTCTGTAAGGTAGTAGTCAGATATGTGTATATGGATATAAATATATACACACTATATATATATACACACATATATAGTGTATCTATTATGTATGTATATATGTATATTATATATATGTATATGTGTATTATCTGCATATAAAAATGTAAATAAACATATTATTCTATCATTTTTTTTCCCTCAAGATGGGAAGGCTAGGTTGTCAATAACTATTTGCCCTCAGTCCACCACAAAGATAGGACAATTTCTTAGGGATGTAAGTAAGGAGGTGATGCCAGGGTAAGTAAAAAACATTGTCTCTGGTATCCATTTACATCTATTTATCTTTATCTATACATGCACACTATGCATTATGTATGGGTATTTCTACACACACATATGTGCACATATATACACATACATATATACTTAGAATATACTACACACATATACCTACATCCACACATATATAATAATAGGAAGGATATATATATATTTACAAATGTATATGTGGTATATTCTAAGTATATATGTGTGTGTATGTGTATAAATGTGTGTGGTATATTATGAAAGTACATATGTATTTGTATGGGTGTGTATATAAGTGTAAATGTGTGTTTATATGTGTGCATTTATGTATATGACTGCCAGATGCACAGAGAACAGTGACAGTGTCTCCCCACAATGGGAGGAGCTGCATAGCCTGATTTCTGGAAGAGTCACACTAGGTGTAATGGAGCTGCCTTGGAGAGACTTAGGAGCTAAACATTCTGTTCCAGAAATGTTTCCAGTAAGCGGATAGGAGGTACATTGATCGACTGCAGAGGCATTCTAAAAGAACTCGTGATTAGAGCACTGGACATTTTCTCTTTGGCTTATTCTATTTGGCTACAAATTTATAGTTTAACTACTTAGTTGGCAGAGTCTGGTTAAAAAAAAAAAAAAAAAAAAAAAAAAAAAAACTGTGCCATAAGGAGAGAGGCATTGGATCTTATCCTCTTAGAAGCCACATGGCTCTATGATAATGGACCTTGTTCTTTCTCTGACTTGGTATTTATTTCAGCTTAAGTGAAGTATATTAAATGAGGTACTATACATTAAGATCCTAAGAAATCAGGATTTCTAGAGTTTGGCTATCTCAGCATCTCTATATCAAGATCTGTTCCCCCCCCCCCCCCCCCCCTCCATGCCCCAAGGACCAAGAATTGATTTTTTGGAACCCAGACCAATGGTTGCTGAGAAGTGTTCATTTGGTAGTTCTGCCTCATCTAGATAGGAATTTGATAGGACAATTGTTATGCAGAAACGATGCTGAGTGATCCTGTTCTCACTATTGACCTATGGAATAGAAGTATTCCCAGAGGTAGTAGGAGAAAATGTATTTTGCTTCCTGCTTATAGCTTTGAATTAAATATCCCTTTTTACAAATTAATTATGTCAAGTGGTAAAATGGAATTGGGAGTTACTCACTGGCATCTAACAGTAGGAAGAACGTAGCCAGTAGGGATTAAAGCATATAACAGTAAAGAAAAGACATCCCCCAAAGTCTTCAGAAAACTCCTTTTTCTATAAAATACCCATCATGGAGTTTCCCCCGTAGACCAAGCAACTCCCTGATGCTGCTTGGGTACTGTCCTAATTTATACAACAATAAAGACTTTTCCTTTGCAAAACCAGTCAGGTGTCTAGAATTCCTACCTACTAAACCTGCTCTCTGATTGCATCATTATTAATATATATTGTCATTTAATTTTTCTATTTCATCATGGAATTTTCTAATATTACAAGTTGTAGGATTGCTGTTATCTGCATTAGAACAAAGAATTTCCCCCCACCAATGAAATCACCGATCCAGACCCCCCTTCCCATCCCATTCCTACACCCCAAGAGTAGAGGTTGTATACTAGTTAGAAGGCTGCTGTGGCCCGATGGATTTGGAGGTAAACAGACTAACTCAATAACTAGGCTATCAGACAGAAACTATTCCTTGAAACAAGGAAAAATTCTCAAGCAAGATGAAAAACTTGATTTATTCATCTATCTTCTGAGAATTCTGGGAATAGGAGTCGAGAGGGGCAAAAGCTGTCAGTACTTTTCCACCTGGCCCCTGAGAGGTTAAAACAACAACAACAACAACAACAATAAACAGATACAGTCTTTAAGAAATTTAAGCAAAGGATCCATTTACTCAACCAACTGAATGCTGCCTTGAATTTCTGGACAGATGGAGTCTGATATAAACCCCATTTTGGGGGAACTGATACCCAGGATGTACAACTTATGGCAGCTTGCAATGAACTTGCACCAACTTCATTCATTCTAAGAGGTGTCTAATTTCCACTCATTCCTGGGCATTCATTTATTAACCCTTACTTCACTGTATAACAATGAGGTAGTCTTGGGCTTTCATGTCTACACCCTAAAAGTCAAATCCAAACACTGATAAATCTGTCCATTAGATAATCACAATGAGAGTGGAAAGATGTTTGACTTTTGACAAACGGATGAGAAATGTGGATGATATATTTAATGACCCATGACTTTTAACCTAGGATTCCTAAATTCTATATTCTTAGTAATATGTATTACTTACCAGTATCATCAAGTGCATCTGCTAAATCGAAATCATCTTGACCTATTGGAAAAATTAACATGGTTAAGTCACTTCTTGATGGAAAAAACTAAACTTTAAAAAAAAAAAAAACTGCTGTTCCTATAGTATATTCATTAATCAATATTTTGTTTTTGTTTTTGTTTTTTCCTGAGGCAATTGAGGTTAAATGACTTGCCCAGAGTCACACAGCTAGGAAGTGCATTAATCAATGTTTCATTGATTTATTCATTTACCATTTCTTTAGTACTTAACACTTACGAAGCACTACAAAAGGAGCTATGGAAGTATCTACAGTTAAAGCTTTTGATGCTCCATCAGTAAAAATGATACTATGAGTAAGAAAACTATGCCTCCCTCACAGGAAATTAGTTATTTGTTTTTTTTTTTTTTTTCCTGCAGTGGAAAGAGTGTTGGAGGAAGTAGATTCAAATTCTGGTCCATCCATATGGTCTCAAGAAAATGATTTCCTTTCTATGTGACTCTGTCCTCATCTGCAAACTAAGATGACTTCTAAGGTATCTTTCAGATCTAAATCTATGATTTCAGTAGTTTCATTCTGATCCTATTACATATCACTGTTATAATGTGCAGACCAATGTTCAATTCAGTTCAATTAATATGAATAAGGCAATATTAGATGTTGGGTATTCAATGACAAAAATAGAAAAGTTACTGTCTTCAAGAAGCATACATTCATTGGACTTCTGCTATTCATGAAAATATTTTCACTTTAATATCTCTTTAATTTATACATTTCCTTTTAGCATTCTACACAGGAATCCAAAGTCTTTAATAATACCTGTCTTCCACATTCATTCAAACTATAACTGTATTTATAGAATATTAAGAATATTAAGCATCTCAATTAAATGGATTGCCTCATTTCTAACAAGTGTAAAGCAAGTGGAAAATATTATTTCTGTTTTACAGTTTGGATAGGGAATTGTAAAAGAATTATGCACAGACTCACTGCAGTGCATCAGATGCACTGACTAGACTATAAGCTCTAAAGATAGTGACAGTCTTATCAAAGCTTGAATTAAAATGCATTGCTTAATAAGTGGTTCTTGTTATTTTTCAATGAACAAAGGTACCCTGTGCATTTGTCCTAGCCTCTTCCTATGTGATAAGATGTTGATTTGGGGCATTTTACATGCTATGTGTGTTAGTCACTAAGAAGAGAAAGGAGATCTTTTAAGCATTCCCTGTAAATGAGAAACCAGTGTTTCTCCATTGTCTAAGTTACTCTCAAGTGATAGGTTAGGCATTTGGGGAAGGTATGCTTAATCTTGGAACAGTAGTTTTTAACCTGGGGTTTATAAGATTAAAAAAAAAAAATCAGTAGTTGTATTTCAACATATTTGGTTTCCTTTGTAATTAAATATATTTGATTTTGTGCATTTAAAAACATTTGTAAGAGAAGGGAACCATAGATTTTACTAGATTGCCAAAAAGAGGTCACACATATACACAAAGATTAAGAACCAATATCTTAGAAAATATTTTCATTTACTGGGAAGCAGAGCTACATCAATATTTAGAGTATCTACAATATGTTGGTCATTAGACTAAGCACTTTCATAAATATTGTTTCATTTGATCTTCACAATAATGCTGGGAGATAGGTGCCATTATTATTTCCAATTTTACCTAACTCATTAGGTTATCAAATTGACATACAGCATCCAAAAAAAAAAAAAAAAAAAAACCCAGGAAGGAAAGAATTAGGGGAAACTGACTCCTGAGAAATGAAAATTTAAACAGTAAAGTGAAAATTTTAGATATAGTTATTTTGGCTCTAGAGACAAAAGCCCAGTATGAATATTTTTAAATAATCATTTTCTCCTTTCATTTAAACAAGTATACATCCTAAAAACAACAGAGAAAAATGCTTTATCTCTTCATATAAAATCAATAACTACTTAATTATGAGCTTAGATAGCACTGATTGATCAATTCTTGCCTGTTGGGTATGTTAAAGTGGCAGTAGCAACCATTCTTCATAATTCTGTAATCTTCCATAAGAGCCTTTTAAAATATATGACAAACAAATGAATTATTGAGAAACTCAGGAAGGACAAATATTTAAAGAGTTTGTTTATGCTTATAGTATTCCAAAAAACTTACTTGAAAAATGAAGATTAGAAGCAGAATACATAAAAATGACTCTACTCATAGAATTGCTTTTCTTCTGATTAAACTTGAAGTAAATTCATTCCTCTTATTTAGAAAATAAATTCTACATCCATGATCTCCTTCCAACCAAAAATATGTAAATCACAAAAAGGTTATTGAAACCAGTCTCTAGTTAGTCCACCAGTCTCAAATCTTTCTCTAATACATTCAAAGCATAGGTCTGATCACATGACAGTCCTCTCCCCTCATAATAGTAAACTCAAGTGACTTCCCTATTGCCTCTAGGAACAAATACAAAATGTTCTGTTTGACATTCAAAGCTCTTCATAACGCATCCCATTTTGTAATGGCTGACTGCCACCCCTCCATTCCACCCAATGTCCTTATAGCTTACATCCCAACAAGTCTTCTGATAGCTTACTTCTCAACACGTACTCTTTGACCAAGTGGCAATGTCCTCCTGGCTGTTCCATGAACAAGACATACATCTCAGTTTTGGTCATTTTCTAGGGCTATACCCCATTCCTAGAACACTTTTCTTTTCCTTTCTCTGTTCTGGCTACTGATCTCCTTACCTTCTTTTAAGTCCCAATTAAAATCTCAACTTCTACAGGATGCCTTCCTCAACCCCTCTTAATTATCTTTTTTCCCCCTGAAATATGCCTTACTTTGTACATATTTGTTTATTCCCATTAGATTATAAACTCTTTGAGGGCAAAAAACTGGTTTTTTGCCTTTTTTTGTATCCCAGAACATAGTAGGTGCTTAATAAATGTTGATGTATTGATTGATTGATTTACTACTTGTTTGACTAAGCCTGTAAAATGATTTAGAAGTCCTTTTCTGCTGGTAAAACTAGGATATAATGCTATGATTTAGGACCACCTCAGTAACTAAATAATGAAACTAAAGTTGTAGCCAAGAGACTATGCCACGAGTAAGGCTTGGTATGGGGTGTGGAGAAAATGATGAGAAGAATTTTAAGCAAAGGAATTGGAATGTGATTATGAGTCACTTTGGGTGGAGTAGATGTCTGTGTTATTCATACATGATACAAGAAATATAGGAACACTACTATTCTTTCTGATCAGAATTGAGGCTCTGTATGTTTTGCACAGGCCAGCAGATAATATCAAAGTCACAGATAGTCTTGCTGCTTTGGATGGAATATATTTATTATGGAGCAACACTTTCTGAGGGACTACACAATTCAACCCCAGGTTTCTAGTACATTGAATGTTAGATTTTAAATATTTTACCATATTCAGACATGTCCAGATAGTTTTTCTTATGGCGGAGGAAGGGATTTGGAAAGTCAGAATATCTGGTCATCTTATCATTAATGTTCACTAATTCTTTAATTCATTCAACATTTACTGAGTACTTGTGAGGGATGAACTTCTGGACCTCTAATATTCTTTCTAGCCCTAAATCTATACCCTAATAATTTTCTGCAGTAGAACACAAAGTAGGGAGTTGCATAGACTCTTTAGGAGATTCAAAGGTTAGAGATAAGATACAGGATCCATTCTCAAGAAAAATAAAGGCTAATTGGGAAATATGACAGCTAGGTGTCATGTATAATAGCACCACTGGATTAGGTATCATCAGGACCTGGACTGAATCTTTGCCTATACACTTAGTAAATTGAGTGACCAAATCTCTTACTTTCTCTGAACCTTAAATTCTTCATCTAAAAATTATCACTCAATAGGTGGATATTATCAAAGGAGACTAAAGTGCTTTGCAAAATGTTAAAATCAACAAACGTTTATTGAGGACTTTCTATATGCCAATTACTGAGTTTAGTTGTGGAAATTCAAAGGAATGTAAAGGATAAGTTCTTTAGGGATTCACATTCCAATAGAAGAAACAAAATCCAAATAAAAATAGGTATTCAGAGTGTAACTAGAAGTTATTTCTAGAGAACTAGGGAGGTTTAGGAAAGGCTTCTTATTCTAAAGAAATTTAGAGAAGCTAGGAATTCCAGGCATTGGAGGGAAGTGTGGGGGTGGGCAGTCAGCCATTAAAAAGGCTTATTTATGTAAAGAACAGAAAGCAAGCTAATGTATATTAATATATATATGTACATATATACATATATATGATATATATATATATACACATACACACAGTGTATTCCCATGTATTAGTAGTGTATATTACTATATATGACATATTTGAAATGTGCATTACTATATGTACTGTACATATATGCATATCAGCAATGTAGATTACACACAATGATATATTGTAATGCGGGGGAGCTGTTGGAATACACAGGAGCCACATGACAGTGTGACAGACAAGGAGACTGAGAGGCAGTTGCTGTTCTCTGACCTCTCTCCCCTTCCCTTTGCCTCCAATTTATCTCATTCCCAGTCCGCAACACCTGTGTCAGCAAAAGCTGCCTTGCAACTCCTTTAGATGTTATGATCCACAGCTGTGGAGGCTCTAGGAGAATTGGCCTGTCCTTTACAGTATATATAGAAGAGAAAAGCACCATATACATTTAAGTTATTGTTATTGTTATACACAAACAAATAGCCATCTTATGCATTCCCCCTTTCATACTTCTATTTGGGCATTATTAAATACCTATTAGGAGTTGGAGTACTACATGCTGGAGGTAGAAAAGCAAAAGAAAATAGTATCTACTCACAAAGAACTGTATTGCCCTCCTCTGGTCTTCAGATGCCCAGCTTCTTTAGTTATTATTTCTTTCCTGAAGCTTCTATGAGTAACCCCAACCTATAGTCACCTATTACCTATAATAATAAATACCTATAAATGATAAAACTAATTACCTTTGCAGGATGATATGCAATATTTGAACTACATCTCTGAGATACATATATACTGGTTCTTTTAACAAGGATAGTAATAATGGTGATGATAATAATAATTAGCACTTGTATATTGTTTTAATAAAGGTTTGCAAAGTGCTTTACAAATATCACCCCACTTTTATACTCACAATAAAGTTGCAGGATAGGGGCTATGAGCATTCCCATTTTTCAGATAAGAAAACTGAAGCGTTTAGAGATTAAGGGTTATACAAATAGAAGTGATGTGAACTCAGGTCATAGTAACTATAAGACCAGCCTTTTATTCACTATCTTTTTCTACTAGATATCTGGTAGATGTGGCATTTTTTTTCTTAAATATAAAGTTATATTAGGTGAAGAATAAGGAGACTTCCACTTGTGAAATTCTGTTTCTATGATTCTCCAGCTCTGTTACCACTTTTGTTATTTGACTAGGAAGGAAAGAAGAAGCTCACTTCATAATTTTCTCTATTCTCTGCCAGAGGAATCTGGAGTCCAGTAGTTATAACTCATATACAAATTTAGCCTCAAAGACTTCATAACTACATGACTCTGGGTACAGATTAATGAATTAATGGTAATACAAAACGTAATGAATAAACTTCGGAGAAACTTAATTTTTAGAATTGGAAGATATCAGAATTGACAGAAGCTTGCAGATCATTTATTTCAACCTCTAAATGTTATAGATGAAAAAACTGGGGCTTAGAAAACATATTAGTAATAGTAATAAAAATTAATAATTAACATTCATTAGAGCTTATTATGAGTGAAAGAAATAATTGATAAGTAATTATTTGGGGAGATACATAACTCCCCTCTTTTTCTAAAGACTTCTTGAAGGACATTACTGATAATGAGATTGGATTAACTTTCTTAACAATCTTGTTCAGACCCCACACAAGTGAGGAAGCCATTGCGCTCTAGTCAGGTTTGAAACCCTTTGAATAGATTGTCTAAGATTGGGGGAACAAAAATAAATCGCATATTCAAAGTTGGTTTAAATAGGTTTGGTCCTTCATTATAATGTTCATGATCATTAATTGTTAACTAGAGTTGATTGCCACCCCTCAGGAACTCTTTCAAAGTACTTATAAGCCAAAGTACATATAAGAGAAAGATGGCCAAAACGAGCCTCCTTTTATTAATAAAATTTGTCACCAATATGATGAGCCCCAAGAGTAGATGATCCACCAAGCTTCCCAAGGAGGAAAGAACTGGCCTAGACTGGAAAAAAATTCAATATTGGAATCAGCTTTTGAGCAATTAGTCACTGGACTTCCGGTCTGGGAGAGAGAGGGAGTAAAAGTCTTTTTTTTTTTTTTTTTTAAGTTTTAGAAAAGAAAGGACACCACTGATTTTTGTGCTCAGTTTTAAAATTTCATTGAAGGTTTTTACATATATTATGCTAGTTACCTAGTACAGTGTCTTAAAAATATTTTTCATTGATTGATATAAGACTGAGCTCAGAAACCCTCCTAGGAAACAATGTGAATAGTTTCTCTATATCATAAATTCAGAACTTCTGTGTTTAGATATTAAGATGGTATAAAATCACAGGGGAACCTGAGAAGCCATTCTTTGTTAATGTTTCTTGAATGAATTAAAGTTCAACATTCTCCTTTTCCAAACTCATTGACGTTAAAGGTGAAATTAATAACTTTATTAATTTGTCACAGTTAATAAATGGCAGACTCAAATTTAAAATTTATCCTCTTACTCAAAATTCATCATTCTTGATGCTGTAGTGCTTTTTCACTATGATTAATAAAACTGAGTTCTGCTAAAACTGGATTTTACTTTCATGAAACCAGTTTTTCTGGACCCTCCAGCAATGATGTTTCTCTGGATGGAGGCCAAGCTATACACACCTTGAATAAAATTATGTTAAAAGTCATATTCCAAAGTCAGTCTTCCCAATAGAATATTTCATTATTGTAATGGATACTTATATCCCTACTAATCTAATGAGATCATAAAGAATTTTGCAAAGTTAAGTAAGGAATTGCTGTCCAGTAATGAAGCCTCAAAAACCCCCACTGACAAATAAAAAACAATAACTATATAAGATAGGTTGGTGATTACATAGTGAATAAATAAAACCATGGGATAGCTAAACCATTGACTTTCATTGAATTATTTAGTTTTGTACTCGAAGAGCAGCCTATTTAAAACTCAAAGGAGAAAAAAGGTAAAAAAAAAAAAAAAATAGTTTCTATTTTTTTTTCCCTGTCAGCTGAATTTGTTAGCAAATGTTAATTTTGTTTTTCAGTTTTATCCAACTCTTCATGATTCCATTTGGGGTTTTCTTGGCAAAAGTAATGGCTTGCAATTTTCTCCTTCAGCTGATTTTACATATGAGGAAACTGAGGCAAACAGGTTTAAGTGATTTATTCAGGGTCACACAGCTAATAAGTGTTTGAGGTTAATTTTGGATTGAGATCTTTCTGACTCTAGGCCCAGCCCTCTATCCACTAAGCCACCTAATTGTTGAATGTTAATTTACATCTGATTTATCCAATGGCAATTGAAATTTGAGGACAAATATAAAAATTATCTTCCTCTTCCATGTCCAAAATATCTTCTTAGTAAGTATTTACATTTTCAACAATTGTCATGTTTACTCTTGGGATTTGAATTACTTCAGTATTAAAATAATTCATCAATTTAGATCATTTCCATTATGGTTCTCTGTATGGCACATGGCTATAATAAAATTATTTTGCTCATTTTACACTTATATTGGCAATAACTTTTTAGGATTATATTTAAAAATTTCAAAATTTTACACATCTGTAGCTGTAATTTCAATTGGATTATCACTTCATTAAGAATACTATTTAAATTTCTTGGCTCTCTAAATATTCTCCAGATATTCTGTAATCCAGCAACATTGACCTATTTACTCTTTTTCGATCATGAAGATCTATTTTTAGACTCAGTACCTCTTCTCTTTGGTTGATTTAGAATTCTTTCTCCATTCCCTGGATTCCCTAGTCTCATTCAAGACTTCAATCATATCTTCTAACAAGAGACCTTTCTCATCCACTCATCTCAGTTTCTTCCCTCTGCCATTGCCTTTCATGTCTTTTTGCATATCATCTCCATCACTAGAATGTGAACTGTTTTGTGTTTCTTCATATCTTCAGTACTTAATACAGTATCTGATAACTAAGTGCTTAATAAATGATTATTGTTTGACTGATTCAATTGTTTTAAAAATATATATAAATTCTATTACAGTTCAAACTGGTTCACTTGCTATTTGCATAAAAGATTTTGGTTGGGCTTTTTCAATTAAAAATAAAGACTGGCATTAATTTGATTTACCATTCAGTTTATTTAACTTTGTAGAGACAGTTGGATTCTGACATTCATATCTAGGTTCAAATTCCCAACTAGCCTCAGTTTCCTGATGTGTAAAATGGAATAATAATACTTTGTAAGGTTGATATGAGGCTCAAATGAGATGTTACTTATAATTTAAAATGTATAACTATCAGTTATTATTATTTTGAAAGATCTATTATTTCATCATCATAATCATACTTTATACTTCAACTATAACAGATTCTAGAGGATTCTTTAGAGAATGGGTAGGGAAGAACCTTTCTATTCAAGGGAGTGATGGTTATGGTCAGGACTTCAAATAACTTCTAACCATTATGATAAAGGGTGGGGGAAATAAAAGAGAAGTAAAACCCTTTTAAAGGTAGCCTGAAACATAGAAGAAAAGATATACTTTCAGTAAGCTGGAGGCTTCCACACCCAGAGTTAAGGTTGGGAAGCAGGTTTGAGAAGGATTGGGACATCTAGTAATCTTGCCAAACTACCCTAACTTGAACTTTAAGGTTGAATCCAGCCTCCAGCCCAGATAGGACTTGGTTGACACTGCAAACAAGAGCTTAAAAAAGAGATTCATTCAGGCAAGATGTGGTATACCAAGAAATATTAAGGCTGAATAATTTCCCTGTCCATATGCAGGGAAGACCAGAATTAATGGTTAAGATTTATGGAACATCATGGTATAGGTTTCCTTATCAGGAGTAAATAAAGCCCTTTTAAACAAACAAACAAGCAAACAACAACAACAACAACAAAACAGAGCAAGAGAAAGGGGCAAAGGATGAATCCTTTGCTAAAAATAAAGTAGTAGGTCAGGAGTTCAGCTTGGCAGGAGGTGACTGTGATAAAATGTTAGCTTGCCAATGAGAGGATGAGAGAAAAATAGGGTTTGGTGGCTATCATGTGACAAAGTAGGCATTGACATAGAGAATTCTAGTATGTGGTGGTACCAAAAAGTTAAGGGACCAGATTATTTACCTCCTATTCACCTTGTGGAAAAGTTGATACTGGAGAAGCAAAATGATGTATCATTCAACTCTGATCAATCCATAAGCAATTATTGAGTGTCTTCTGTGTAAAAAATGAAAATGAAAAAATCTCTTTGCTCAAGGAGTTTACATTCTATCAGAGAGTCAACAAATAATTAAATATGTATTTTAAAATATAAACAGGATAGATACAAGATAAATCAAAGGAACAGGGGAGAAGAAAGAACATTAGCAGAAGAGCAGGATAAGAAAAGATTTCAAATAGAATGTGTCACTGGAAGACAGTCCTAAAGGGACTCTGAAAGGCAGGGGTGATGAGGGAGTCACAAGGAATCACATTCCATTGATAGGATACAACCAGTATAAAAACAAGGTGAAAAGTGCTCTAGTTTGGGGATGGGGACCAGGGTTCTGATAATTACTCAGGATTATGAGGTAATTATAATTACCTGATAATTATTTCAGGGTAATTGAAATATCCCTAGGTATTTCTCTTAGTCTCAATTTATTCATTTATAAAATGAGGTGGCCGGCCTAGATGACCTCTGAGGTCTTTTTGAGGTTTAAATCCCATGATCCTAAAGCCATGTCAGAGAATAGAAACCTTGGAGATATGTGTCATCATATCTCAGATGTTCATGACCTCCAGCGTGAAGACCACCAGTAAATATTTTAGAGACTGCATGATGTCCTGGTATATTTTATTCTATTTATAAACCTGTACACCACTTTGTATCACACTGGGGAGACCTACAGCCTACTGAAGAGACAGCAGATTGCAAGTAAGTAGACTCTTTTTTTCCCAGTCTTAACAAAATAAAACAAATAATAGAAAGTGTTTATCAAGGTAAAAAACTTCTGATTACACTTGAGAGCAAGAGAACCTCTACTGACACCAAAAAGATTAATGACAATTTTGTGTTTGTTTTTGTTTTGGTATTAAAAGAGAATTGTGAATGTTTTTTGAAGAATTAAGGCTCTCCCTCTCTTCTAAACAGAACTGCTTCGTTATAAATCACTTTTTGAAAAGGATAAGTAATTTAAAACAATCTAGCAAAGACCATCAGGCATTCAAACACTTCCTGAAACATTCATATCCAATAGATATGCAGTTTATGGTAATAGAAAAATTAGAAAAGAAAAATACTTTAAAAGCTCCTTCTCCATGTTTAATAACTCCCAACAAACATTGCTGAAAGTATTTTTGACCATAATGCATAGGTCTGAGTAATGTTGTTCAGCTGTTTCCAAGAAAATTCTTTATCACGACTTGAAGTGTTTTAAAAATACTGTAGGAGTATTTGCATTTTAGTTGAGTAGCCGTAGAATGAATCCTTAATGACAATAACCTTGAGGATTCCTAGCTATTATAATTTATTTTTTTCAATGACAGAGTATGAGAAATAATCATTTTCCTGCTCTAGATTCTTAGAAGAAGCAACATGCTTAAAAAGAAAAGTGTTACGACCTTGCACTCTAGAGGAAAACTTGATTTTAGTCCTGCAATTTTTTTTCTCAATTTTGGAAACATTCTATGAAATCTTTCTATATTATATAACAATCAAAACCACAAGGAATTTGTGGTTTAATATGAAATTATAAAAAAAAGCAAAAACCAATACACAGTTATTTCAATATAGCATCAGGTCAATGACACTTGATGAGACAACTTATACCTTTCAAAATTATGTAGCAAGTTCTGTTAGATAGACCTCACTGCTATGTGGGTAAGAGATCCTTGGCAAATGAAGGGACCCTAGTCAAGTAGTTTGATTTCCACAATAGCAAACATCATAAGGATTAATAAGAGGAAAAGATATTGTTATTGTTATTATTATATTCACGGAACAATTATATTAGTAGTTACTAGTAACTATGGGGGGGGAAGCTATAAAATGCTGAATGGAAAAGTAAGGAAACATAAAAATTGGAGATATGCTATGGAAAATCATAGTTACTAAGTATTGTTTCCTGTACTAAAACATTGTTAGATGCTATGATTAGGAACATGCAGGACATTTATTGTTGGGTTCATTTCCTTTCAAATTAATGTGAAGTCCATCTCTTGTTCAATATCATTTCAGCTCCATTTAGGTTTGAGAAGCAAGATGAATTAAAATCAGATAAAATGGACATAATCCATTTTAAAAATGAATAATAATCAATGACAATAGTATGATTTTTCTGACCTTTACAACATATTCCTATTAAACTTTGAAAAAATGTGATTTTGGTCAATCAAGCAACAAATATTTATTAAGGGATTACCATGAGCCCAGCACTATGCTAAGTGCTAAAAATACAAAGGCATTACAGAAATTATCTCTGCCTTAAGGAGTTTACATTCTACCCTAGGCAATCAACATAGTTTGCAAATACATTTGTATATTTATTTTAAAATATAGGCAAAATGAACAAAAAGTAACTTGGAAGAAGAAAGCCCTTGCTGTTGTGGGGATCAAGGAAGAATTCATGGAGAAGGTGACAGTTGAGTTGATGGCACTTAAAGGAACCTAGGAATTCTAAGAGGTGGGGATGCAAAGTCATATCATTCCACATTTGGAAGTCACTTAGTACAAAGAAATAGAGATGACAATCACCATCTTCCATGAGCGAGGAACAGTAAAATTGAGACTATTATTACACATATTGGAACTTGAAAAAATATTATTTTAAGCATAAAATAAGGAGTTATTGAAGGTTCTGTGAAATTTTCATGATAGAGAAGTTTCTTTGGGATGAGTTTGAAAAAGAAAATTTTTAGGAAACCATTGGCTTTTTGCTCATTGGACTAATTAGAAATTCATTCCAGAATGAAAGTAATTCATATACAACTAACTCCCATTTATATAGCCTTTTTAACAAAGCAAAACAAAACAAATAAAACCTTTGCCACATCTACAACTCCTAACAAACACTTCTCACTTTCTAGTAATGATTTCCTTTTATTCCACAGGGTTAGAAACCACTGTGCTCTTGCAGATTTATTTAACATTATTCTCTTTTATTCTCCCAATAAACTGGACCAGTCTTGCTCTTGACAGAGTTCCTCTTTTGCTTCTGGCCCCACTATTTTCTAAGCAAGCCTGGGATTCCCACTCTTCCTTCTTTTTACTTGTTTAATTCCTACCCTTATTTTAAAGTCCATATCCCATGTCATCTCCCTTTTGGTACATTCCTTAATCTTCTTAATATTTCCCACCTTCTGACTCAGACTTCACATATCATTTGGACTTATAACTTCAATGAACTAAAGCCAGGAATGTTCCTTGCTATCTGTTTATGTAAAGCCTCAGAGCTAAGAATGATTGTGACATTTTAAAATAAAGTTTAAAATGTCAAAGCATTTCACAGCTTAAGGGAATTGGTCCTCAGGTTTTAGTTTGCAGTCCCCTGCACTAAGGTTTTTTATCTATGTTGTATCTTATACTCACACTACACCATCAGATCCTAGAGAAAAGAGAATTATATCCCATCTAAACTTTCAATCAGCTTCAGCACCTAATATTCTGCTCTATATATGGTAAATGCTTAACAAAGCTTTGTTGTTAAAATTGAATAATATCATCACCATTTATACTTAATGTATTTCTAATCATCACAATTTTCTAAAATAGGCTAAATTACTCTCTGAAAACAAACAATAAGAAAGAAGGAAAAATGTATGTCTAGGTAAGAGAACTTTCATCCTGAAACCCTTGGGAGCATTTTAAAGTGTGAAAATAAAAGTTGCTGTTGCTTGATCTCTTGGGAACAGGCTTTCATAAATGCCACTTTTGCTAAATCCCATCATCTCCCAAATAAATCATACTAAAAATACACAGAGTTAGAGATCATCTATGATCTTACAGATTTCCAATTAGAAGGTGATCAAAAATTACAAAAATAGAGTCATCTGTTTAGATAACTGGGGAAAATATACCTATTTATAACTCAAATAGAAACAAAACAAATTTATTTATTTCAACGACAAAGAACAGATTTTATTTTCATGTCTATCATTTAGTTTCTTGCTGATAAATACCTACATTTGCATCTCTATTTTCAAGTTCTCTCATTGTTTTGGACTTTTTTGGTCCCCACCCACCACCAAAAAAAAAAAAAAAAAGTAAACACTTTCCATTTTTTTTTTATTAAGTCTCCTACAAATTGGTATAATATACTAGCTAGAGACTGTTTTGGAAAAAGGAGAAAAAAGTTACAGAGGGAAAGTCCATTAAACTAATATTTTCCAATTATATTACATCTATTACCTTGAATGTGAATCAGAAAGCACAGGAGCATGAGGAAGGAGACTTTCTGCCATCTTGCCATGGTCTTCAATGGAGGAAACTTCAACAGCTGCTCACTCCAAATAAACAATAATATTAAAAAACCCCTCCCACCTCTGTGGATGTCTAGTCTTCAAGTATAGATGTGAGAGAAGGGGCAAGCTGTGTGGCAAATAGTTCTTTAAGTAGGAAGCATTAGCCAGAGCAACATTCCGTCTTCACCAAAACCTTATAGACTTGTTAAGAAGATTCTAAGTCCAAGCAGCCAAAGAACAAAGGGAGGTACAGGTATATGCATGTTTGAAGTATGCATAAATAATTAGCTTCTCAATATACGGTGTTGATTAAGCTGCAGCATAGGGCTAATAAGATGGCATGATTTGCCATTAAAGCACCAATAAGAAAATGGGGCTTCTGGAAGCTGGCACAGCCTACTCCTATGCTTTGCCTCCTTTTGGAAAGGGGTGGTACTCCAAGTTCAAAGGCACTTACCCTAGAGCTGTGGCAAGAAGCTGGTTTTCCTGGACTAAGAACACACCCAACATCTTCACAAGTACCTTGTAAAACATTAGGTGATTCAATGTTCCTTTGTGGAAAGAACTGGGACAGCAGAAACCTGGTCCATTATCTAACTTTAGATGGCACTAGGATCATAGATTGAGAGCTGGAAGAGACATTAAGAATGTTAAAAACCCCACTTCCAGTTTCCTTTTTCTGTGTTTTCTTGAGTTCATTCAGCAAATTATGCTGGGCTCTTTTTTTATGCATTATACTCTTCTAGTTATCATGGAGGATACAAAAAAGTTAAAAAAAATTATATCTCCTTTAAAGGAGATTATTATCTAATTAGGATCATACACATGGATGGAAAAGTTTCTCAATAATAGCATTTACATATCACTTTTAGATTTGAAAAGTGCTTTACAAATATTTTGGCCTTTGATCCTCATCACACCTCTGGGAGACAGATACTATTGACTTGTCTCATGTTATACAATTAGTAATAATATTAATTAATAATAACAAACATTTACATAGCACTTATATACCAGCCACTGTGCTAAATGCTTTACATTTTCTTCCTTAATAGTATTTTATTTTTCCAAGTACATGTAAAGATAGTTTTCAGTAATCATTTTTGTAAGATTTTGAGTTCCAAAATTTTTTTCTCTCTCCCTCCTTTATTTCCTTCCTGCCCCAAGGCAGCAAACAGTCTGATATGTTATAAACATATAATCATTTTAAACATATTTCTATATTAGTCATATTGTGAGAGAAAGATCAGAACAAAAGGGAAAAAAAACCTTGCAATAATAATGAAATTACTCTGTTATAACCACATCTAGACTTCATTCTTTAATGAACATTTACTCCATGCTTCAATTGACTTTCTTATTTTTTTAATTTATAAAACAAAATAAGCATTTCCATAACTACTGTTATGGAATTATTATACTTAATTTAAAAAAAGATTGTATTTGAAAGTACAAATTTATTGTGTACAATTTGTTATTCTTTTAAAATATGTAATAAATTCATAATGTAACCACCCTAGACTATTATTGGACAGAAATGTAAATGTAATATAAATAATAAATATAATATATATAATAATTTATATACAAGAATTTGAAAAAGGACAAGAACAATAACTAACACACCTAACTAGCACATTGCCTGGCACATGGTAGGCACTTAATAGATGTTTAGTAACTGACTGAATGACAACCAAGGGTGTCCCAGAACCATCTCAACTTAATCTAGATTGTTAAAATTTTCAATGTAAGCATTTATACCTTGGAGGCAAACATTAAAAATCTGGACTAGATTTATTGTTCTGTTGACTGTCTAGTCTTAAGCAAGTTATGTAGTGGCAAAGAACTGGAAATTGCAGAGATTCCCATCAACTGGGGAATGACTGAACAATTTGTAGTATATGATTTTGATGGAACAGAACATTATCATGTGCCCATCAGAACATCATGGAAGATTCAAAATATATAACAATAAATTTTCATTTCAAGAAAGCACATATAATAATAGTAGAAATTTTATTCATGAGTGTCCATCTTTTCTTTGTGTCCTTGTAGGTTATTCTTTTGTTCTTGGCTGCACACTTTTTTACTTTATTCTTTTTTTTCCTTTTTTTACCCCCCCTTCCTCAAAAAGACTGTTAAGCACAGGTACACACACACACACACACACACACACACACACACACAACACACTCACACCAACCCACAGATTATAATATGATTTTAAAGGATATGATCCATCAATAAGAAGGTGAAAAGATCATTAGAATCCTAAACCCTCCTTGCAATAATAATGAAATGACTCCATCACAACCACATCTAAACTTCATACATTTACTCCATGCTCTCAACTGACTTTGTTGTTTTATTTTTTAATTTCTAAAACAAAATAAGTATTTCTATAACAGTCTAATTTTTGCATGTGAAAGTACAAATTTAATGTATACAACTTGCTATTTCTTTTAAATATAGAATAAATTTACAATGTAACCATCCTAGATGTAACTACTATTAGATACAAATGTGTATATAAGTATAAAATCATTCTCTATATACTTCTATTTGTCAGTTCTTTTTTTGGATGCAGATAAAGTCTTCTTTCATACATCTATCATTTCAAACCTGGCTTTTAACCTAACAATAGTGATAATCTTATTGTTACCTGAAAATCCACAATAGCTATACAGGTGGCATTGGGAAAATTCCTCCCTTTCTAGCACATTACCCTGTCCTCAGTGTTCATATGACTAAAAGAGATGCCTCTTGAAAGAAAGTTTCTGCACATAGATGAGAGTTCTACCCTACTTTTCATTTTTATCTTGTACATTATATATCTATACACAGACATGTTTGTTACATATATGCCTATGTACATATACACATATATGTTATATGTATTTTTTAAATTAATGAAGCACAATGAACTGGAAGAATTCCTGGCCCACCAAGCTTGATGTACTACGTACTACAATAACAAAGCCAAAGACATGATTAATACTAGGAGCAAGGTGAAACAGGTAAAGAAGCAGCTAAAAACCTATATGACCAAATGTGTTGATGACCACATGCATATCATCCCTATCATGAACAAGAAGATGAAGGATTCCCTGTAACCTATTGTGAAATAAAGACATTGTCAATAGTCATCCAGAATAGAAGAATGGGTCTACTTGTAAAAATATATGGAAATTTTTACTTTCAGTCAAATTTTAAGGATAAAGAAATTGAGACTGGTAGCATGTAGAGCTAATAGTAGTCAGAATCATCACCTTAATGAAGCTGATTCCTGTTCTACCTACTGAAGTAATTAATGATTTTTTATCTAGTTAGGAAGACTTTCATTCCTGGAAACTGTAATGCCCCCGAAGATTTATGGGAAGTACTGGTTCTTGGCTCCAACTTATCTCCTCATGGTGTGAGTCTTTCAGGTACCTGCCCACTTTTGTCTGGTATCAATTTCATGTCTACCTAACTGAACCATTTCTCATAATCCATAAAGCAGCAGCGTACTTTTTGGAAAAGAGAAATATCTTCTGAAGACAGTGCATCAACTTTCAGCTGTCACATCAATCAAGAGCATAATCTCCCACCAAGCATGAGAGGCTCCAGTTCTTTCACATTGGTTTCACTCTGACTACTACCCGGTTACCTTTTCTTAATATTCTAAAAAGTGCTGTGGGGTAATATGAATTAAATTAACAGGAACAAGTTTTGAGTTTATGACAAAATTTCTTTTGCTTTCAGAAAAATCTTTAATTTTTTGTTTAAAAAATAGTAGATGGCTGGTTTGGGGGAAAGTTATTTTCCCAGCAGAAAAAGATGAGAAACCTGCTCTTGGTTTATTTGATTTGTCTTTTTCAATAGAAACAACTTGTTAAGAGGACCTTTTGAAAAAAGGTTAGGAAGGCAACTTAAACTTCTTGGAGGTAGGTAGATTGCATGGGAGAACTAGAGCTTCAGGAGTACAGGAGGCAATTGGCACCAATTATTCAGTTATTCGTGTTAGTTAAAACTTTGAGCAACATGTTAGTACTTGGCATTGTTTTGAACTGAAAAATTTAAATTCATCTCATTATTTCAAGTAAGTTAGCACCAGATTATCCTCTCCTAATCTCTCAAGTTTTTCCTCAGTTCCGTTATTTCTGTTCAATTCAATTGAATTTCTGTTCAATAAATAAACCATTTTGTGTCTACTATTTGTAAGACACTGTATTGCTGTGTCTCAAGACTATTGCTGAGAATATAAAGACCAAAAATAGAAAAAAAATCCAACCAAAAAACAAAAGCCAGTCTGTTTTCAAATAACAGACATCCTACTGAATTCTTCCTTACCTATATAATGAATTTGACAAAATTTTGTTTCTGAAATGTTGTGGAGATAGATTAAGTAGATGCATTTAGGGTCATATATCCATTTCATTACCTTTGTCTTCATGTTGTGTGAGCTGTTGGAGATAAGAGAGAGATAAGCAGCAGGTAGAGAAAGAACAGGAGCTATTTCAATTTAGTCACTTCATGAAAACCCTGCTGAGAATGTGTATACAGAAACCTATGAGGAAGAAAATGACGCTCCACAAATGTTGCAATTTATTAAGAAGAATGTATCTTTTTGGTGAAGATGATGATGATGATGATTAGCATTTAGGTAACAGTGGATAGCATGATGGGCCTAGAATCAGAAAGTTTTAAATTAAACCCAATCTCCTCTACTTACATTAAATTCAAGGCAAGTCACTTAACCTCTGCTTGTCATCTGTCCATCATCCTGTCCATCATCATATAAAGATAATAATAACATCTACAATTTTCTGTTATTATGAGAATAAAATATATGTAAAGTATTACATAAATTATTATTAAATATATTATTTATCATTATTATATTAATTGTTATAATAATTAATCATTATTATAATATACTTTGAAAAATTTTGAAGTCCCATGGCTATCTTCTAATGATTGTAAAGAATTGTGCATTTATTCTTTTAAGAGAAACATCTGTCAGGAAAGCTATCCCTTTAACAGGATTGAAGAAAATGAAATCTGGAACTTGAGAATATTTCATCACTAAATGGATAGAGATTGGGGAAAGTATCTAATATGAAATTAGAGAATTGTTACTGCAGTATTTTAAAATGTGGCATTTCTAAGGATAAGGGCAAATATGTACTTTTGCCAATAAACTCAATAATGCTTAAGATAACACAGAGATGTATACCCATTCATCTAGTCTGCCAGAATGTGGTCTATATTTTTATTGTTGAACAAAGATCGTGCCAATTAGCATTCACTTCAAAAGTTAAGACAATTTCTTCTTGACATGCTGTGCCACATAAAGGATTAAAGAAATGTTATTAAATGTGGTTTCATTTAATTCAATCAACTGCTTTCTAAAAAAACAAAAAAATTGACAAAAATGAAGAACTGAAAGAAAATAGTAGGATATCTTAAGAGATAAATCTTGTAATTATGGTACTTCATTACCAAAGTCAAATCACTAAACTCTCTGCAAAAGTGTCTGATATGTAATTTAAGATAATTAACTACCTTGCCACCCTTATAACCTCATTTTGTAAAGCAAGACAGAAATTGGCAGAAATTAGTTTCAAACCTGACATCTGTAAAAATCTGTCTTTTGTTTCATTTTGGCATCTCTAGACAAGAAATTATCCCAAAGAATCCATCATGAAAAGAAAGTGGATCCCTTGAGGAGAAATGATTTTTTTTAACTGTGAAGAACTTCAGTACTATACAAATTTCCTATCTCTTTCCTTTTAAAATTTCTCTGGAGAGCAATCATGGTCTCAATGGGAGTCCAGCCTTTATAGGTTCCATTCCTAATTCCATTAGGCATGTTGTTTTTTAAAACTACAGTTCTTGATTTTCTTATTTCTAAAATGATCACAGTAACATTTAAAGCTACTAACCTCAAAGGCACAGGAAAGCAAAAGTTACTACCTGCCAAAGACTTTGAACTTCTCAAATTATAGGGTTAATGAATACATGAAAAGAAAATAAATCCAGGTAATGATAGTAGTTCACTAAAGACTCAGTTTAGGTGGCTTTGTGCCAAATAATCTTATTAGGAAAAGAAATGGTTTTTTGGCAGCATCTTGATGCTTGATTGCCTGACTGTTAGACCAATTTTTTAAACCTGTTTTTTAACCAATGTGTTTACTGTTTAAAAATCTTCCTTGGTATCAGTTCCATTTCTCTTCCTTGAAATCTTTTTTTAAAAATAAAACTAAGATATTTGTGTTTCTCTTTCACCCCCAAATCTTCTGGTCAGTGTATGACTTGCTTTAAGAAAATCAAAGACATGACAAACCTAACTTTGAAAGGTGTTCACATCAGATGTGATTGTTTGCATTAAAAAAGTGGGAGTGAGATCTTTTGCTTTTCAAATTTTTAAATTATATTAAATAACAATGACATAGTGCTTTAAGATTTGCAATGTACTTTTTATATTATCTCTCATTTTATCCTGAAAATAATACCAGAAGGTAAATGTGATTATTATCCTTATTTTATAGATCAGGAAATTGAAGCAGATAGAGCTTAAGTGACTTGCCCACAAATTTCACAGCCAGGACACAAGATCTCAATTCAGTTCTTTACTTCTTTTCTTTCAACTATACCACTTGGAAGAGATTGATCCATTGTAGAGCCTGAAAACTTTTTGAATTTGTAAAAAAAATTTCCAGGAACAATCTGTTGTGTTCCTCATAACAATAGGTGTATCACCTACCAACATCATATAAATGATTCTGTAGATAAACATTCACTTACAGTAGCAGAACCATTTCAACTATAACAAGAAAACCCCTGTAATACGTTAAGATGTTTTATCTAAAAGTATATGAGTTAAAGATTTTTAAACTTTCTTTCTTATTATCAACTAACAAGAACATTTCAGTCTATCACTACTAATAGAAAGACTGTATCTAAAATGACAAGTTTCTTTTACATGACTTTTTGAGAGTAAATATATATTAAATTTAACAGGTAAAAATCGTCCTGTTTACATTCTTTTCTAAATATTTATTTTCTTATGTATATTTTTACATATCAGCCATTATCACTACCACTATAGCCCAATAGAAACCTTACTTTGAAACAATTGAGAACAGTCAAGCAAAACTTCAACATCTTAATTATATCTGAAAATGGAAGTCTCATTTTGCATCTCTAGACCCTCAGCTTTCTGTCAAGAAGTGAGAAGTATGTTTCATCATGTCTTCTGAAGTCATGAATTGATCACTGTTATTGATCACTGTTTTGTGGTCTTTCAAAGCTATTTTCCTTTACATAATTGTGCTTATCAAGTAAATTGTTCTCCTTCTTGTTCTTCGGTTTTATATGTCTTTCTAGTTTTTCTAGTTTCATCATATTCACTATTATTATATATCACAGTTTGTTTAGCCATTCCCCAAATGATGAAGCAGAAAAGTTCTTTATGGAAAGTTTTGCTTACTGACAGTCTCAGAATATGATCTCATAATCAGTTTTTAAAAAATTTTCTTTCTATTGTGAACTTAACATCAACAAAACAAAATGGTCATTTCAATACACAGTGAAGATAAAAAAAAGTAAACTTTTATATAGCTTGTTTTAAAAAATATTTATTTTGAATTTAACTGAGAACTATCTAGCTTATCTGTCCCTTTTTGAAGTACCTTCTCTCTTCATATTTAGTTTCTTAAAAAATCAATTTCCTTTTTTTCTTTTAATATTCAACATTTTTAATGGACAACTTGGGTAAAGACCTAGAGAACACATTTATTAGTTTTACAGATAACACGATTCTAGAAGGGGAAACCTAATAAGTTGGGAGACAAAATAAGAATCTAAAGAGAGTCTATAGTAACAAGACAAAAATTGATGTGAATAAATGTAAAATATTCTATGTAGGTTAAAAATGAACTACTACAAGATAAGTAAATCTGTATTATCAATAGGCTATTTGGGGGAAAAAAAATTATAACCCAGAGATTTTGAGTTGATTACCAGCTCTTATCCATAGTGACAAAATGACAATTATGGTATTTGGCTGTGAAAAAGGCAATGCAACTAATTTCCTTTAACAAAAGTAAGTTTTCAGAAAAAGGCACACGATCATTGCATGAACTCAACTAGTCAGACCACATCTGAATTGTCTTTATGGGCACATTAACAAACTAGAAGTTATTAAGGAGGGCAAACAGAATAGTGAAAGATGTAAAAAACATAATATGTACTTGAAAGAACTAAGCATAATTAGGCTGGAAATAAAGTGACATAAGGTGGGGGTAATGTTATTATAGTTCAGATATTTGAAAGGCAGTCATATGGAAAAGGCATTAGATTTATTTTGAATAGTTTAACTGAGAATCGAGTGTCAGTTAGAGAACTCTAATTCAATATTACTTTAGCTCTAAATTCTAGTAAGGATTTACTAGATAGTGTCTGCTGTTGTATACATTATTATAGAGGGAGAAAATAGAAAAATCAAAGAATTAAAAAGCAGAAATTTGGGCATGTCTTGGACATTGAATCTGTCAATCAAATCTTCTGCACTTGCATTTCTTCGAGAAGAGAATAACAGTATCTATACATGCATGATCAAGTATATGAAGATATATCTATGAAGGTAAATCCAGCTTTCTTAGTAGTTAAATCTAATAAGAAATTATCCAATAGTTATCTTTTCCTAGCTCTAGATCCAATCACTCTTCACAAAGGATTAGAATTTTCCAGCAAACATTCTTTTTTTCCATGAAGAAGCGCTAAAGAAATGAAAATAGTCTTTTGATTCTCCTTCCCTCACCGGGAGCTTATCCATATAATGTATATTTATTACTTGTTTATAAACGACTTATTTATATATTCACTTTCATCTGTAACATTCTTTCCAATCCTATTTTTCTAAATGTGTTTAGAACACTTCCCTAGTATCCTAGAACTTAACATGCCCTCAAGCTCAAAACATCAAATCCCCTTTCATTTTTCCCCCATGAATGTCAATGGCTATAGATAATAGTGTTTAGTTTTTGTGGCCCTATTAGGGACCTTTTTTAATAGTTCTATATGAAGTCAGAGAAAAGGCTTTATCTTCCTGATTTGCATAGTGTTCTGCACAGAGTAGTGCATATAAATTTGTGCAATGTTAAATTTTTCTAGCATCCTTCTATTGTGAATTTTCAGTTATGAAATATTTCATTTATTTCCTCTCAAGCTGTTTTTAAGTCTTTGCAATACTTTTTCTATAATATTGCAAATACAACCCTTCTTTTATTCCCTCACTTACTATCCCACACTGGGTTTTCATTTCTGCCTTCAAATATTTAAATTGTCTTTCCACAAATGTATAAAATTTTGTTACAGACTTGTACAAATTACTTGGAACAAGCAGTAATTTGATACGGTTTATTTTGTGGCAACAGTAGTTGTGTGTATATTGCTACTAACACTAGGCTGTATCAGAAGCCCTTCACCAGCTAAATTCAATTGAATTGGCTTCCCCACATTTTGTTATCTTTGTCATTTAGATTCTGGATGTTAGGCCACGTTTCCTTAGTTGCTCTCACTAAGTTGCATTAAGAATGGTTATTACTCTAAGGAAACATGCAAAAATTAAATGTTATTGAAGCAGCTGCTGGTGTCGGTGAGCTAAGCAGTTCAAGAAACACAAAAAAGAATCAGTCACCACATTTAAGTGCCATGAGAAGTACAGTCAAAAACAAAAACCACCAAGAACTGAAATGATTGTAGCAAAATCAGAAAACAAGCAAAGACCTTGCAAGATACTTGACAGTTAGAGAGGGTATTACTAATGTTTCATTAGTGAAGCTTAGGCTTCTTGAATTACAGAAAGACTAAAAATATAGAAAGAAGTAAAATAGCTGTTTATTTTGGATCCATAGGTCCTCCAAATCACATGTAGAAGAGTCAGACAAGAGTGGAAGATTTGAGTATTTTCATCAGAAGGTAATCTATAACCCACAATATTTGTGGATTTGTTCCTTTGTGTGAGCCAATAATGCATTCTTTTGAGAGAATAATAAATTCTGATAATTATATTAATATAATGAGAGGAAAAATTGCTCCAGAATTATAGAAATAACCAAACAGAGGTAGAATATTGCAACATAAGTATAACATGCCATCTATAAGTTAAGAAAAATTAAGGAATTTATTGAATAGGTTGAAAAAAAAAATTATTCCATCGTCTTGGCCAGTTTAATCTCACTGAAAACTCATGAGCTATAATCAACACTAGAATTGGAAAAAATGGACTGTTCTTCAAAAGTATGATTAATCTCCAAAATGATAAGGAAAGAATAAGTATTTATAAAGTGCTTACTACATGCCCAGAACTAATGCTAAATGCTTTGTAAATATTATTTTACCATCCTCAAAATAATTCTCAAAAATAACCCCATTTTACAGTTGAGGAAACTATAGCAGACAATGGTGAAATGACTTGCTTAGATTCACCCAGCATCTGAGGAAGGTTCTGAATTCAAGCTTTCCTGAACCCAGGTCCCCTATACCATCCTAGTGCTAATGAAAGTGAATTCATGAAGAATTTAAGAATGTATTAAAATTTTGGGAATTCAATTTTAAATTATTTAAGGTAAGTAACTACAAGAAAGGGGAGTATGTATTACATATTAGGATTTTTTAACATAAAATATTTTTAGGCTTAACAATCAGAAAAATTATTTTGCTTTGTCCCTGTTAATTTGTACACCAACATAAAACTATTCTAAGTTGTGAAATTTGTCCACATGTCCTAAGTCAAAAGTTTACCAGAAATACTGCAGCACTAAAAAACAGATTTATATATATGTAACTTTCAAAGTAAAATAGGAAATATTTCATAATCATTGAAAAAATTTAATATCCTAGTCAATCACCATATTGGCACTTCAAAAACTTCATTCTGAAGAAAACGAATCCATATGAAAAAAACTATGTAGCTTTCTCCAGAGGCTTCTACCAAAAGAACAATTTAAAGTGAAATATTTTCTAAAAGTAAGTGCAAACTATTTATAGTTGTATAAATTACATAAATTGTGGCATTTACTCCTTCCCAAAGTACTAATTTGTTAGCAGTGATTCTATAATTCTGTTCTCTCTGTTTAAGTGAAAAAGGCATTTATAAGTATTGTACAAATGCTGTGTACTTATTATGAAACAAATCAATGATACCCACAAATTTACCAAATAGAATTTTATGAACATTTTTATTAAAAAACAAGACAATGCACACAGTCTAGTTACAGATGTTATAGATTCACAACTGGTAAAATATACAATTTAAGTCAAAGCCTTGCAAAAATTTAGTTTGTTTGGTTTCATTCATCCATAGATAGGTATCATTTTTGTTAGCTAACTGCTAAGGTAAACTGATGCACAAGATGGTTTTTAAGTCCAATGAAATTGATAACAAGTACCTGATAACACTAAATAACAAATTGTCTCATTCATTTTTACCTATTTATCATATTCACAAATTATGAAGTTATACAGAATGTAGAAACAATAATTCAAATGCAAAAAAAAACTACAATAATTCTGATCATGAATGCCTTGAAAATGAATCTCTTTCACCTACTCATTCAGGAGCAATTACTCAAAACCAGGCCTAGTGGAAATGTATGGGTGCTACTAATCAGGTCTTACTCATAGGCAAACAACCTAGATAAGAGCATTCTTGTAAAAAAAGTCAAATATAGCATATGATCTAGTAGCATTTAGATTTAGGAATTTAATAGTAATAAGAAATGGGAGAGATCTAAAACCAAGATCAGCATATACTTATCTACTGGCTTAATCATAACAAGATGATTTTAAATAAAAATAATTCATAGGACTTAAAAGCAAAAGGAAATTTAGATATCATCTAATTTGACATGCTCTCATAGTTTAAAAAAAATTGTGTAGCCAATATCATATAATTAGTTAAGTAGCAAAACCAAGAAACGTGCTTAGGCTTTCTGACTCTATATCCAAAACTCTTTCTATGAAACTATATTACCATGAGCTTTTAGGTGGCACTCTAGATAGCATTAAGGTTGGAATCAGGAAGAGTCATCCTCCTGTCTGCAAATCCTGCCTCAGACACTGACTAGCTGTGTGATGCTGGGCAAGCCACTAAACCCTATTTGCCTCAGTTTCCTCACCCATAAAATGAGCTAGAGAAGGACATGGCAAACCTCTCTAGTTATCTTTGCCAAAACAAACAAACAAACAAACAAACCCAAACAGGATCATGAAGAGTATACTCATGAAGAGTAAAATGATGAAATAAGAAACAATAATTTACTATCTATAGATCTGATTGAAATATACATATTCACACAAGAGAAATGCCTGCGAATTTTACTGTGCCTGTATCTGGCATGAGATAGCATAAATAATTTATTATAAATAAAGAACCAGCAATTACATTAAGTGTAACACTCATCGGAATCTTATTTAATCTGAATGGCACTGTAAAAACTTCCCATTATGTGGACTTTACCAGGAATACATGAAAATAGCAATAATATACTGAAAAATCCTATTTTTTCCTCTAATGTAGAAAAGTTTATTGGCTTTGGCAATTTTAAAAATAGGCCATTAAAATCCTTTTGAAACTTTTCATCAATCATCCTAAAAAACATTTAAATTAATATTTTCTAGTCTAGATTACTACATTTTAATGTTCATGGGTTTATGTTTGGCTAGAAAGTAAAAACAAAAAAAAAATTCAATTTATCTTACACTGTTAGAAAGTTTTAAAGGGGATTACTGTAAGACATAAAGCATATTTATAAACAACTTCATCTAATATCCAACCATTTATATTGAATAATTAACTTTTTTTTGGTAAAACTTCAGCAATTCATCAAACTTTAAAAAATTTTTATCTAGTACCCACTTTATCTAACTAAACAGTATTGTATTCTTCTGATCTGGCCCAATTACACTTACAGCAAAAAGAAAAAGAAAGAGGGAAAGAAGGCGGTATAAGTTCAGAATTCTGTATACGAGGTAAAAAGGTAAAAACAGCTCTTATTCTCAAGAGCTCTCCCTTATTCTCAAGGAGAGTATTTTAACAGGGGAGACAAGATGTAAACAACTAGGTATGTAGAAGATAGGTGGGAAGAACTGGAGAGAAAACTGAAAAAAACAAAACAAAACAAAACAAAACCCGAAGGGGGGGAATTAAGCTTAGTCTAAAAAAACCAAAACAACAACACAGCTTAAAGAAGGTGGGCATTCCAGGCCTGGGAGAGGGGCAAACAGTTCAATGGCAAAGAGGTAGGATGCGGAGTGTTGCATAAGGAACAATAAAGTCGGAAAACAAGTAAGTCACAAAGTGACTGGAGGAAAATAAAGTGTAAGTACTAGAAAGATATGAAGCGAATGATTTATCAAGAGAGTTAAATAACAAATTGGATTTATATTTGATTGTAATAAGGAGTCACTAGAATTTATTGAGAGGGGTGTGTGTGTGTGTGTGTGTGTGTGTGTATTAGAGAGAGACACACACACACACAAATAGACAGAGACAGACATGGTCAGATCTTGTTAAATAAATCACTTTGAACAAATGATGGATTAAAATGGGGAGATACCACATAGAGAGAGCAGGCTATTCTAATAGTGTAAATAGAGAAGGCTATTCTAATAACATTAGGCAAGAGATGAAGAATGCCTGAATTCTAATGGTGACTATGTGAGTGAGAAGAATATAAATGAGAAATGAAACAAAAAATTGGCAATGGTTTGGGTATATGTAAAAAGTAGAAGAAATTAATATAGAATGGCAGAGAAAATGCAAACCTAGGTGAACGGGAAAACAGTATATTCAACAGTAGTAAAGGAAATTTGGAAAGGGAGGGATTGGAAGGAAAGAGCGTAAATTCTGTTTTAGGCATATTTAGTTTGAAATGTTTGTGGGGCATTAAGTTCAAGATGTCCAAAAGGCAATTGGTGATATGGGGTTGTAAACTAGGACTGGGTTTATACATCTGGAAATCAGCAACATAGAAATAATTGGATTCATAGGCGCTAATGAACTCATTAAGTTCCTTATTTCTCCCAAAGACTGAAAAAAAGGTGAAACTCAATATATTAACTTTTGTAATTGTTCTAAATCTATCATCAAAGTTACTAAAACATACCTAATTCAAACAAGATGGCATATATTCCTATTTCTGTATTATTCTGATAGCAAATGATTGAAGAAAATTTATTTTGAAAGAATGTCTTAAGAGGTTTAATTCACAAATTTATCACTAAGTACCTTATTTACTGAAATGTTTATTTGCTATATAATTTAAAATAATCATAAATGAATGATATGGATAAAAGGTAACCTTTTTTTCATTTCCTGATTTCTTTACAGAGAGGTGAGAACCATTAAAAACCTAATATATCTACAAAGGCCATTTTGGGTAAAAGGTTCAATTTTATTTTAAAGAATTTTTCCTTACTCTATTATTTAAAACATGAAGATGTTTTAAATAATAGTAATTAATCATGTTATACAGGATGAATAACTTTCCAAGATGTGTTTTTAAATGCCATATTCACAAACAACCCAGTGGAATTTATTTTCATGCAATTTTGTGATCCTTGCCCTCTAAGGTATGTTGTTTCAGGTAGGCAAGTAGTCTAATCCAGTTGTATTCATTGTTTTCTTTCTCAGAATAATCCAGTTGTGTTCATTGTTTTCTTTCTCAGAATAATCCAGTTGTGTTCATTGTTTTCTTTCTCAAAATAAGACTATTTCTGTAGAAGCGTTCGTTGCACTAGAAAAGAGAAAAGACAAATATTTTTATAGCAATCTCCCAAAACACACAACACACATCTTTACTATATTCATTTTTAAATGTTTTCTAAAAAAAAAAAAAAAATGAAAGGCATTGTTAGGTGAGCTAAATATACAAAAGTAGAAAGTGAAAACCAACAGGTCAAAAAGAGTTTGTTAATATTAGTACAAGATCCAGCATAAAATGGAATGGAAGAGTGATGAACTAATTAAGAAGCATACATCTTAGGCACTGGAGAGAAAAGTCAAACAGCTTCTGTTTTTTTGTTGTTTTACTTGAATAAATAATTTAAAGGAAGCATTTGTTTAGTTATATTTTTCAATTCCTAAAAGCTTAAGTTTTCAGACATGTTACTGAATTGCATCTTAATTCGAGTTATTGCTATTTCAACACATTCAATCTCAAGACTGCAAACAAAAATTAAAATGATGCAGTGAATTATTCTTACAATAGAACAGAATATTAGAGTTGGTCCCTAATGGAGATGATAAAAGCTGGAATCTATATTACACTATTTTTAAAAAATATATAGATGAAAACTTAGGGACTCTAAGTAACGTGTCCAAGATTAAAGTGTTTGAATCAGAACCTATGCATTTTTTCTCCCAGTTCAGTTCTGAATCCATTGTTTCATACCACATTGCCACCAATGGAAACCTGAACAAAGCAGCTAAGGTATATTATTATTATTTCCTTATATTTCAAAGTAAAAATGAAAACATGGAGCTTAAAAAAACTCCCTGTGTGTCAAAAAACCATGTATATTGAAACCATTTTGTAATTCAGTTGTGAATTCTTCATGATCGCATTTGGTGAGTGATTTGCCATTTTCTTCTCCAGTTCATTTTACCGTTGAGGAACTGAAGCAAACAGGATTAAGTGACTTGCTCAGGGTCACATAGTTAGTAAGTGTCTGAAGACAGATATGAACTCAGTAAGAGGAGTTTTCCTGATTCCAGACCTATCAGTGTATTGATTACAGATCATCAACAAAAAAAGATAATGGGACCTACTTGAAGAGAAAAAAAATATTCAGGACTTTAAAAAATATATAAATTATTGTTATAAAAGGTAGCAGAAAGAAATATACAAGGTAAATTAGACGTAATCTCAAAGGGAAGGATTAGTGTTGGGGGAGTCTAAGAAAGACATTAATCTGAGTTGTCTTGAAGGAAGCACACATCTTAATGACATTTACTTAAAAATTTGTGTATTAATAAGCCTTTTTTCAATTTTGCAAATGGGTCAATTTCAGTATATAAGCTTGAAAATATATATAGTTAAGGGCATAATCATTAATTTTCTTTTTATTACAGAATGTTTTTGTCAGGAAAAAGTAACAGTGAACACTTCTCTCTATCCTATTTTTAATTAAAAGAAAAATTTAAACATGAAAAGAAACCTTCATGCACAATTATACTAAGACAGACAGTGACAGTTTAGTGTTTCATTTGGTAAAAATCCACTGAAATTGATAGTAATCTTCTAAAAATTATTTAGTTTTACCTCTTATTTAAATATACAACCAATAGTACCTAGAGGAAGCTAAGTAGAGCAGTGGATGTATATCCTTGGGTCTGGAATCAGGAAGATCTAAGTTCAATTCCTCCTTCAGACATTTACTACCTTGCTCCAATCCCCTCTACTGTAAAATGGGGCTAAAAATAGCACTGACCTTTCAGAATTGTTGTGATAATCAAATGAAGATATGTAAAGCAATTTGCATAATACCTAGCACATAACAGGTACTATATAAATGCTAGCTATTAGTATGATTATTACTACCACAACAGCTACTACTCCTACTACTGCAGATATGATGACTATTACCTATCTATCAGCAGCATAATAAGAGCTCTGTACCATTACAAAAATGCAAAACATCTAATGTCCAGTGATCAGTTCTTCTATCTGAATCAATATGTCTTAGGAGTTCCTAAACTTTACTCACCCCAGAACTTCACTTAGGTGCTAAGAAGTCTCTTTGGGAAGAGTTGATCATTATTGATTAGAGAAATGTAAATTAAAACAACCTTGGGATTATTTTGCACTTATCAGATGGGTTAAAATGTTTGAAGGGGAAAGTAACAGATGTTGGAGGGGATACAAAAAAATTTGGACACTAATTCATTAATGGTGGAACTACAACTGATCCAAGCATTTTTGGAGAGCAAATTCGAATTATGCCCAAAGAATTATTAAACTAACTATGTTCTTTGACCTAGCAATTACTACTAGGCCTATTTCCAAAGATGACTGGAGAAAAAGGAAATAACTTACATGTGTTAAAATATTTACAGCAGTTCTTTTAATGGTGGTAAAGAACTAGAAATTGCAGGAATGTTTATCATTTGGAGAATGGCTGAACAAATTGTTGTTTATGACCATAATGGAATATTATTATGCTATAAGAAATGATTAACTCAAGTAATTTAGAAAAACATAGAGAGACTTGCATGAAAAAAAATGAAGAGTGAAAGATGCAGAGCATGACCTACTATAATAGCAATATTGTTTTAAAAACAATTTTGAGCAATAAGTCATTTTGATTATTATAAATACCCAAATCAACTACAAAGAACCTATGAAGGAAGAGGCTATCTGTATGCATAGAAAGAACTGAAGAATAAAAGTATGTATAGAATGATTTTATATACATATACATATTTGTGTCTAAAGGTAGCCTTTTCTAGGATGGGAAAGGGGGGAAAATAAGAAAAAAATAAATTTACATGATAACTTTATATATTTAAAAGGAATAGCAGGTTGTACATAATAGATTTGCAGTTTCATGTGCAATTTTAAAAATCTACTATGTTATAGAAATTCTTGTTTTATTTCACAAATTAAAAGTAAAATAAAATTAAAAAAAGAAAAATAACAAAGAATCAAGAATATCAACTCCTTGAAATTTTAGATTGTTTCATTCTTTGCAGTTATACATCCAACATGTAGCTCAGTATCTGTCACATGGTAGGCACTTAATAAATATTTATCAAGTATCTGTTGCTTGATCAGTGAATGATCTTCATAAGTAAATAACAAATAGGATGCATTTTAGACATGCAGTCCATTTGGTTAATTATCTTTTCCAGGACTATTTTTTTTTATTAAGTTATACATAGAGCCTGAATTCAATGAATATTCTTATGAGCTGGCAATGTAGAGTGGTAGAAAGAACAATCACTTGGGCATCAAAGGAACTGCTTTAAATCTCAGCTTGTGTGACGTTGCATGAATTACTTTCATTAGTCTTACTATTCTCATCAGTAAAAAAGAGAAGACCATATTATATGGCTTCTAAGATCCCTTCGCTGCTCTAAAATCCTATGATTCTGATCTGCAAAGTAACATGCACGTTTTGGAGAATACAAAGATGAAAAATGATAGTCCCCAATTTCAAGGACTTTATGATCTAGTAATGGCACGAAATATGTTAAAATTACTTTAAATAACAGAAAAGCATAGGAATGGTCAAAAAGTGAGTGGAAAGATATACTATTAGTATGACACTATCTTCTTAAAAGGAGACTCAAGATACAATGATAAGCTTTAAAAAAAATTAAAAGGATATAAAACGCTCAACAAATTCTGTAAATCTGTCTTTTCTCTTACCAGGTGGTTCTGTGTTGGCTCCCTGATGACTTTCCATATTAACATTCTCTGGATCTTCTGAAAGAATAAACACATGAGACACCCAATTAAAACCAGCCTCAAAACTTTTGTTGAGTCTAAACAATCCATTTTAGTGCTAATAGGAAAGATTTGTTTTTGTTATTTGTGAATTTGTTTTGAAAGTCATTTGAAATTTAATTTCCTTTCTCACAGATAAAACCACCCTGAGTGCATTTCAACAATTAAAACTATTTGGCTGGGAGAACAGAACAGGCTGGTATAATAGAATTTAAATTACATATATATATGTGTGTGTGTGTGTGTGTGTGTATAATATACACACACACATATTATATATATGTTTTTAATAAGAAATACAGTCATTTGTTTCAAGTATATATAAGGGAGGCTAATAAAAGAGGCAAGACTTTTGCCATTTGAAGGTCACTGAACTCACATTTTTAGATAGAAACAGTGTAAAGTACACAGAAAGTAAGTATTTACTAAACATAAAAAATAATGCTCTCTATAGGTTAAACCAATTATATTCCTATAATTTGACCCACAAATTTATTTTTTAATAATTCAAATATAAACATCAATCTAGTCCCTGACTAAATTACAGACAATTCTTAAGCAGTATCATTTGAACCAAGAAAGCTAAATTGTTCATGACATAGTGGATAGAGCTGGGCTTTGGAGCTAATGTCAAATTGGAAAAACTCAGACCAACTAGACAATCAGCAAATAAAGTGTAGTATTTAATCAGAGTTGAAAAATTGCAATTTGGGACAACACTATGCCTTATTCAAATAGGGATGTCCTAGGAGTAAAGGGAGAAAGAAGTTCTTATACAGCATAATCATGGGGAAAAAGCAGGAGGGCATATAATCTAGTAATACAGAATATTATTAGTATTAAGCAACAGAAAGAAGGTTGCAAAAATGTCCCTGGGCATTGCCCTGTAATGGGTAATGGTTTTTTTTGGGGTCAGACCAGAGTTTAACACCCAGAAGAAGATATGTACTAATTGTATAACTCTGGACAGGCTATTTAACCTTTCAAAATCCCTAGGCAATTCTCTAAGAGCATAAGTTTCAGAGTTAGTACCAACCTGCATTTGTTGGGAAGAGTGTTCCCTCTTGGAAGTTCCTTTTATCAGTGAAATCACAGGACCAGTCCAGGTCTCTGTTCTTATTGTATTTTACCATGTGTAGAATTCCTTTTTTCAAAACATTTATGTTACTTATATAAAGGTACCAATTTTGATGTATTTTTACTCATATATGCACCTAAAATAACTACCTAATCACATGTTCAGTTTATGTTCACTGCCAGGTTTTATGACAACTAGGTAGAAAATTTCAGAGGGAAACAGTCCTGGTATCCATGAGATGAGGGAATGGGAAATTAATTCTGGTCTTCCTTTCCACCTGCTTCATGACTATTCCCATTTTCAAACAGAGATGCTATGGTGAAAAACATGTAGACATATCTCTTTTCTCAGGAGTTTGTTAAATCAAAATCACAAGGCAGTTAAGATGCATAGATAAAGCATCCCCAAGCCCACTTGTTTTACAATTAGATGTACAATTTTCAAAAGCTTTGAAGCCACATGGAAATATGTATGTTCATGGGCATATGTATACACACATACATACATGTATTAAGTCAATAACAACATTCTTTCACAAAAATTCCAAATGATCATAAATCAGTAGAACTAAATATTTAATTGTTAAAATACTTAAGTATTCTCTCTGTCACAAGATTAAACAACCACAGTACATTAATGCAATTCAACCAAAATATAAATGTAATTCATTTAGAACAGAGAGACAGAATTTAGGGATCATATATACTACAATCCCTTCATTTCACAGAGGGCTAAACTAAGGTCCAAAGTGCTACAAATTATGTGTATATGCATGCTTACTTATAAACACATACACAGAGTCCTCAGAAATTCCTCAGGAAATTCATGGGGATTATATGAGTATCAACCCTCCTAATGTCAAACTCCTGCTATTAAATATAACAACATGACAATGATGGGGCAGTCAGATGGCACAATGGATAGAGTACCAACCCTGGAATAAGGAGAACCTGAGTTCAAATACAACCTCAGACACTTAACACTTTCTAGCAGTACGACCCTAGGCAAGTCATTTAACTCCAACTGTCTTGCAACAATAAGCAAACAAATAAAATAACAATATTCACTTACACAGTGATTTAATGTTTATGGAATACTTTCCTTCCAACAACTTTGAGAAGTTCATTGTAATTAGTATTGTCCCTCATTTTACAAATGAAGAGAGAGATTCAGAGAAGTCAAAGATTACTAACCTAGAAATTGCTGAAACTGGCATTTGAATTCAGGTCTCTGAAGTCTAAATCTGTCATATTCTACACTACCTTTCATAAATACATACCATGTGTCCCTAAAATGAATTTTGAAATAATCTGTAGCACTCAATACATTTAAACATGTACCTTAAGAAGTAGAAAATAAAGAGGTAAAAGAGGAGAAATATGGAGATTTTCCTTCTGATATGATATATTTGAAGATATAAAGTCCTACAAATTAAATAGAAAATTTAAAGAGTGGGCAAGGAAGTAAAATAAAGAACACTTTCAGAAAAAACTATAGAAGTTTTTCTATTCAATCTATTTTTGATAATCCAAATATTTAATAAAATGGTATTTGCAATCAACTGTCAATCCTTATCCTTCCCTTTACACCCTAAACTTTAAGGAAAACACAGAGGATCTCTCTCTCATCTATGATATATGTGTGTATGTGCACACCCACACTTGTGCATGCAAGTGTAGATGGAAGGAGTGTTATAGCAATAAAATCAAATATGCACTTAAGTTTGGAAGCATGAAATGATCAAAAATTAGGGTGATTACATCAAAAGGTAAGTACTACATTATTCCTTCCTACTTAGTGATTGGCAAAGTACTTAAGAATTTCCTAATGGTCCAAGGAATTCATGTTAAAGATTCTTTAATGGAGCTTTGAGCAGTATATCATAAAGAATATTATGAGGGGCTGCTAGGTGGCGCAGTGGATAGAGCATCAACTCTCAGGTCAGGAGGATCTGAGTTCAAATGTGCCTTCAGACACTTAACACTTCCTAGCTGTGTGACCATGGGCAAGTCACTTAATCCCAATTGCCTCAGCAAAAAAAAAAAAAATTATGAGTAGTAATTTAAGTGACCCTGAGGTTCCACAATACATATTTGTGGAGGAGAAAAGGGATGAAAGGAGTTTGTGGAAAAATACACATTGTGAACCATTATATTACATACATCCAGAATAACCTACCCTCCAATTTCTAATGCAGTTCAAAGTACTCAAAATATGGAAAACAATGTAAAATGTTTATTCCATTGATAATTTGTTAAATGACAATACAAGTTAAACTTTTTTATTAGCTATTTATTAAAGTTTAACAAACTCATCAAATCAGTAACAACATTATTTAAAAGAAAATTTCAACTGATAATAAGCTAGTAAAAGTAAACATTTAGTGGTTAAAATACTTTAGTAATTCCTCTTTCACAAGAGTAAATATTCATGGAGTATCAGTGCACCTTTTAACTAAAATACAAAGACAATTCAAAGGTTCGTGGATATGGAGCTGGAAAATAGATTTAAGAGGGTCACCCCTTCATTTTAAAGCAGGCCAAATTAAGGTCCAAAGGATTGGACCATTAAGTGCAATTCTACGTGCTCAGAGAAACTGAAGAACAAATGCTAACTGTTACAAAGCTCCAAGAGAAAAAATTACATACAAAGATGCAAAGATCAGATTTATAAAATACTCGCAGGAAATCATTTCTTATTGTTGGCTATGATGGTTAATAGTTTTTTTCCTAAAGGCATAAAACTATAAGGCATATTCAGTAAATTAATTTATAAACCTGTGCAAATATTGGCAACATAGCTCATATATGAAAGAATTAACCTTTATTCAAACATAAGCATGTGGATTGTACCCAAGATTAAACTAACTGGCTTATAACAAAGGTATATAATCCACATACGTTTAAATTAGCAGTAATGTGTTTTAATACTGCTAATTTTGAAGTGATCAGGGCACAGAAAGAATAATATTACTAAAAGAGGTTTGAAATTAGAGAATATGTTAGAAATGAATAAGAACTAATTCTGAAGCTATGGGAGAAATAGCACCTAACAATTAAATAGGGCCATAAAGTTAACAAAGAACTTTCCATAACCATTCTTTTTGATCTGTTATAAAACATGATTGTAAGTTGCCAAAAAGCTCAGAAATGGCCAATAAAACAAATATGTGAAGTCATCATAATATACTATATGATTTATAACCTGTACTAGCACAATAAATGATTCCAAGGCACCATCTATCCCTATCAGATATAGCTTTCAACTTGAATAACCAAAAAATCAAAAAGACTATAAATCACAATCTTTTAAAGTGCTGATTTTTTAGGTTTTTTTTTTTAAAGTTTGAACATGAAATTTAAAAATCAATTGAAAAAAAATTTTTGCATCCCTTGAATTTGAGATTTGCCTTTTATTTACCCCCAGTAAGCCAAATGCAGACCAGCAAATCACATTTTGAGAATCCTTAACTTAGGATATTAAGGAAGAAATTCAAATTCCTGATAATGATTTTGTTTTATCAGAAATGAGAAGTCTAACATGTTTCTATAGTGCAAAGATGAAAAAGGTATAAATAGAATTCTACTCAGGTAACTGTTGTTTACAAATTCTAATACTGCATAATACTGCAAAAGGGTGATAATGTGCATTAAAAGAACACCTTCCTTATTCTACCTCAGCCTCCATCATAACAAGATATATTTTTTTAGTCTATGTCTATCAAATTATATTCAACTTCAAGGCCACCTTTATTTCATCTGAAAAGATAATTATATTTAACTTTGAAGAGTACAAAAATGAGACAAATGACCTTCATGATCCTTGACAAAGTCATTTTGAAAAGTAATTCATTCTATTGCATTATTTTGTTTGCTAATTTGGAAGAATTTAAGGAGTGGAGAAGAAACCAAGAACAATGACCATTTAAGAAAACTAAGAGAAATATGCTCAGATATCCCTAAAGAAAGATATCAAGTGAATATCTGGAAAGAAAGGACTAAGATATAAAGTATGATCTGACTTAATTCCTTTGTAAAACATCATCATTAAGGTCATATGATTTGTTACTAAACAAACTAAAACTTCTTCAGAGAACTGGTGAATTTACAGGCTTATAAAATTCACTTCAAGAAGAACAAGCCATTTCCAAGAAAACATTAAAAAAATTATAGTGATAACAACTGAAGTAGAAAATACTAAAAAAAAAAAAAAAAAAAATCTTTCACAATTGGATGAAAGGTTCAATTCTTTCAATCAACTTTTTTTTTTTTTTAATGTCTAAGACACTAGAAGGAGGGCATACCTCAGTGTCCTGGTGCTGCTGCCATACTTATTGGCAGAAATGAATTTGGTGGAAGTGAAGAAAACTTCAAGTTTTCTAGGAGTCAGGGTCTTGGCCCCATAAAAGTATAATAATAACAATAATCAAGATGATTTATAACCTAAAAGAAAATGGAAAGTAGACTTCCATCCTTATTTCAAAAAAGTCAAAGGTACGACCAAACTCTCAGGATCCTCTTGATCTTTTGAACTTGTCGTAATCTATGAGTTAGTGAGAAGAAAAAATGTATAGATTTCTTAGAATTCTGACTTTCTTCAATACTACGTAAAAGGTCTCCTAGGGGATGAAAGCAATGTCCTTTCAATACTTATTCTGGTTTTGTGGGATAAGAGGCTTTATTTTCATGGCTAAATAGGGGAGAGGGAAGAAGCCTTTGAGTCTTATTGGAAAAATAATTATATCTGGTTGATCTTGTAGTCATCACTTGACAGTTGTTCTTTCCTCATTCCTAGATCTTCGGCTCATCTGAAATGGAAGGTTAAAAGAAAAAATTCAAACTTCTGATATGGTTGCCTAAAATTTTTACTCTTTCAATGTTCTACAGAAAGAGGGCCTGTAGCTTAAAAAGTTATAATTTGGGGCTTAAAAAAGTAGAAAGCATATATAAATTATAGCCTAGATGGCATAAAGATAGCTAGAAAATATACAGCAAAAATGTGAAGCTTTTTAGTTAAAATCAGCATACACATGCATGCATCAAAAAAAAAGAAAAAGAAAAAGAAAAGGAAGGAAGGAAGAAAAGAAGGAAGGAAAGAAGGAAGGGAGAAAGGAAGGGAGGGAGAGAGGAAGAGAGGAAGGGAGGAAAGAGCCAGCAGCTTTACAGCTAGCAATAGCTTCTGAAATTACAGTGATGAAACTTCTATGAAAACCAAATGGACAATAGTCAGGTCACCAGTGAATAGTAAAAATCAGTCATTCCTGGCAGTGGGAAAGCAACACAAATGCCAAGTGACAATAATTTGAACACTCTGCAAAAGTCAAAACTTGTCAGTATAGAATCAGCCACAAACTAAGAGAGAAACCTCAATCAGTCACTAAAAGCAAACAATGCTGATTTTAGCCACACAGATGATATTAGAGAGACAACAAATAAAGACCAAACGGGCAGTACATAAGACTATTAATAGCTAAAACATTCAAAACATATATTTTCTAACTATGAAAAATGCACAAGGCACTGATGTTCCAAATTCATTTTAAGACATGTTAGGAAAACTTTCTACATTTAAATATACAAAATTTCATCTTGTATTAGAAATTATACCACCTCCCATTTGCACTTTTTCTGAACTATACTTCTTTATTATAAATTTAATAAATTAATACAAATCTCCACATTCCTTAAGTTATCTTGCTATCAGCCCTAAAAATTCACCTTCTAGATTTACGTGATCATACTAGTGACAGAAAAAAAGGCAGGCTACATAGGACAATTGTGCTGAACTCATAGAACCATAGATGGAGAGCTGAAAGACGCCTCTAATTCAAATGCCTTCATTTTTCAGATGAAAAACCTGAGATGTATATATACATACATATATATATATATATATATATATATATTTACATTTGATCTTCACAAAAATTCTACAAGTTTGAAGATAATATTATCTTGATTTTAAAAATAAGGAAACTGAGGTTGAAAGCCTGACTTTCCCAGAGTCATATAATTGGTTAAAGATCTGAAGCAGAATTTGAATTCAGATCTTCCTGACTATAAGTCTACTACACAGTCTAGATGGCAGATCCTTTTTTATAGAAAACTTACTAGAAGTTTCTTTTTAAAGTTTTAGTTAATACAGCTAAAAGCATCACAATCTTTTCTGTTTCCAAGTCAAGTAAGTGGCTCTCCATTAAAACTTCCCCTTTATTCATCTTCTCCTTGCCCTAATACAGATGCTGTTTCTTTTAATCTATCCTCCCAAGAAAGTTTCCCCCCTCCCCCCCCCCCCAAAGGCTAGGGAAAAGATCAAAACTTTACTTCAATTCCAAACAATCATGTTTCTAATTAATCACAACCCTCTTAGAATCTTAGACACTTTCAAAAGTTTCTTTGACTTGGAGAATTTCATGAAATGTCCCTGCAGCCTTACAGAAGTTGATATATTACATATGAAAGTGTTGTTTTTCTTTTTTCAGAAACAAATATTAAATTTCTAAGTTATCAATTAAACTTTATGCTTTTTCTACAAAGAATCATCAAATTTTCTTACATAGCGGAGTCATCACCCTCTGGTCTATGACATAATTTACCAAAGGAAGAAAAATGATTCTAGAAAGCAGATATATTTATTTCAGTTGAATTCCTAATGATCCCAAGCAATCAGCTTTAACAAAGACAAGAAGCGCTGTAATTCTGTATTCATTTCCCCCATCCAAACCTCTCTCCCCTTAGGGTTATAATATTTCCAAGACATTTATCATGTAATTCTTGTAGGGAGCTATACCCAAGGAGTTCAGCAATCTGGACTACTGAGATTTTGATGTTTCAAGGGGAACATAACAGAAGAAATCAAGAAAACATGATATAATATGATCTGCATGTTATATTTATAGCAATGACTAAAAACAATAGTATAATTTTACTTTTTTATGTTCATTTAAGTTCACTTAGGTCTAGTCATTCAACATCTGGGACTTCAACTACAACTATTCTAGGAAGGCCAGGTTGTAAAGCAATTCCTTCAGCTGATGAGATAAACACATTTATCAAGATTACCTCCAGATTATCTCACTTGGGAATAAGAGATTAGATAAAGAGAGGGGAGTGAGGGAAATCATGGATGGAGATATTCAACTATTTTTATTGAATTTCAGAAGAGACAGCAATATAGTACGGTGGATAAAGCACTGGCCCTGAAGGCCTAGCTGTGTGACCTTGGGCAAGTCACTTAACCCCAATTGCCTCAGGGGGGGGAAAAAAGAAAGAAAGAATTACAGAACTGAACTTATTTATGATTATGCTTGAGGCTGCTAGGTGATACAATGCAAAGAGTGCTGGGCCTAGAGTCAGGAAAACTCATCTTCCAAAGTTCAAATCTGTCTCCAGAAACTAAGTAGCCATGTGGCTCCTGGGCAAGTCACTTAATTCTGTTTGTCTCAGTTTTCTCAACTTTAAAATGAACTAGATAAGGAAATGGCAAATCATTCCAGTTTCTTTGTCAAGAAAACCCTAAATGGAAAAAAAAAATCAGACACAACTAAACAACAAACTGAGTTAACTTAACAAACTAACAACTGTCACATTGTACATCCTGGTTCTTTTCATTTTGTTTCAACAGCCTGTTTGCAGGGAAAAATGTACTTGTTTCAGTCTAAACTCAAACATCAATAAATAATCTGAGCAAGTCACTTAACCTCTGAGGTTTGATTTGTTCATCTGTAAAATATGGGAATTGAGATGATCTCTCAACTCTAACCTGATGCTACATCCAGACTTAGGTGAAGTGGTTGGTATTTGATTTTTCACCTGAAGGACATTTGGTTATTAGGCTAAAGAAAAAATTGCACAGACTGGCTAACCTTGAAAAAAAAAAATACTTTAGATGAGTCATAATTGGCTTTACAGGAAATTTCAAAAAAAAAAAAATACTCTGACAAAAAAACAAAAAAAAGATTAAAACTGAGTTTATTGAAATACAGAAACTACTTTTATCTCTTTTCTGAGAGAACATATGCCCACAGGGTATACCAAGGGAAACAGTCCCTACCACTGAAGAAAGAATTATTTCCTGAATCAGTACCTTCATTTGAACATGAATAACCTAGATGAGTGGTGGGTATTGGTAATGAACAAAAAATGAGCACTCCAGTAGACATTACATAAAATGAATATTCTTTCATTGCCTTTGGAGAAACAACACAGAAATTTTTTTATATAAAATTATTTTTAATAGTATTTTATTTTTTAAATACATGCAAAGATAGTTTTTTACCTCTGCAAAACCTTGCAATACAAAAATTCTAGAAAAGATTTGGGGGAGACACAGTAGTACTTAACAAGCTGTGATTTCAACTAGGCTTCTAAAGTTTCTCCATGGTGTTCAGCACATAGTAGATGATTAATAAATGCTGGCTGATATTAATAATAACTGGCATTTACATAATACTTACAAGTTTCCAGAGCATTTTTATATATTATCTCATTCAATTCTTATAGCAACCCTGTGAGATAGGAATTATTATTACCCCAGTTTTATGGCAATGAAGATTAAAAGAGTAAATGCGTTAAGTGACTTATCCACAGGTCACACAGCTAGTGAGTAATTGAGACAGACTTCAAACTCTGGAATTTCAATTCCAGGTCTAACACGCTATGCATTATCCAGCTAGGTGCCATTGATTGACATTTTCATAGAAGAAAAAACAGCCTAGGACAAGTTTCTTACTTGCAATCAAAACAGGAATATCTAATGGTAAACCTTACCATTTCCTTTAAAGCAGAGTTTCTTTTTCTGGTAAGCAATAAAACTGGATACAGCTCCTGCCAGTGCTACAACCACAGCACTTACAATTCCAGGTATTACTCCAGGGGAATCAGCTCCGAGAAAGAAAAGGAAAAAATAATCAACTTACAAAATTCTATTATGAATTTAAGATTGACCAAAGAGGCAATGGAGAAAAAGCAGGATGGATAGGCTGTTACATGATTTTTAATAATGATATGTATAGGAAATGCCAAAAGAAAATGTTATGAAGGAAATAAATGATGAAAATTTGAGAAGAGACAGTCACAGGATAAAAAACAACTCAAATGCAGTCCTGGTATCCATAAAAAAAGACCTATGGGTCTTTTTGGAGAGACCTCATAGGTCTCCAAAATGTTAGACACTCTGTGAAGTATCTTTGAAAAAAATACTAACAAGGAACATTAAGATAAAGAAGCATACATGGATTATGTTGTACCAATAATAGAAAAGATCTACATGGTCTACATTTCTTCTAGTATTGAAACTCATTGTGCTTTGAGGATCACTGAATCAACAGGAGAAAATTTGTTAAGAAACATTTACAAAGAAAAAACCATTAGAGATAAATTTTTAAAACTTTGCTTTTTTGTTTTAATTTAAAACATTACATTTTATACAACAAATTATAACTTTACAATATTCTATTCCAAATCATGCAGAGGAGAAAAAAATTACAAGAGAAGTCAAGAAAAATAATTTGGAACCAACAGAAAGAGCGTAAAGAGAAAAAACACAATTAAAAGGATAGAAAAATAGAAAGAAAAAAGAAAAATGAAGGAAGCAAACAGAAGAAAAGTTAGAAAGAAAAAAAAGGAAAATAGGCATAAAATGGAAAAAAAAAAGAAAAAGAAAAAGAACAGGGACAGAGATGATGAGAGGCATTAGTACAAATTACTTTTGTCATGCCATTTTATTCACCAAAGCTACACACATATTGAGTTTTCTTTCTTGTGACATCTTAATTAGTTTTCCAGACATTTTAAAAAGTCTTCTCCATTAAAGTCTTATCCATTTTTTATTTTACAATTTTAAAATGTTTTAAGCAAAACTTCATTTTTACAGGGAATTTCTAAAATTTTGCATTTATGCAAATAAGTTACATAAGTTTTATGAACTGAATTTAAAACACAAAGAAGAAAATATGGATTTTATTTCAGAGAAACTAATTAACAATTGAAGCTATCCAAATGTGGAGTGGGCTGCCTTGAAAAATGGCGGGTCTCCCTTTTTTGGAGATCTTAAGTCAAAGGCTGGTTGAATACTTTTAGATACATTACAGTCCGGGTAGCTAGTTAGTGCAGTGGATAGAGCACCAGCCCTGAAGTCAGGAGGACCTAAATTCAAATTTGACCTCAGATACTTAACTCTTCCTAGCTGTATGACCCTGGGCAAATCACTTAATCCCAATTGCCCCAGGCTCCACCCCTTCCCCCACCCCCCCAAAAAAGATACATCACAGTATGATGAACAATAAATTTTATGGCATGGAGAAAATAACAAATATTCTCAGTGAGCCTATAAAATTTGTATAATTTTGTCTTCTTTATCACAACTTATAATAATCAAAGATATTTAATATTGTGCATACATACCAGGGGCATTCTCACCATCACTTCTATCATCAGAGCCTACAAAATATTAAAAAATGCATTAAAATGCATATTATATATGCTTCTAGTAAAAAATGGATAAGAACTTGTGCAAGATATTAATTAGTAACTAGAATGTTAAAAATTAGCATATACTTATGGCATAGCTTCTTAAGATGAATGAGTAAGTGGAACTATAGATCCAAAAGATGAATAAAATAATAGCTTACATTTACATAGTCCTTTACAAAATACTTCCTTTAAAATAGCCCTGAGAAATGAATGGTACAAATATTATACACATTTTACCAATGAAAAAAATTAGGCTGAGTTTAAGTGATTTAAACAGAGCTAGCTAAATCTAATAAAACTGAAAATTTTCCCACACAAAATATGAGAGCTAATAAATCTTTGAAATATTTAGTCACACCTCCTATCTAGAGAAGGGGATGGAGGGAAGGAAGGGAAAAGCTGAAATAGAAGTTTTTGCAAGGGTCACTGTTGAAAAATTACCCATGTATATGTTTTATATATAAAAAGCTATAAAAAAGAAATATTTAATCACCCTAACATAAATGTCCATTTCTTATCTTTTTTAGTATTACTAAAGCAACTTACCTAATACATTTCTATACTATTTTCTTCCAAGGAGAAACTAATGTGAAATTGCTTTTCCTTTCCATTTCTGATGTTCAACAATTTAAAAAAAGCTATTCTACAACTGAACTGGTATATGAATCAAAGATACTGAATTGGACGAACTAGGTTACTACTAACAGTCACAGTCACAGGTCAATCTTCTCTGCCCCAACATCTTATCAATATTGATGCTTGATTTCCCAAATTTGTTCTCCACCCATACCTATGCCCCACAAACATGAAAAAGAAGGTAGCATCTAATAGTAGTAAGTTAATAAATTAGATGTGGTATGTTAAGGTGGAAAGAATATCTGGAAAAATTCAAAAGGCTTGGATTCTGATCTATCATCTGTTAGAATCTAGCTATATAATCTTAAGCAATCCATAGTCTTCTCAGCACTTGCTTTCTCATCAGTAAACAACAGAGATGAAGTATATAAATTCAAAGGTCTAAAAGTAAGAGAAAGATAAAAAATTTATTATGTTTGACTTGCTCCCGAGCATAATTATCTAAAGAGCTTTCTTGATTAACATCAAAACACTGATTTTAGAACTATTCCAATAATGTTTTTCAAACTAATTATAAAAGCAAATTAAGGCCTTTGCATAAACAGTCATTTAAAAGATTTATCATTGTTATAGGAAGTTAAAATGAAAAAATCAACTACGCAGAGAATTTGGAATGATTATATCTCCTTCAGGTCACATGGGATTAAGAGAACAGAACAAGAATTAAGACATCTCATAATCACAATTAAATGAACTTAACAACCTAACAGTCTATTGCTTTATACTCATTAAAAGGCTTAGATTTCCTCTTAACTATATACTCATCTTCAAATTCATCTTAGTTTCTTCATTTGTAAAATAAGTTGAAGAAGGAAATGCAAACGACTCCAATATCGTTCCCAAGAAAACCCCAAGTGGAGTCAAAAAGAGTCAGACATGACTGAACAATAAGCACCATGGAAGAGAATATAAGAAGGTAAAAAACTATGTTTACTCAATGCAAACTTTAGATTACAGTCAAAAACTATTCCTGTTCTAAAGGATACCAGAGAAAAACAATCAGTTCTAGGATCCATTTAAGACATGCTTAGGATTGTTCTCAGTCTGTTCTTTCTTGATGGGTTTCATAGCTCATTAAATTGTAAGTTATAAGCCTAAGAATTTCCCCAGTTTTCTTTCTGAACACTAGCCTAGAGACTAGAATGACTATTTTCACCTTTTTTGTTGTTGATATTATAGTTTGCTTGTTTTTTTGTTATTTTTCTTCTCATTTTTTCCCTTTTTCATCTGATTTTTTTTCTGCAGAATGACAAATATGGAAATATATTTAGAAGAACTACACATATTGGATTACTTTCTGTCCATACTAGGAGGGAAATAGAAAGTGAGAGAGAAAAATATGGAACACAAGGTTTTGAGGGTAGATGTTGAAACCTATCTTTGTGTGTATTTTGAAAAATAAAAAGCTATTATTAAAAAAAATAGGAGTTGAACTTCTTTAATATGCTTATTAAAGAAACTTGTTATAAAAATGTTTTCCCAGTTTCCTTTTTTCCTTCTGATTTTTAACTGTACCAATTTTATTTGTGCAAAAACCTTTAAATTTAATGGAATCAATATTATCCACTTTACCTCTCATAATCTTTTCTATCTCTTATGTGGCCATAAACTTTTCCTTTTTTTCCAGAGGTCTGACAGACAACTTTTTCTCATGTTCTCCTAATTTGTTTAAAATATCATCCTTCATGTCAAAATTATGTACACAATTTAAGTTTATCTTAATATATGGTATGTTAGGTTATACCTACTTTCTGCCAGACTGTTTTCCAGTTTTCGCTGAATATGAGTTCTTGCACCAATAGCTTTGGGTTTATCAAACATTAGGTTACTGTGATCATTTGCTTTTTGTATCTAGTCTATTCTAAAAATCTAATCTAAGTTACAGATCAATCATTATTTCTTATCCAGTGCTAGATTGTTTTGATGACTATTGTTTTGCAATATAGTTTGAGATCTATTACTATTAAGCTACCTTCCTTCATTGTAAAAAAAAAAAAAAAAAAACAAAAAACAATGTATTTCCTTTACATTCCTGGCTGTTTTTTCTTTCACATGAATTTTATTTCTTTTTTTTTCCCAGTTCTATAAAACAAATCTTTGTACTTTGATTAGTTTGGTACCAAATAAGTGAATTAATTTTGGCAGTATTGTCATTTTTATTAAAATGACTCAATTTATCCATGAACAATTAATATTTCTTTGATTATTTAGACAAATTATTTGTGTGAAAAGCATTTTGTAACTGTGTTTATATAACTCCTGTGTGTCTCTTGGTAGACTCCTAACCATTTTATACTGTCTGCAGTTATTTTAAATTAAATTTCTCTTTCCATTGCTTCCTGCTGGGTTTTGTTGGTAACCCAGAAATGCTGATGATTTATGTGGGTTTTTTATATTCTGTAACTTTGGTAAATTTACTTGTTTTGATTAGTTTTTTTTAGTTGATTCTCGAGGTTTCTCTAAAGATGCCATTGTATCATTTGAAAAAAGAGAAATAATTTTGTTTGCTTATTGCCTATTTTTATTTTTTCTATCTCTTTGTGTTCCTTCCTAATATTTGTGCCTGAGGAGAACCTATCCATTTTAAATGCATAATCTTATTCATGAGACTTATACCCTATTAATAACCACTAAAATGTGATAGTTGCAAGAAGAAAGATAACAATATGCATCTATAGGATTAACCTTTCATTGTCAAATCTATTTGTTAGGAATGTCTGAGTTACAGATGAAGAACAGACTATGAATTAGCATATTACCCTACAAATATCAGACTAATAACCCTGCTGAAGATAAAAAACTATCTTCTTTAGTTTTGTCTTTCCACAATACTTTGCAAAAAAAAAAAAAAAAAAAAAGTACTCAATAAATGTTGACTGACAAAAATGTTAAAAGGAGCAAGGAAACATTGGAATAAATATTATTCATGATACCTTCTGAGTGAGAATGTCCTTTGAGATCATCATCTGAAATATCACCTATAAAAGAAGAAAAAATTAGAATTGGCAAATTAGATTTTTTGTACATTTGTGCATTTAGCCATAAAAGAAAAGTAAGTCTGCAATTATCCACATTTTAATTTTTCATTACTGTCTGAGAAATATATCAGTAAAAATGTCAAGATTGGCTTAAAAAAAACTCACCTAATAAAGGCTAAGGCATATTAGCAGAGTCATGCCAAGGGATAGACTAGCAGCCCACTGTGAATTAGACAGGTAACTAGGCCCAAGCAAGCTGTAGTTTGTTCTGCAGGGAAGTCAGATCAAAGTTAGTACTAGCGGAATCAATATTAAAATGATGACATTTTAATAGCAAAGTCAGTGTGAGCCATGAATTAAATGAAAAAATGAAAAATCAAGAAAACAGTATGAAAGAATCAAGCATGGAAAAAAAAACTTAGAAGACAGAACAAAAAAGCCAGCAAGCATACAGGTTTAGGGCAAGATTGTGCACAGCCTCTGCATTTGGATAACTCTTACTATAATGGGACTGATATAAACAGAAGATTGACTAATGTAAAGTAATTCTTGGTCTTAGTTTCCTCATATAAAAAATAAGGTTTAGGCTAAGAGATTTCAACTTCTAAATCATATGTTGCTATCATCTTAAAATTAGCTGCTATGAAACTTTCTTTGGTGTGTCAGGGTTAGAGTGAGTTGGAATAACCAAGCCAGTTCAGACTGTAAACAGGTCTCCACTTACCTTGTTTTAGGAATGCTAATGTGATATTATTATATGGGAGATATGTTATATGGGGATATAAGAGACACCCAGACAGCCCATAAACCTGAACTAGAGGGGTGGAGACAGTCATACCAACCCAGGACCTATGCTATATAGATAACCAAAAATTTTTCCACATAGACCTTCTTCTGAAGTTCTTGCTTTTGACTTCTCTTCATAAGATTCTCCAAGTGAAGGTTTTGATTGATGTTGAATTGTTTATTTTCTTTTTTGTATTGCTTTGAACTCCTTGTGTTATTTTCATCTTTGACTTTTTACTTTGATTCATGATTAAAGGAATCTAGAATTTATATTTTTGTGTTCTGGATTCTTTTCTTCATGTTTATTTTTTATTTCTTTTAATTGGGCAATACAATGTTGAGGTTTTCTATTGTGCTTATTTAGCTAGACATTGATATAATCTTCAAATTCCTTTCTTCAAATATCTGACAGCTATTACAATTATTTTCTTTCATGATGATGTTTAACATTTCCATTAGGGCATTTCCTAAGAGCACCAACTTTTCTCTAATTGTTCTCACCACAACACTGGCTGCTATGTTTTCTCTTTCAATGATTACGATTTCAATCCTTCCTCATGCCATCTTTTTACCATTCTCTTATATCCCCTCTTCTTCTTGAGAGACCATAAGAATTACTTTCTTTTCATTATATATCTTTGACTTGATTAGAATATGCATATTTCCCTTTATTTTCTTCCTCCCCTCTCCCCTTTTATGTACCCTCACATTATATAATTTAGTTCCACAAAAGAAAAGAAGGAAAAAAAAAGAAAAGAAAAGAAATAAAAGAAAAAAAATCATCACTATCAATGATTAATCTGAAGACATGGTATTCTGAGATTTAGTCCATGTTGTTTTGGCAATTGTTCCTCCACAATCACATCTGTTGAAATTTTACTTTTCTATCTTTGTTTCCCCTTGTCTCATACTTTTTGAAATAAATTTATTAATTATCCCTCTATTATTATGTAAATCCCATAAAAGTAATTCTTTTTAATTTTTTTTGGAGGATAATTGCTTTTGTTGTTGTTGTTGTTGTTGCTGTTAGTGTTTGTTTGTTTTAGGGTATGCCTTCCTTGGCTTCTGTGTTTAACTTTACTGCATTTCTATTGCTGGGGTATTTACAAAGAAAATAATCTGCTTACATATGTTTTGTTGGAATGCTTCAAATGCTTCTTTCATTTTCCATTGGTTACTAATCTCAGAATTGCATCCTTAGTGCACTTGTTCTTTGGAAAAAATTTCATTTTCTTCTATGGTGTAGTGGGTTTAAGAATAATCTTGAGGTGGATCTCTTCGATAAAGAGAGCTAATTCAGTTTCAATTGATCAAGGATGGACAAAAGCAGCTACACCCAAAGAAAGAACACTGGGAAATGAATATAAACTGCTTGCATTTTTGTTTTTCTTCCCAGGTTATTTATACCTTCTGAATCCAATTCTCCCTGTGCAACAAGAGAACTGTTCGGTTCTGCACACATATATTGTATCTAAGATATACTGTAACCTATTTAACATGTAAAGGACTGTTTGCCATCTGGGGGAGGGGGTAGAAGGAGGGAGGGGAAAAATTGGAATGGAAGTGAGTGCAAGGGATAATGCTGTAAAAAATTACCCTGGTATGGGTTCTGTCAATAAAAAGTTATTAAAAAAAAAAAAGAATAATCTTGAGATATTCAAATATCCTTTTCTTTATATTCCTCCTTTCTGCTTACAGAATTTTTGTATAGGTTGGAAGTGTTCACTATAATTACTAAGCACAGTGGTTCTCAAACTTTTGTTCTCAGTATCTTCATGTTGTTAAAAAACTATAGAGAATCTGTTCAAAGAGTTTTTGTTCACGTGGGTTATATTTATAGCTATTTACTATATTAGAAATAAAAAATAATTTTGAATTTGTAGACCCTCTGAAAGGATTTCAGCAACCCCAACAATTCTTTGGACTACACTTTGAGGACCACTGACTAAGCATCTTAAAGTAATCAACATAGTGAGTGTCTTCTTTTCTTTTTCTCTCTCCCTCCTAACCTCTGAGATGATCTATGGCTGCACTTGACTGATACTTTGTTTTCTGTGTTCAGAAGTTCTAAGCAATTTTCTCACATTATGAAATTCTCAAATGTATGACATACATTTCATTTTTAAGATTACTATGCTTCACTAATACAGAGATTGTATGTTTGTTTTAATGTAATTGCTGTTTATTTTTCTGCTTTCACATTATCCTTCCCTTCTGGGCCTTGACGTTCCCAACATTTTTTTTTTCTTTCTTGTTTCTTTGGAGAGACTTGCTATCAATGGATTTAAGTTTTTCTGTGTCATACTTTCTGTTTTCAGAATTCTAAATCTCTCTTGAATCATTGCTTTCTTGGCAACCAACAGAGTTCTCTGGCTCATCAGATAGTGATTTATTTCCCTTTGTCTTGCCATATTTTATTCAGATGTTTGGACCCATTTAGATCCATTGGAGAATAACTTTCTTTTTATTATTAGTATTTCTGCTGATGATTTATCTGTTTATGATTCAAGTTTTCAAATGAATTTTCTTCCTTCTGAGACCTTAATCATTTCAATATTTTTCCCCTTATATTCTCCTACTGCTCAGTTTTTGACACCTATGTCTTTTATGACAGATACCTGAAGGATGGACTCAGCTGACTTTCAATCCTTCAACATTGAACAATTCACTTTTCATCAGTTTCAGTCCTTATTCTGAGTAACCTTCTGGAGGGACAGAACTAGCATCTGTTGGATGACATTCTCCTTTCATTCAGGCATAATGGAGTCCCAGTTGTGACACATGCTAACCCAACTGCTTTTTGTCCTTTAGTTCTCTGATTAAGCATTGGGGCAGCATCGAGAAGAGCAAGCTTCTTCTTTTCGATACTATCACCTCCTCGTTAGTAAGGGAGGAGGGGAAGGGGAGAGACATGGCTGTAATGAGGGGTAGCAGAGTTGAATTCTGTTATTTATTACTATTGAATAATGAGATATGGGCAGTAGTATTGGGGGTATGTTGATAGGCTATAGAAGCAACAGGGAAAATTATTGGGTAGATTTTAGAACATAAACCTAGGAGTCTCATTATGCAGCTAAACCAGAGTTTAGGGAATGCTGAGTGACCATTTTAGGAATGAAAGGTTAATTTTCTCTGCAATTAATTCATCAGGATAGTGACCATTTTGGGGATTTCATGTTTTAGCTCATGGAAATAGCTGTAATAATTTTTCCTCTTGCAAATAATTGCTATATTGGAAAGTTCTCAGAAGTTGTAAAGATCAATGAAAATAAAATATCTAATCACATCTACTCAATCATTTTCTTTAACTCTTAGATATTTAAAACACGCTGATCAGGATACTAATAGTAAATGGTATCACAAAAGTCCTATTTTGTTAATTTTTCAGGATTTCTGAAAGTCCTTCAGAGCTATTGTGATAGTATCGGGACCCGCAAAGTCCTTGCGATATATCTTCATAATTGACGTTGCCCTATTTTACCTTTGTCTCCCCCTCTCCTCTCCACCTATTACTCTGAGCAATGTAATCAAACCAATAATACAGTTGCCCCTGAAAAGGCCAAATCAATCAATCATCCTATCATCCCAGTCACCGTGATCTTTGTAACTTCCTAGATTGTAAATCTGTTGCCTGGCCACCACTCTCCTACATTTTTTCTCTCTTCAAGGGCACAGACTGTCTCATTTTTGTATTTTCCCCAGCATTTAACACAGCACTCTTAATGGTTATTAATTTGTTAAAATGATTTTTATTCATTATCATTTTAATAAAATCCAGGTAGCCATCATCTATAGAATTCTCCATCCAACAGTTTAGTAACAATCAAAATAAAATAAATTTAACCTGGAATGAACTTGCCTTTTATTATTGTTTTTTTTTTCTTAAAACTTTTTTCTTAAATTTTATTGATGTCCTTTGTTTTCAAAATCTCTACCTATAATTCTCTCACTGGCAGCAATGTAATAATATATCTCTTGTCACAAAATAAAAATAATAAAGAAAAAAAACAGCCAGAATAAAGGCCCTTCTTTATCTTCATAGAAATACCTCAACATATTTAGAAATCACTTTTAAGGATTCCTAAAAGATGATTAAATATATATATATGCTGGTAGTTCCTAATGTTCTTTTGTTATTGTCTTGGTAATAAATTCATCTATAATTTTTTAACCTTTTAATTAAAAATTTCCCCTCCTTCCTTAAGTTATTCAGAAATTTAATCCCTCAATGCTTTCAAAATTGCTTTGTCTCATTTCTCCTATGCCCATCTGGTTCAAATTTCCTGCCTTCTTCCTCTTAAATTTAATTTATATTTCTCCACATAAAATACTGTTCACTGAAGTATTAAGAATCTACATGTGGTGGCTCTACAATAACCAATCATAAGAGATATTGTGGAATGAATTTGTCAATGTTTCTATTACCTATTTTTTGTTTTCTTTGTTGGCTTTCTTTCAGTTTCATATATGTTTGACAACAGATATTGTTGCTTAGGTCTAATTATCATCATGGAATCCTTTTTTCCTTATGTTCCCTAAGAACATACAGGGTAAAAGGATCAAATGTCCTCTGAAATGTTGTTTCTATTTTCCTTTGAAGGCATAATTTTCCTTTTGGAGAAACTAATTTTTACTTGACCTCAAAAGATAGCTTATGAGTTATTCTTCTGTCTAGCTGCCACTTCTTCACTTCTAGTAGTCTAACTGAAAGTAAGAAAGTCAACACTGATGTGGTCCGGTTTCTGACCACAGATAGTGGTTATTGGGCCAAGATTCAGAATATCAAGAATATTATAGATTATCAAAACTCTGATTCCCATACTCTCTGAGACCCTCTGTGATTACTATAAGGGATATATAATGCTAAAGGCCCTTATATCTTATTTTGTGGATTTTATGGCTCGAAAGAATGTTACCCAATGGTTAATCTACTGGCAATGAGCCTCTCAGAATTTAACCAAGTTCGTCCTCATATGTGAGAGCTTTTAGGAAATCAGGAACACTTGTATTGTATGCCATGCCAAGGAAACATATGAGATGTTTCCAATACTAACCAGAAGTCAATCAATGTTAATTCTTTATATAAAGGCTAGACATTGAAAAGTACTTAAGATATGAGAAGGGAATGCATTGTCTTACCTGTGTTATCATGATATCCAGGTTTGGGTTTTGGTGGACTAGGTTTTCCATAGTCATCTGAAGATAAAAAAAGGTGAGAGATCTAACTTTTCAAACTGTAGTGGTAGAAAAGTCATAATTCTTTATAACAAATATTTTTTTTTAACAAATTCTTTATCCTTTAATCAATACAAATGATAACAGATTGCTTAAATTAATGTGATGGTCTAAACTTCATTCACGTATTGAATACAGGCTATGTACCTTCCTTTACTTCTCAAAAATCATCTCACTCAAAATCAGGTATAATACTTCAAAATATAAGTATGCTACTTATTTTCCAGGCTTTGAGGAAATAAAAATTCAATGACAATGAATTGATTGTAAGTACTATCTAAAAGAATCTTCCTTCCCCAAATTAGGGGGAAAAAAATGTGTATTTAACAAGAGTAACGACTAGTGAGGATGAATACTAAACTTTTGTTTATTTATCAATAAAGTCAGAGTTTTGAATTAGATGACCTCTGAGATCCCTTCTAGTATCAGAGATACAAATCCATAACCTTTTATATATAAAATATACAAATAAAACATTTATATATGCCATGAATTTTGAATTTCTTTAAAAAATGTAATTTTCAGGCACAGAAGATGATTCTCTATCTGATTGATAGAGAATCAACCTGAAATCAGGAGGATCTGAATTCAAATCTGATCTCAGACACTTAACACTGCCTAACTGCGTGACCCTAGGCAAGTCACTTAACTCTAGTTATCTCAGCAAAAAAAAAAAAAAAAATTCTTTTAAAAAGAAAAAGCATAATAGTTGTAGATAGGACATATGTTATAACAATTCTTGGAAGGAGGTGACATAGAAAAATATTAAAGTAGTAACACAACATAGTTAAACTTGATAAAAGAGCTATAGTGATTAAGATAGTTGACATAAAATTTTTAAAATTATACTTGAAAATCATCCTACAGGCACAAAACCAAATTCCAGATAATGATCATAACAATGAATAATTAACTAATTCATGACCTTTGGTGTGTTACTATAGATGTCTATTAAATGTTTATATTTTCCCAAATATTTTTGAATTTCACAAATTCTGTATTTTTTAGCAGGAGTCAGCATGGTTTCATGTTGTTATCTTTCTAGTTCAAGTAAAACATTAGTTAACATACAGATAAGAAAAGTTAAACAGGTGGCAAAGTATTTAGAGTGCTATGGAATCAGGAAGACTAATCTTTCTGAGTTCAAACATGGGCTTCGGAACTTTCTAGCAGTGTGACCCTGAGCAAATCACTTAACCCTGTTTGCCTGTTTTTTCATATATAAAATGAGCCATAGAAAAAAATGCAAAGCACTCCAGGATTTTTGCCAAAAATATCTCAGATGGGGTGATAAAGAGTTGGACATATCTGTAAAAATAACTGAACAATTGATATATATTTAGAAAAACATATACACACATATAAATATATATCATGTATGGTATGCATGTATATATGTATACTATATACATAGCATATATTTTGAAAACTGTACCTAACAGGGATTGTCTCATGTTCTTTGTTCGCTATGTCAATAGACACATTGGAAGGTCTGTTGATTGCTAAGTTCACAATACAAAAAAAGTATTTTAAAAGAATTAATGTTAAATATAAGTATGTATAGAATAAATTTGCATACATATATGTGTACGTGTGTGTGTGTGTGTGTGTGTGTGTGTGTGTGTGTGTGTGTGTATGTGTCTAATGGCAGCCATCTCTTAGGGGAGGATGGGAAGAAAAGGGAGAAAAAATAAATTTACACAATAATTTTGTTGTATATTTTAAAGTTGTACATAGTATATTGGGGCATAAGATTCACTGGTTCCAAGAAGAGCCAAGAATCTTTGTGAACTTTCACTACATCTAGAACTTTGTACATGGCAGTGAACTCGTCATCCTGCTCAAAGAGATCCTTAGCTTTTCTTTCTTCTCTGGTGGGAGAACTTGAGTCCAAATGGGAGAGTTCTGGGGGAAGTTCTTTCCCCTGGGCTAAAAGCTATGCTCTTTCTTCCCTAAGCTTCCTCCTTTTAGCTCCATCTTCTATCGCTTTGACCTTTTCTTCCAATTGCCGTTTCCTCTCCTCCTTGAGCATCTGTTCTTGTTCTTTCTTTTGCACATAGTATATTTTAAAGTTGTACATAGTATATTTGCAGGCCATGTACAATCATCCCTTTTTATTGTACTATATTACAAAAATGCTTGTTTTATTCCATAAATGTATTAATATAATTTTTTTAAAAATTAAATGGGGGAAAAAAAAATCAATGCTTTTGTGCAACAAATGCCACCTGGTGGAAATGGGATGGTGTTTTATCCCAAACCACATACTGGAATGATAAAGAAGAGGTGATAATCCTACTTGTACCCATCTATCAATAGTCAACACACTACTAATTTACTGGCTCAAATCTGCTGAATAAAAACAATCAATAATATGACATTAGCTATAAGAACCCATCCTAGGAATATAAATTATGCTATAATTATGGAATATGAGGTTGGCAAAAGTCATTTTTAAAAATCTGAGAAGAACCATATTTTTATACAAAACAACAAACCTTATTTCTTTCTAAATGGTATTTTTAATTAACATTATCTTTATATAAAGTCCTCATCTCTAGAAATATTATCTCATTTTATATGCTAATTGAAATGATACTTACCCTTTCCTCCATTAGGAAGAGCATCTTCTAAACTAAATTCATCCTCTATAAAGAAATTAAAGAATAGTGAAAATAAAATACTGCCATTACAAATAAATAAATTACAGTAATTTTCATGAAAAGCATTTATCTTATAACATTTTCTTGAAAATTTCTATTAAGCTACATTTTTCTTGGAAAATTGAAATAGAATTTCTGATTTTGCTTCTCATCACACTTACCCTAAGCATTAGGAGAAAATAAAAGAATAATAAATAATTCATTTAAGATAATTCACTATCATTATCACTATCATCAGGCTGTTTAAATATATTTTAAACTATTTAAAATATATATTTGCTAAAAGCTAAGACAAAGTTATGCATTTATAATCTTATGACGTGATAAAACAATATACAATGCTTGCCTTAAAATGTGATTCTAATGATTTGATTCTATTGCATTTCTCATATTATATCTTTATTCAAATCCCAACATTTATAAATTTTTTGGCATTAAGTCTTTTTTAGAATTAGCATTATCAGTCTATGTCCTTTCAAAATTCCAATAAGTATATGATAACTTATATTTTAATTCCTATTATTACTCTGAATAGGTTTCAAACAAGAGGCAATGCTTTAAAGGCAATATGACATCACGGAAAGAGTGATGACTCTAGCTTTAACTAGCTCAAGTGATTTAACCTCTCTTAAGCCTCAAGTTCTCCATTTGTATAATAGGGATATCTGTAGGTCCTCCCTAACAGATTTGTTATGAGGACCAAATAAGATCATGTATGAAAAGTGATTTTCAAACTTTAAAACACATACTAGTTTTCACCAGAAAGATGATGGTTAATGATGATGATGATGTTTAATTAAGATATAAAGTTTGAAAGTTTGAAAACTAAGAAAACTGCTGAGAAGAGCAAGACAGATTGACTAAGACCACCAATAAGGTACCAATTTACTAATGTCATTCAAATAACACACTATTACTGCACTATCCAAATTAAACTGTAAAATAAGATAGAAACATGAAGAGAAGATTTTTTATGAGACACTAAGAAGAGGTAAAAAAAATCAATTAGCCAATCAAGTTAGAACACACTAGAATATGCCAATATCCAAATGAGGATTATCCCCACCAAATTATTTTTGATGATCTATTTTGAGATTACAAGAATAAAAGGGAAGACCACAGACAAGTATTCTGGATTTTAGTAGGTCATCCGAAGTGAGAACAATATCCTAAATTTTTCCCCATGAAAATTAGATTAGTTTTTCAATAGAAAGTTTAAAATCATTAGAGAATTAATGACTCAGGCTGCTGAAATCAATTACTCATCACATGAGCACAAAATAACCACAAGGAGCTCTACAAGTTGCTAAGAAAGTAGTCCATGATGGACAACTCAGGAAGCAGGGAAATCATGTTGGCTCATTTTCTTCTGTTGTGATTAAACTAGTCTCTTTACATTGACTTGCCTATGACCCAAAAATCTTTTATTTCATTTCAATATTAAAAATGAATTACGAAAGCCTGAGTCAGGTCTAGTCAAGAATAGGATAGGACAAATCACATTTATTTATTTGTTTCTTTATTTGTAAATAATATTTTATTTTTTTTCCAATTACACATAAAAATAGTTTTCAATACTAATTTTTTTTAAGATTTTGAGTTTCATTTTTTTCCTTCCCTCCCTCTCTGCCCTGCTCCCCAAGATGCCAAGCAATCTGATATAGATTATATGTGTGCAATTATGTTAAACATATTTCTACATTAGTCATGATCCACAGCACAGTTATGAAAAATATTAAAAGAAAATAAGAGCTGGACAATCACAGCCACTATAGCCAAAACTGCAGATTTGATCTTTCAACATTAAAATTTTGTTTTAAAATTACATAAAATATGCCTTTTGGCTTTCCAGGGCCATCTCCAGTTGTCCTGATCTATATCTGGCCACTGGACCAGGAAGCTCTAGAGGGAAAGGTGAAGGAAGTGAGTCTACACAGCCTTCCTTCACTTAAATCCCATTTACTTGTACGTCATGGTATCACCTTTCTGACGTCACGGTCATTTTTGAGAATGGAGGACAAATGACAACAACATAGGAAATAAAAGTTTAATAGGCACATTTAATTGTGTCTATTGTGGTTTTGTTACACTACTGAAATTTCTTTTTTTTTCTTTTTCTTTTTTAATTTTATAATAACTTTATATTGACAGAATCCATGCCAGGGTAATTTTTTTTTTTTACAACATTATCCCTTGCACTCGCTTCTGTTCCGATTTTTCCCCTCCCTCCCTCCACCCTCTCCCCTAGATGGCAAGCAGTCCTATATATGTTAGATATGTTGCCGACACTACTGAAATTTCAAAGAGGATTTGAAGTTTTTAAAGATAATGAATGCTTAATAATTGCTTGTTGAATGAATGAATGAATTAGTGATATTACAGTTTGGGGTATTAATAACTTTTTTTTTCCCCTGAGGTGAAGTGGGGTTAAGTGACTTGCCCAGGGTCACACATGTAGGAAGTGTTAAGTGTCTGAGACCAGATTTGAACTCAGGTCATCCTGACTTCAGGACTGGTGCTCTATCTACTGGTGCCATTTAACTGCCCCAGATTAATAACTTAAAGAATATGGATCAATTAGCAAAAGAGATCATAAATTAGAAAATATGTCTTAGTCAAGAATTTTCCATCAACTTTGAGCTAGGTCTAGAACTGAATAAAAGAAGGAAAGAGGACTTGATTACATCTAGGAAAATTATTTCATTGATTCCAAGCTGCTCCATGACACAAAAACCCATAATTTTAAAAACACAATTATCCTCTCAATTATAATCTATATCACTATTCTCTCAATTATACTCTGTATCTGTACAAATCATAGGAAACTATGATCAGGAATCAAAACGGCAAGTGACCAAAAACCCAAAGGAGAGAATGTTTTATTTAACAGCTTGTATGAGAAGTTTCATAAATGGCATTATCAAGGAAATGTATGATCCCAAACTGAGATGAACTTAAGAAGTTCACCTGGTAGCTACATTCTGACAATCACACATTTTATTAATCTATGGAATTAATTTTCTAGGTCACACACACTAACTCAGCCTCAAAATACTGAGTAGTGACAATCAGAAGATCACACACACACACAATACATATATAACATATACACATATGTGTGTGTATATATGTTTATCAAAAACAAATTTGGGATCATCTGTACTATCAGCTACTACTTAGTCATGATAAATGGAGTCATCATCCCACCAATGATAAGATCATTGTGACTCTTTTTTGTTATCATTTTTGGGAATAATATAATATAACTCACAATTGATACTAAATTTCTTATAGATTTTTCACCCTTCCACCAAAATAGTGGGTCTCAGGAATTAGAATGAATTGGTTCACATATTGAAAACATTGCTCTATATTACAAATATACTACAAAATGTAGAATATCCTTTATACAAAATGGTGGTCCCCAAGTAGACATGTGGAATTAATTAAGCCAGCAGTTTTCTGTTCATTTATTAATAAGGACTCCTCTCCCTCTATTCTACTGCCAGCTAATTCAAAACTGATTTCTTTCTTTAAAAAGAAGAACCAACTCCATTAAGCTTTATAGTTGGCAGTTTACAAATCTGAATCTTCCAAAACAGAAGCTGACCAATTTCTCTCTCTCTCTGTCACTCTGTGTGTGTCCCTATCTCTCTTTTTATTTCTATCTCTCTGTCTGAATCTGTCTGTATGCGTCTCGGTGTTTATGTCTGTCTGTCTCTTGTCTCTCTCTTTCTTCACTCCTCTTTTTTTTTTTTTTTTATTCCCTCCCATTATCCTGCCTGCTCAGGAGGAATATGTGGTTATAAAGGTATTATTTTGATGTGTGGGAGTGATTAGAGGTCTTTTTAAAATTCCCTTTCTCTCTTTTCATTTCCCTCTGCCAGGAATTAGGAAATCCACTTATAGATTCATGAAAAGAAAATGATAGCCATGGTATTTTCAGAAATGATTATATGCCTTATTCTTTAAGAACTGGTATAAGTTTTTTCTATTTTAATTAGCTAGCAATAATGTTTTTATAGACTTATGTGTTTGTAGTGAATAAGGAATTTCCCCTTACAGTCATTGTAATTGACAGGTTTCCATTTACACTGGGTTTATAACTTATTATTGAGGCAAACACTTCCCTTACAATCCATGTGCCTTATCATTCATATTAAATACCTCTCCCTGTTTCAAGCAAAATTATGATGTTTTGTGGGGTTCATCTTCTAAATTTTCTAATGGAAAGTTTCTAAAAGATTCCCAGAGCCCTTTTCTCCAACAGATTGGAGGTAGAGCACCCTCAGTAACAGTTGGAAGTCTCTTTCCAAAAGAATCCGTCTTCTAAAAGGTTCAATAAATGCTAAATAATATTTAATAGAACAATTCTCCTAAAACTTATTAACTAAGAATGTCAATTTTATTGACATTTCAAATATTTATCACTAAGTACAGAATAAGCAATTTATTATTGACAAATTTAACCCCAACTTTTTCAACACTCTTGGTCCCCCTCAAAATACAATTCATTGTATACTTTAATGAGTATACTCAACTAGCAGACTGCTGTATAATTAACAAAGTTAGCATTACTCACCAGATTGTGGCTTTTTGATAGTTGGAGGTGTTTTCTTTGTAGGTTTTGCTTCAGGACAAATAAATACAAATCAATAAAAATAAACAAACATAAATCAAACATCACATTGAAACATTAATACCAGGGAATATGAATTTTGACAAAATATGTTGTTGAGGCCAATTTGTTTAGTTGTCCCTGAATATACTGTCGAATCTGTTGTTTACAGACTGAAATTTTAATATAATTAAAATCTGACTGGGTTCTAAGCAGGCTCCACTAATTTAAGTGGGGAATTTAAGATAAAAGAAATGTTATATATTAAGAAAGTTATATATTAAGGATGAACTTGAAGAAAATAAGAGCAAAACAGGTAGAAAAAAATGGGAGCAAAGAGAAAATATTACCAACATGACCAGATAATCTTTTTTTTTCCTCCTTTGTTTTCTGGCTCATTTTTATGGAATAATTTTGCTTTCCCCCCAAAAAAAATTCTTAGGGAAATGTTTTTAAAGTAAGCCTAAATTAGCTTCTTTGCAGTTTCTACCAATTGACTTTAGAAGCCATGTCCCTAAAGCTCTAAAATTATTCCCAGAGACTCAAGTAACTAGATCTTTATATAATCACTGCCAACCATCAAGGGAAAAGTCAGGGGAAGAAGGTAGGATGGGAAACAGTACTTGAGATTGAGAGAGTACTTGAGTATTCTCTGCTTTCCATAAGACACTAAAATCAAGACAGGCTTTGTAACAAATTAGAGGAGATTGTATACTGGCCTATCTGCTCTTTTAGAATAGAAAATAAGTATAGACTTAGCTTTCCTAGATATCTGATACACTTCACTCCTACAAGACATTATACCTATTAAGTCCAACTAAAATATCTTCTGCTTAAGTCTTTTTTTTTTCTAGATCCTGTGGACAAAGAAACAAGATCAAAATGTTCTAAAAACAAGATTTGAGCTGAAAGATAGAAAAGAACTAGAATATTCTATGTTACCACCCTAAGTACATCATTTTTTATCTTCCTCCATTTTTAAACTTCCACCATCACTACATAGATCTCATCTTAGACTTTGAGAGAGAAAAAGAATGATGGAAAGGCCAAAAGATGCAGATAAAAAGAAAAAGTCAAATAATTTTTATGAATATAAAGTAAGGAAATAATAGCTACGTAAAGCAGAACTTGGAACACTCTTATCATGTTAGTTCCCTGAGTATCCTATGGCAGATTACTAAGTGACAAGCAATTTATTTTAATGTCATTCATAATGACAAAGGACATCTTCCATGCAATAAGGCTTATTTTTTTTTCTACAAAGAAGAAACTTGTCTTTTAGTAAACAGGGTAAAAAATTTAAAATGCTGAGAATATCTGTTACTCACCATCAGGAAGGGCATCAAACAAATCTAAATCTTGTCCTGGAGGGGGAAAAACATACTTGTGTTAGACATATGAATTAGCATAAGAATTATAAATCAGTTATCAAGCATTCACTAAGCATGTATTATGTGCTAGGCATTGTGCTACATGCTAACATCATAAATACAATGAAATACTATTTTGCCTCGAGTGAATTACATGGCCTGTAGATATTATGCAACTTACATACAAAGCAGTTACAATGGGCAGAAAAAGATAAAGGTTATGGAATGAAGATAAAGCTCTAGTTGATCCTAGAGATAAGCTTTAAAAGAAACTAAGAATTTTTAAGGAGGCTGCTAGGTGATATAGTGGATAGTGTTCCAGATCTGGAGTCAGTAATACATGAGTTTAAATCCAGCTTCAGGCACTCACCAGTTGTGTTTACTCTGGGCAAATCAGTTAACCCTATTTACCTCAGTTTTCTTATTTGCCAAATGAGCTAGAGAAGGAAATGACAAACTACTTCAATATCTTTGCCAAAAAACCCCAAGATGGGATCATGACATGTTGTACATAGAGTGAAATGACTGAATAACAACAAGGATTCCAAGAAGAAAGAAGATTGCATTTTGAGCATAGTAGTCAGCAATTAAAATGCAGTGATTTAAAATTGTTTAATGAGACCAGTGGTGATAAGGATTAAATATGACTTAGCATTTACAAAAATACACTTAATGTATATACATACTAAGTTCCCCATAAGCATTCACAAAAATTAAATTTGTTTATTACTCAAATCATTTTTCTGCCCTCAAAAAAACCAAACAAACATATTACAGTTATCTGCAGGGATTGGGGACATGGCGCTTCCGTGAACTGGAAAATTTGCATAGCTTTGCACTAGAGAATTCCGATTTTGTCCCCCTCCTTTTGCAGGGTATTTACAGTACCATATTATAAAATTTGAGCTAGGTATTTGGTCATGGGTTTCTGTCATCTGGTCTTCAAATGTTATCTGTAGATATCAAAACACTTCCAAAACTCCCATTTAATTTCTTATGCCAAACTGAGATACATATTTCAAAAGCCTGATGAGGAAAATCATGATGTGGAAGGGATAACTGTATATGCAATGGGTATTCCTATCTATGCAACGCTTCTCAATTATCCTCAGTACAGTGGGTAGATCTCAAGGTTTTGGGAGAAGAGAAATGATGAAGGCAGGGAAAAGCCAATTTATTCTATTCAAACAGTTTATAGTTTGCCTTAACTACCATTAAACTGTCAGCTGTTCTTGGCTTTGAAGCTCCAATCTCTGTACATTCCTCTCAACTTCCCATAGCTATATCACAGTTTCCAAATCCCAATTCAAGAAATGCTATGGATGAAAAACTATCTAGAAGGTAGATCAAAAGTAGCTATCAGTAGGATCAAGACTGTTTGAGGAGGCACCCATAAAGAAAAATAACATTCTGAAGGTGTTCTTTGGAGACCTGTTCTGAACATAGGAAGGCCCTACTCAAAATACAAAATTACTTATTTATTGTATTCATTCATGAAGATACTCTTCAAGATCCTAAGGAGGTATAATGCCAAATTTTCCTGAAGAGTAAGTTACTCTAATTATAAATTAATGACCAATATGAATTTACTCTAGAAAGGGTTGAAAAACAATCCTCCCTTATTTGCAGTTTGTGTAATGGGGTATAGAACATTGCATATAATGTCAGATACAACTGATTTGTTGATAGTTTTTACTAAAATGTTCCCCCTTTTTAATTTTTTTATTATAAAAATGGATCATTGGAGAGAAGAAAGTAGATCCCCCCCCCTTTTTTTAAAGAAATGTGATATAACAAAATAAAGCATTATTTTTTCTAAAGAAATAAACGTCTAATATAAATCAACTAGAATTACAGTCAATCTTCATTTTTATAGATGAAAAAATGGAAGACTAGAAAACTTTTGTGATTTCCCTAAGGACACACTGTAGCATAGCAGATCTAAAAGGGGATCCCAGTTGATGCCCAGGTTGTTATTCTTTCTACTATTTATGCTGCCACAATTTGGTACAAGATAAAACTTAAAATGTGTATTTTACTGCTGCAGGAAGTGTGATTTTGTAGATAAGGGACTACTTTCATGTTTACTTAGAAAGATTTTTGTTTTTTAAATCCAGTTCAAGATGGAGAATGACTGAATAACAGAAGGTTGTAGTTGTCTTAAGTAATATTTTTAACATCATAGGCTCATACAACCTAGATTTAGAAGGGATAACTCAGAGATGGTAGAGAGATAGGATTTGAATCCAAATCCTCTGATGTAAAGCTTTTTTCCCATAGTTAATACTATTTTACAATAAGATTTGCAATATAATGCCACAATGTTTACAATGTAGCACTATAAGGTTTACAAAATGATTTTCTTAAAACAACCTTGTACAATAGCTAACTTGAGGATGACAATCACCATTTTATTGATGAGGAAACAGAAGCTTGATGTTTTTAAATGATTTGCCATTGTCTCCATCTGTGAGATGAATCCAGATTTCTCTATACTCCATTTATCCATTATACCAAGCTATCTCTGACACAGAGGTAACTGTCAACAAATTAAATGGGAATAAATAATATTGTTATTAATAAACCAACATTAATATAGTGGTTCAACTCAATAAATATTTCTTAAGTATCTACACCACCTAGAACATTATGCTAAACAATGAACAAGTTAAAAAGTATTAAAAAGAAAAACATAATATGAACTCTGATCTCATGGACATTCCAATTTTATATAAATAAGATATATATGATTTGATATACAAAGACTATTACCCAAAGGGTAATATAAAAAGATATGAGAAAAATATAAATCAATGCAAATGAGATCCAGGGAAGGAAACTAGCAACTATGTAGAAAGGGCAACTAATTGGTATGTGGATAGACACTAAATGGAATTGGGAAGTATCCGAGGCCAAATTTGAATGTAGTTCTTCCCAACCCTAAGCCCAGCACTCTATCCACTGCGCCACTTAGAAGACATAATAAGTTTGGTGTTGGGTTAATATTATGATTTGGAGGACCTCATGGGTTGGGAAAGTACCACTTTGGAATAAAAGGTTTTTTAAAATGTTTAGTGATATTATCAACAGCAATGGAGCTGATGGATGAAGGAAAGGGAGATGAAACAATGAAATGGATCAGCAAACATCTTTGTGGGCTTGGTTGTAACTTCTAAAAAAGTGTTTGCAAAGATAATCAAAGTTCAGGTGACTTCTGGATTTCAGTTGTCTGTTATATACAAAGACAACACATTTTTCCTGCCCTCAAAAATCTTATATTCAATTCTGGGGGGGAGAGAAGGAATCTAACATATAAATGTAAGCACTAGACAGACATACAGACATGCTACACATGTTTCTTTAAACACATAAATATATATGCATATGTATTACATATTACACACAAAACAATTTCAGGAAATAAAAAGCTGAATCAAATCATAACATCTCTTGGAACCATGACACAGAAGAGATGGGACAAGGACTAAAAATTCTCTTCCAAATTCACCTTGCTTCCAAGTAGAGCTTCACCTGCACCATAACTACCATATAGTGAATTTGAAGAAATAAAATATTATTTAAAAAAAAGAAATGATGAGTATGAAGATTTCAGAAAAACATGGAAGATTTACATGAACTGATGCTGAGTGAAGTGTGCAGAACCAGAAGAACATTATAAATAAGTTAACAGTAAGATTTTATGATAATTAACTCTGATAGATTTAGCTCTTCTCAGCAATGTCATCCAAGACAATTCCAGTAGATTCGTGATGAAAAATGCTATACACATCCAGAGAATGTAATTCAAAATATTCTATTTTCACTTTTTTTTCCTTTTCTTATTTTTCCCCTTTTGTTATGATTTTTTTCTTTCAGAAGATGACTAATATGGAAATATGTTTAAAATAATTGTACATGTTTGATTACTTGTCTTGGGAAGTGAGGAGATAAGGGAGAAAGGGAGAAAAAGAATTGGAACTCAAAATCTTATCAAAATAAATGTTGAAGACTATCTTTATGTGTAATTTGAAAAATAAAATACTATTAAGTGGAGGATGGGGGGGGAGGGAAGAGCTTCCCAATGGTAGTATGCTTAAAAGGGGTTTCCAAAAAAATTAGATACAATTAAAAGGGGTCTCAAATGAATCTTTTTAAGTTATCTGTTTTGTATAGGAAATTGATAAATAATACTCAAGAGAATGACATCAGAGCCCGAGGTAAGATTAATTTTCAGTGTCTGAATAATTCATCAATAAAAATATGCTTTGTCACTTTAAAATATTGGTGATATGTAAATGGAAAATAATTTTTTTTACTCAAATTACAAAATAATGGCATCATATAAATACAAAAAAAAAAAAGGAATGCAAAGCTATTTTACTATTAATCTAAAATGATTAATGAAATGAATATTCTAGAGGAAGAAAAAAATCAAATGCTAAAGACAAATATCAATGTATCCTATATGTATCATAAACTTCTGGTGTAGTTTATCTTGGGCTGACTAGAAAAGAGAGAGCCATATATCTCTCTGAGATTTATCACCATACTTCTGCCTTTCTCCCAGAGCTGGAAAGTATTAATTCCTTACCTGCCATTAACTTTCAAAACATTCTTATAATTATTTTATCCACATATTTTTGTTAGTTTACTCTTTTTTTTCTCCTTTTGATTGTAATTTCCTTGATAACATGAATTGTCTTTTTGAATATATATTTCATTATTTGTAATGAGTGAGCAACCTTTCAAGATGATTATCTTCCCTTGATAAACCAAATAGTTCTATTAGTGAATCAACCTCAAAATTGAAGTATTACAGTGAAATACATCTTATAACAGATTTTTAAAAACAGAAACATTTCCTCTATAATATTCTAATACATCATGGGATGGAAGTAGGAGCTGGACCCCTGAATTCCTTGGTATTGATGGGCATCCCAAAACTTAGCAATTCCAAAATAGAACTGATGACCTTTTTCTACCCCTCCAACCTTCCTCTCCCACCCCCTAATACCGAGCCCAGAATTATTCCCCTTCTCTCTCTCCCTCACCTTTTAAGTTTCTCTAACACTGTCTGGAGCAACACCATCCTCCCAGTCACCCAAACATGCAATTTTGCTGTTGTCCTTGATTCTTCACTCTCATTCACCCCCACATCGCCAATAAATTGTCAAATCTTTTCATATCTACCATCAAAATATCTCTCATATATATTCTCACACAATCACAATCTTAGTTCAATCCTTCATTTTCTTTCATCTAGACTACTGCAATAACCTTCTAATTGATTTCACTGCCTCATCCATCCCCATTCAAATCCATTCTCTATAAATTGTCAACATAATTTCTCTCTCTCTCTCTCTCTCTCTCTCTCTCTCTCTCTCTCTCTCTTTACTGAGGCAATTGGGATTAAGTAATGTGGCCAAGGTCACATAGCTAGGACATGTTAAGTGTCTGAGGCCATTTTTTGAATTCAGGTCTTCCTGACTTCAGGTCTGGTACTCTATTCACCTATGTGATTTTTCTAAAGCACAGGTCTAATTAGGTCACCTAATTCTAATCAATGATCCAATAGATGTTTATTATTTCTGAGATAAAATATAAACATCTTTGTTTGACATTTAAAGCTTTTTATTACCAGGTCCCTTTCTATGTTTCCAAATGTGTATATTTCATACTCCCTCCATGAAACCTGTGTTCTAGTCTGCTTGCAGTTTCTCAAATACAATATCCTGTCTAAATACCAGTTCTCTCCACTATGCTAGGTTTCTTCTTTAACACTTCATAAAACCAAATATAATAATTATAATTCACCAGCAGTTACCAGCAGTAGGAGGTTAAGTCACAGCCAAATATTCTATCATCCGTCTGGTTTTACAACTGCCTTTCCCATACCTCTCTGCTTATAATATAATGCTACAACCTCTCCAAAGTGACCTAAATAGTGAACCAGAGCCATCTTTCTATTCTTTCTGCTGCTCTTTTAACACCTAAGTTTGTTTAGAGGCATAGACAAAAAGGAATCTCACTTAAAAAGGGGGGGGGGGGGAGGAGAGAGTAAGCCAAGGGATGTATGCATGATGTTCTTGTACAAAACTCTTTCTTGAAAAATAAATAAGAATTAAGAGCTTGAAGATGTCTTAAAAGTCACATAGTCCAGATCCTTTTATTTCACAAATGAGAAAACTGAGACTCAGATTAGGCATCTTGTCAAGATCAGAAAATCAGTCAACAGCACTGCTGAATTAGAATACATGTCCTCTGACACATCCAAAATTCTTTCTACTGTGCATTTCCTCAATGAAGGTCATAAGTATCTATTTTGTAATTGTTGCAGTGAGTACTGTATTTTGAGAGCTTATAAAGTGTGAAAACATTGGAATGCAGTAGGTGAAGTGCATGTGATTTCTATGACTTTCTGTATAAATTTCAGGGGTGTGTGTGTGTGGTGTGTGTGTGTGTGTGTGTGTGTGTGTGTGTGTTTGTGCTGAGAAGACTAAGAAAATGACTCACAAGGGTGGAGTACCTTTGAACTAACTACTATGACTCATTCCTGACAAGACATTCTCTGAGGCAGTGTCAGAGGATCTGAAAACTACCACTCAGCCATTTTAAGAAGTTTAGTGAGTAAAACAATGTGAAATCTATGGGATGAAGCAACGGTTTTTTTTTTTTTTTTTTTTTAAATTTAAAGACATTTGTATTTAACTTCTTATATCTGAAAATAAATTTAAAAAGACTTTTGGCTAGCCCCAATTTTAAAATATTGTTTCTTCCCTCCTCCCACTCTAATTACTACCAATTTAATTAGGATGTCCACTACCCAAAGAAAGAAAATCAACACTCAGAAATTCCACATATTAAAATTCTACAGTTGTGTCAAAAATTACCACACATTTTTTTTCCTTTGTGTTTGTGGATGGAAATATTCTGAAGATTCAATTGTAAAATCTCATCAAAATAAAGAAAACATTCCCAGATTGCTATTCCCAATTCATGTAATTCAAATGTAATATTTAGATTTATATACACTTTATAATGTGTAGTTTATTAACATTATTTTCTTTGAGTTACTTCAAACACCCTTATATGGCCCAACAGATTAAAATACCTCTGAAGTTTTTAAGATCTTTATTTTCATAACTTTAAAAAATATTTTAAACTAGCCTGACTGCATTTAATTAGAATGCATTTACTCATAAGTTTATAATAATTAAATGGGTGAAAATTATTAAGGGGTTAAAATGGAGTTTTCTAATAAAAGGGAGAAATTGTGTATTGAAACTGGGAGAAAAGAAGCTCATTCTGGCTAATGCTTCTATTCTAAAAAAGTGATTATGAATTTAAGAGAAAAGCAATAGAAGGTATAGTGGTATCTCTGGAAATGAGAACACAGAAACTCTGGCCCTGGAATTAGACCCAGATTTTAACTTAATTTTTACTAGCCCAGAAGGTAACTATTAGAAAGTAATATTTCCATTTATATCAACAGTTGCAAAAACACAACATAACACTAAATTTAGTTACATCCAAGAAGGTCACAATGTGCAGCTGTTGGAGCCGTGCTGTGGATAGAGCACCAGTTCTGAAGTCAGGAAGCCGTGAGTTCAAGTAAGACCTCAGATACTTAACACTTAGTGGCTATGTGATTCTGGTAAGTCACTTAACTCCAACTGCCTCACAAGCAAACAAATAAACAAAATAATAATAATAATGTATGGATGTTATTCCATGACTATTTGCATTCCCCTTTGTGTATATTCAAAAATGTGTGTACAATGTTTTGGAGTTAACCAGATTACTTTCTCCTAGCAGGCTGATAAGATAATAGTGGTATCAGGATGCCTGTTTTACAGATAACAGTAAGAACAAACAGCAATTTATCTTTAAGAAATTTTCTGAACCTTACAAAGACAGTCAAGCAATAATCTTGTGAGGCCAGTAATACAGACATTATTATCTCCATTTTAAACATAAATAAACAGAGACTGGAAAATATAAATGACTTGCTAAACTATATGCTTGTAACAGGAGATCTTTTGAGCAGTCCAGTGTTCAATTTGCCACGTGATACTAGATCTCAATATTATAACCATATTACAAAATCAAAATATGCTTCTAAATATCTCTTTTAATAGAGCTTATGTTCCTTACCAGGTGAGTTAGTAAAGAGCTGAATAATCTAAACCATTCAATCTAAAAAAAAAGGATTCTTTTTCTGAAATATTTTATTTTTCTAAATAAATATAATTTTCAATATTCATTTTTGTAAGACTTTGTGTTCCAAATTTTTCTCTCTCCTTCCTTTATCGCTCCCTTCCCCAAAACAGCAAGCAATTTGATATAGCTTAAATATGTGCAATTCTTTTAAAAATATTTCCATATCTGTCTTCATGTACAAGAAAAATCAGACCAAAAAGAGAAGAAAACCACAAGAAAAAAACAAACAAACAAACATAAAGTGAATCCATATTCAGTCACCATAGTTCTCTCTTTGGATACATATGGCATTTTCCTTCCCAAGTGTATTAGAATTTCCTTGAACCACCAAATTATTGAGAAGAGCCAAGTTCATCACAGTTGATCATCATATAATCTTGTTAAATTGGGTTCCCTAAGAACCTGATTTCAGTTGGGTTAGTGAATTTGAATGAAAAAAATTTTTTTCATTTTTATTTTCACTAATTTCTATTTTCTGAACTCCCAGGACACCCATCTTAGGATTGATATAGTCATCTTAGAAATTGGGAGTGATGTGGCATAACCTTGGAGAATGTATGTGGGGGGGGGGGGGGGGAGAAGGCAGTTGAATCTGATAGCTTTCTTCCACCAAGCTATCCTTCAAAGATGTCTGTCTGGTCTGTTATCCAAAAGTCTGGGCTGCTATCTCCCATCTAGATTAAGACAATGAGCTCTTCTCAGTTTCATGAAAGAAGAAAGGCGTTGTTGTTAACCCCCATTACCAAACTTCTCACCAATCATGTGAACCCCAAACCCAGGATGTCATTTATCCTGCTAAGTTCTCTATTCTGTACTTCCCAACTCCACCTCTAATAGTTTTCCTTATTAATGTACTTGTTTACTCCTTGCTCTTTGCTATTTTCCTCTCTTGGAATTTAGCCTACTTTAATTGGTATTACAATTATAATAAAATTGTGTCTCTTGACTTTGAAATCATCTAAGCTTTCATATTCTTTTGGGATACCTACAACACTCCAGAACCTCAATATATTTTGGGTGATCCTCTGCCCCTGGACCTCATCAATAAGTGATGAGTAAGTGACATCAGTAGTCTGAATCTTTAGAAATTTTTCCATTACCTTTTAAGGAAAAACTACCCTAATTTAGATGAAGGGAATGGTTAAGATATTACTCTTAACCACACGCTAAGAGAGAAACTTAGCATTTCCTTCAATTGTTTAAAAACATTATTTTGAAGAGGGATCCATAGGTTTTACCAGATTGTCATAAGGGTCCATTAATATACAGAAGGTTATATTAGATAACTTCTAAAAGTCAGTCTCTATCTGATATTCTCTAAGTTTTGAATTTAAAAGCAAACACATGAAAGTTTTAGAGCAGTATATATTTTTCATTTAAAAAACAAATTAATCTAATCAAATTAAATGTTCCCTCTATGATCATTGTTGGGGTTTTTTTTAAGTCATTTAAGGAAGACAGACAAGCAGGATAATTTTAAAAATAGCTTGTTGGATGTAATATATACACATTTTAAATTCCATATGCACAGAATAACCTACAAGGAAGCAAAGAAAAGATAAATGCTCATGAATATAATTTCTTCTATTATTATATATGCTTTCTTGAAATAGAAATTTATTGTTATGTATTTGGCATCCTCCCTGATGTTTTGTGGGCACATGACAATGTTTTGTTTTGTTTACTTTTTTCCTGGCTTTTTCTATTTTTTAACAATAAAATAAAAATAAATTTAAAAAGGAATGTACATAAAACATTATATATACTGTACATATATGATATACATGAGCCTGTATGTATAAATTTATATATAAATATTTATATATACACATTATAAAGGAAACTATAAATGGAGGATAATAGTTCATATGTAATCCCCTTTTTCTGTTCTTTATGCATAAAATGATTTCTTTTTGGCATTCTTTAAATTTGTTATTAAAATTAATTTTTAAACTGGAATGTCAGATTACTTCTTAAGATGTTTCTGTTTGAGTCCATAAAACGAAACTTGCTGGAGACAGAGAGATGGGCACAGTAGTTGGAGGACTGGATTTGGAGTTAGGAAAATCAGAATTAAAATCTATCCACAGATACTTATTGTGTGACTTTGAAGAAATCATTTAACTTTTGTTTTCCTTAATTTCCTCATCTGTAAAATGGGAATAATAATAGTACTTATCTGTTAGATGGTTGTGAGAATAAGAGATTATTTTAAAACATATTACAAACCTTAAAGACCTATATAAATGCTGGCTATTATTATTACTCAGTAATAGTAACAACTATTATTATTTACTATTGTAATAGTAACAACAAATTATTATTACCAAGAAGTATCATGATTTAGTGGATGGGAAGCTGGCCTCCAATTGTGGTAATCTCTCAATGTATAGAAGAACAGATATCAGTGTGCACTGGAATTGAAATTCCTCATTGGAATTTCACTATAATAATAAAAATTCAATGGCTCATCAGAAGAGAATTCTAATAATTTAGACAGTTGAGATGCTTGATGACTCAAAATTCAATACTCTTGCCAACATGTATAAAGTTCATTCAACATAGTAAGGCATTATCTATAGTTTATTGGAGCCCTGAGATTTCAGAGGTATGACTTGAACCCATTTCTTTCTGAATTTGAGACCAGCTCCCCATTCACTAGAGCATGGTACCTCACACTATTGTGGTTATCATTACTAAATGTTACATCAAAGTCAAGCTTCAGTGTCAGGAATGTAAGGGATTAATAAAATCTCAAACTATAAATGACACCAACAAGCTTGAAGACACATGATCTAGATATAGCCTTTGGTTCTGACAAAGTTTGATCAAGAATATTAAAGTACCCTGGTATGGTGAGGTCATAGTTCAATAGATTTAGACCTGGAAGGAACCCTGGTATGGCTAATTCTCTCATTTTATAAAGAAACTGAGTCATAGAAAATGAAAGGTGGTGGAAGATTATTAATGGTGCTCAAAAATGTTCTAGATTTGGGGGCAAAAGACCTACGGTCATTCAAATCCTGGATCTGCCCTTTATACTTTTATGATCCTGGGCAAATCACATAACCTCTTTAAGTGTCAGTTTGCTCATTTGCAAAATGAATGGGTTTCTGCTAGATGATCCCAACAATCTTTTCCAGCTCTGATTCCATAACAATTACATTACAAAATCAAATTAATCATTACGGATGGTGTAACCCTAAAGAAACCCCACTCTTTCCAAAATAATATTTTAAATATCTAAGCTTCTATATTTATATTTTAACATAAAAATCTCAAGTTCCCCTTTCTAGAGTAGTCACATAACCAAAGCCACAAATAAGTTTGTTTGTTTGTTTTTTTTAATCTGGAGTTAGTACTACTACAAATAACCTTCTGGACAAATCAAAGAAAAAGCAGATGAAAAGACGGAGTAACACACACTATCCCATAGAGAAATGTGAGGAAAGGGGAAGGAGTCAGATATGGGACACCAACTCTCAGTTCTCATGAGTAGAAAATAGGGCCTGCTGCTTGGAAGGCTCTCTTACTCCTTTGCTCTCTCCACGCCCCTCCCCAACCACCCCCCAGACAACCCAGAGGAAAAAGCAACTTGATGGCTTCCTATTTTAAGCAATTATTCTTAATAATTATGTGCCATAGCTGGTTATTCCTTCATACTTGACAGCCAAGAATCCAGGTTCCTGGAAAGAAGGGAAGAGTAGGTGATAATACATACAAATAACTGATAGATGTCTTTTGTTGTTCTTAGAGGAGGAAGAGGCTATGTTGGAAGCAACACCCATACTAAACTTACAAAGTATCATGTTCAATTAGAAAAGCAGGAGGAAAAAATATCTTTCAGATTTATGGATGAGGAAGTAATAGTAAGAGAGGCTTGTAAGATATAAAATAGATAATTCTGAGTACCTGAAATTAGAAGGTTTTTGCACAAATAAAACCAATATAGCCAACATTAGAAGGAAAGCAGGAAACGGGGGGAAATTTATAGAAAATTTCTCAGATAAATGTCTCATTTCACAAATATATAGGGAACTAACCAAAATTAGTAAAAATAAGAGCTGTTGGCCAGTTGATAAGAAATCAAAGCTATCACACCATATTTAAAAATGTTCAAAATTACTAAAAACGCAAATAATTAGATAGATGAAAACAACTCTGAAAATATTTCACACATGTGAGAATAATTAACATAACAAAAAAAGAAAATGACAAATGCTGTAGGGAATGTGGAAAAATAAGTGCACTAATATACTCTTAATACAGCTGTGAAATGGTCCACCCACTCTGGAGAATAATTTGGAACTATGCCCTAAAGGCTATAATATTGTGCATACTCTTTGATCCAGCTACTAGGTGTGTATCCCAAAGAAATTTTTTTAAAAAGGAAAAAAATCCATTTATACCCCCCAAATTATAAAAGCTATTTTTTGTAATGACAAAAAAATTGAAAATTGAAGGGATAACCATCAAATGGAGAATGACTAAACAAGCTGTGGTATATAATTGCAATAGAACACGATTGTGCTACAAGATAATGATAGGAATAGTTTCAGAAAAACTTGGATATGAACTGATGCAAAGTGAAGTGACCAGAACCAAGAGAACATTGTACACAGTAACTGCTTAGCAATATTGTAATGACGATCAACTGTGAAAGACCTAGTTGCTTTAATCAATACAATGATCAAAGACAATTCTATAAGACTAAGTATGGAAAATGCCTATCCACTTCCAGAGAGAGATCCAATGAATTCTGAGTGCAGATTGAAGCAGCTTTTTTCATTCTCTTTATCCTGTCTTTTTTTTTTTTTTCATTCTCTTTATCCTTGTCTTTTTTTTTTTTTTTTTTGGTTGTTGCAACATATTTAATAAGGAAATCTTTTTTTGTGACTTCTTGGATATGGTGGGGTATTATATTACTTGTTTTCTTAATGCATAGGGAAAGGCAATGTAGGGAGGTATTTTGAACACAAATGTTAAAAATGAATGTTAAAGGTGTGGGAAAGGTCTTCAGGACTTTCTAATTGAACCTATTAATTTTATGGAGGAGAAAATTGATATTGCAGAGATAGAACCTGATTTCCCAAGGTCACAGAAAGAAATGTTCATTATTATTTTATTGAAGCTGAGATTAAGCTAACAATGGAGTCCAAATCTCAAACTTGAATTGTTTGAACCTTAAAAGACCTCCCAGACCATCTTTCCTTAAACCATAATATTTTATGGAGTCGAGGTAGAGGGGGGGTGGGGGGACACCAAGCCCTGGGTTAGTTACCAGAATAGAAACTACAACCTGGGAACTGACTCCTGGGACAGCATATTTTCAGTCAGGTTGCTGAAAATAGTCCTGGTCTTTGGAGGAATAGTGATTTCAAAGCAGCTCTTGTTCTCACTATTCAGGACAAGGACAAAGCAGAGAGGCACCCACCTCCCAATCTTTATTCTTTCAACTGAAAGAACCTCTTGACCTCACAATCATCACTGGTCAGTAGGAAAGTTTTTGAAGACTGGAGAAAATTAAAGGGACCAATGATAGGGGAGAGAGATAGAGAGAAAGACCTAGACATTCCAAAGACTGCATGACCTCTATCTCCTAGCCTACCTAACCTTATCTAAGGGAAATCCCGGCTCTTATCAACTTCAACCACCCCTATTGAGAGAATTTCTAGATCCTCAGGTCACACATTTCCTCACATACACATCTGCTTACCAAAGAATCAGGGCTCTTTTACCTTAGCCTACCACACAGTGCTGAAGGAAAGTCTGAGATACCTAGGAAAGAAAATTTTTAAGGGAAATGAAAGATATCTGCGATATGTGAATACAAAAGCATCTAGCCACCTGGGAATCTACAGCAGGAGCTATAGTTCTGGTTCCCTTACTCAGGCTTTGCTGGGCTTGAAGGAAGCACTTCCCTTCCATGAACAATAGCTAGTTTTTGGGCAGCCTAGCAGCTACTCATATATCTCCCCTTCCAAAAAGCAGCAACCCTAAGAGATATACAGAGGGAACTATAGTCCAGCCTCCCTTCTATCTGATAAGGGATAAAGCCAGCCAGGGTTCTCCCCACAAAAGGTAATTAGCTATAAAGTCCTTATTCCCACTCTCTCATTGCTTACTTCTCCTGATGATGAGCATAATGTTACAAACCAGGAGATATGTCTGTAGTGGCCCTTTTAATTTCCCAGCCAGAAGCAAAAACACAATCACTCAATTTGAAGAAGAGGTATTTTGATACATGGCTTTTTCAAGAAATACAGTGAAAAAATTAATCCTAAATATAGCCCTGTAATAAATAGACACAAGGCTCCTGAAGTTCATAAAGCTATTCACAGCATATTCTGAATACAATCTCTTTTATAATAGCAGTAATCACAAATAATGCAGTTCCTGAAAGAGAGCCCAGAGAAAAATGTTATTGAATAAGAAATAAAACCAAATAACATGAGGGCAATTGATTCAACTGTCTCACCCTAAATGACTTAAGATGCATCATCATCAAAGAATGAACTACAGACATTCTATTGGAATTCTGATGCTAAATAAACTTTGTTATATTATGTTCTATATCAAGTACCACCAATCTACATCATACTAAACCTGTGTGTGTGTATATCACACTAAACCTAGATATAGATAGAAATAGATAAGTAGATATAGATATATATGACATAAACTCTGTTTGTTCCAATGTGACTATTATTATATTAGATTCTCTGACTAACCTTAATAGAAATGTTTACTTTTATTTGTTAAAATTAACCAAAATACTCCACAGCATTTACTTAGAATACAGAATGTCCTCTATCCTTCCCTCCAAGAAAAGAGTTCAAGTTTTACCTATTTAAAGAAACTTTCCCCAATTATGAAGAACTGCATTGATAAGTCCCTGTATTTACTATAACAGTCCCATACAGTTAAGCACTTAATTCTTTTCTAGTTGGTTCCTGAGTGTCTACTCCTACAAAGCATTCGATACAAATTTGTTGTCCTGACACATACAATACATACGAATAATGTCACTATTATCATTCATGTTTATGTAGTATTTATCTGATAATGATACCATATTATTCTCATTTTACAGAGAAAAAAAAATTAAGGCTGAAAGTGAACTTTTCCACATAAGTGAACCACACATAGATTGTAACTGTCAGAATAAGGACTCAACTTCAGATTTCTGTCTTCATGCTTAATACTCTTTCCATTATGGAGCTGACAAAAGAAAAAAATCTTTTCTACTGACTGGGTATCTCTAGTATCAGTACATAATTACCCCATCCTAGTTCAAATGTTCTTTTCTCTACTCACTGGGCCACTACTATCACCCTTCTTTTCTTCTGATCTAACATATTGCAATATCTTCCTAACTGGTCTCCCAAGCTTAAGTCTCCCTAGAGCTCTAATTTGGTTTCCACATAATTTGCCAGTGATAGCTCTATGAAGCAGATGAATCTCCCCTACTCAATAAAATTCCAGTGGCTTTTTGTTGCCTCTAGGACAAAATTTGAACTTCTTTGGAATGACATTTGTTTGTTGATAAACAAACTATAGTACAAAGATGACTTGTGTTATGTTAGTTAAGATAAAATTTTCCATCCATGACAATATTTCATCTCAACTTCGGGGACTTATTCTCCAATCTAAAGAATTTATAAAAAAGTTAGTCTATTTTTAGTAAGCATTCCTAAAACTGTATGAGCTTTACATTTCAAAGAGATAAGGCTTAATCAGTTAATCTTTAAGACATAGGTCTATTCAAAAGCTATGCCAAAAAACCATTTCTTGTGAGATCCTGTGATTGATGGAAGCTGAGGTAGCAGAAATCTTAATCTGAGAGGAAAGAGGGATTTAATGTTTTCAGTGTTTCTAAGGCCCACCCAAAAAAATTTTTTTAAGTTAACAAATCAACTTAAGCCTGGATGATACTTTACTATTATAAAGTAAGTAAAAATGGAGCCTATGAACACTTTCCCTTTAAATGCTTTAAATATTTTATCCAGAAACACTTTTGTTATAGCCTTATGTATATAATATTCCTTATATTTAATCAACAAAATTGGAAAACATCTATCTTGTGTATGAATAAGAGCTAATAAAATAATTTGACTGCTAGTCTCTAAGAAATTTCTTTTCTCATTGATTGAGAAGTGAGAATGAAAGAATAAGATTTACTATTCTAAAATGCTTTAGTAAGAATCCAGAAATTTATTAAGGTCATATATAGAGAACTGGAAGGAAATTGGAAGGAGAGCATCTTGTCTAATCTCATCATTTTACAGATAAGGAAACTGAGGCCTAGAGAGTAGGAATAAAACGTATAAAAGGAATTTGAACTCAAGTCCCATAGAAAAGGCTGGGTACTCTCTCTGACACACTACTTTGTAAGGTAGTTCTTCTCTGCCTACAACTTATAAGGAAATTTAATGTTGTTTATAATTAATGGTAAAATCTCTATAAAAGAAGCATCACTTTCCCAAAAGTTTTTGGGATGGTGCATAATAATTTTTAAAGGAGGAATTGGTTTTTAAAGTTATAGAAATATATTCATTCTATATCATTGAAAAAATCTTGTCAGAATTTATAAAAATTCTGCATTACATGAAGCACTAACTGGTCCCGTTTAACTTACTTCACTTAAATGACAGCCCTTGACTAGAAATTTAGAAAAAAGAAAAATCTCTCTCCCTAAGAAAATAACAAATACTAAAATACATTTCCCTGATGAAGGGGAACTTATAAAGAAATTAAAAGAGGGAGAAGAAATGAAATGTACCAACTTAGTTAAAACAGAATTTTTTTAAACCACAGTATATTAATACTTTAGAGCAAATTTTCTGGTGAGCACAATATTTTAAAATTTTTTCTTCCTTTTCAAAAATGAAATGGCAACTACATTTTAAAATTTTTCCAGCTGTGTCTAACACAAGACAGACACTGTTGGAAGAAGATATTAAAAACATGACCACACTTGAATAAAATAAGGAAAGCATACCAGAGGGGCCTCCTGTGGTTTAATTAGTTTCTACTTAGTTAACAGATGTTCTTAAATTATGTAGGCAGTCTTGTCTAGTCCAACTGACATAGAAATCAGGTCACATCTTTACCAGTGAATCAATGATCGACTCTGGATTGACCACTTAAAATTCTGATTTGCAGAAGTTTTTTTCTGATTTTGCAACCAGCAGTGTGTTGGTAAATGTTTAACTGGCTCTTTGTATACAGGACATAACACACTTGTAAATTTAATCAACATTATTATTTCCACAATGAACAAGGCTAACAATTATAAATAAATTACAGACAGCAATAAATTAAGTACTAATTTGTAGGTTTGCTGATTTCTGAACACTGGTTAAAGTGGAGTCCAGCACACCTTTATCAACACTCCAGCACACACCCTATCACACACTTAAATAGATCCATATCTATAGTCTACTGCCCCCACTATTCCTTACAAAAATCAAAACCAAAAAACCTTTCAGTAGTATTGCCATGAGATCTATTGTGACAGAACTTGGAAATCTTTAAAAAAAAATTTATGGGAAAATCTACAATATTCTATTCCTTATTTTTATCCTAGAATTCAGAATTCAGAACAGTATTTTTAGTACCATAATAAAATTTCAAATTGAATTAATAGCTAAATATACTTGTATGAAACGGTATAAGATCCTAGCCTTCATAATACAGTGTTATGGAAAATTAAGTTTCCTATTTTAAAAAATTAGAAAATATTTGTTGACACAATATACATTGTAACTTGGGGAATCCCTGAAATTCAGTTCATTTTTAGAAAGGATAAAGCTCCAAGAGAGCAAAATGTTTTACACCTCATTTCTTTCCCTATATAAATGTCTAACCACTGCTAAAGACAAACACAAGTACAGAAATATTATTTCCTTAAATATCTATGGCTTGATATGATTTATTTTGGTCACAGGGAAAGGATCAGCAATTCACCATTAACATATATCACCATTTATATGAATTACAAAGAGAGAGAATGTTGGATATGAGACTGGTTTTACTTTGTTGCAATAATCAATTTCATTTTAGGAAGCTAACTTAGGAAGGACACTCACACAAAAGGTGGGGCAGGAAGCCATGAAGATACTACCTGAGCTCTTATGCATCTATCACCTTTAAATTTTATAAACAGCTAACCTTCAACTTAAAATTTCTACTAAAAGTAAAAAGCACACAAAGTTAACTCATGGTTCCAAGTACTGACTCCCAATGATTAAATGCCATCTTGTTGACATTTCAACAAGAAACAAAACTTCTCTGGGCCTTCTCCAGCTTTACTTTTAAGCATCAGGCAGGCACATATCTGAAAGATACTTCTCAGCCATGTGGACTTTTAAAAACACTATTGAGAAGTATATTACTAGTTTCAGAGAGACAAAGAAAGTTTTAAACTATTATTTACTATATATGTGTCTGTATATATACATGTGTATGTATAAACATGTGCACATACATAAGTGGATATATGACTGTATATTTATATATTCTATATTAATATCACCTGTTATTTCTACTTTCTCACCAAATCTACCTCCCTCATTCATGTAATTAAAAGCCATCATCGGATAACCAAAAGTTGAATCACTAATATCATTGGGAAGCTATTCTGTAAAGAATTTTCTTGATGCAAACATCTGTAAAACTTTTTCCCACTGCATCCTAGTTCTCGTGTTGAAAATAACAACACTCTAGTTTAGCCCACTCTCTTTTTGAGCATCTGCCAGCCTAGTTTCCAGGTCTACCATCAAGTTTTAGGGAGTGAAAAAGTAACCGGCTTTGACTAACGGCCAGGGTTCAGTCCAGTGACCCGCTAGTTCCTTTAATAACTCCAAAGGCAATCAATAAAGACCTAGCCAGTTCTTTGCCAATAACCTTTCAATTTAACTTGCCTCTTAGGGATTTTCATACCAAGCTGGGAAATGGCAAAACTACCTATAAGGCAAACAGAATAAGAGAGGCCTGCAAACCACATACTTTCCAACAAACCACACCCCCACCTCCTCTACCCCTATCCCCTTCCCCATCCCCACTCCCACTCCCAACCCCCCACCGCTAGATGCTGACGACTCCTACGACAATTTGTTCAATAACTGAGGAAAAACAAGCCTAATTTCTGATCTCTTCTTTCTGAAGACTGCTCCCAAAACTTAAAGCCTCACAGATATCAAGACTCCTCCCCTCAAAAGCGAACAAAGGCTCTGCTACTTTTTCGAACCCCCAGAGGCACTCCGCTGGAGGGATTCCCTTAGACCTCCCATCCCCCACTCACTCCCCCCTTCTTCTCCCCCCCCCCCCGCCAGCAAAATTTGGACAACTCAAAAACCTTCTCCCGGGAGATTTGAGAGAACTCTCCAAGAGCGACTGATTGTCCACCCTTCCTGACTTTAAATCTTTCCCTCTCCTATCCTAAAGAGTTACGCTATGACTCTCACACGGACCAATTCTAACAAAGCTGGGGCGAATAGGGTCTAGGGTCACTCACCTCGAGCTGGAGCCAGAGAGCAGGAGAGAAGAACGAGCAGAAGAGGCACTGCTGGCCAGCGCCCCATGGTCTTGCCCCTGCAAGTTTACTTAACTCCTCAGAAGTTGTGTCTGTGGGTTCACAGGCTCCTTTAGTCTTCCCTGGGATCCGGAGATCTGTAGAAGAGGAAGGGGGGTGGGGGGTGATCTTTCTTCCCGAGAGAACAAGGGGACAAGGGTGGAGCAGGGAGGGGCACGGGGTGTTGAAGAAGACAGCGGCAGGGTTGCTCAGTTAAGTTTCCAATCCACCAGCCAAGGGGCGCGGCACTCTACTTGCTATTAGTAAGGCTCTGGCCCTAGAAGGGAGAGGAACCACCTAGTCCGTTCCACCAGCCAATCCGGGCCCTGCAGGGAAGCAGAAATGGAGTGACTATGACTAGCTTCTGGCTGCAGCCCCGAGCCGCGCCCTTGGAAGGGACCGCCTCTGCAGTAGCGGGCAACCCCAGACACTCCAGCGAAAGAACAGCAGCCTTTGCTCTCCGCCTCTTTCCCTCCTTACTTTAGGCCTGGGCGAGAAGTACGCCAGAAAAGGGCGCGAAGAATCCGATCAGCCGCAGGTGGAGGGGAAGGCAACCCGGCCAAGAGGGAATGCTTCAAAGGTGTAAGCAATTGTTTGGTGGTTAGTTGGTTTGGACAAAAATTTGATTCTCAGAAACTCTATTGTATGTTCAAATACATTTAAAAGTCTTGCCTGGAGCTCGGAGCTCGAATGGCCTCGGAAATGGCTTCGGAAATGGCCTCGAGCCTAACTTAACTTTTACACTCCAAAAATACTAGGTGTTCTTAGCAGAGCTGAGTCACTGGCCTCCTACTGGAAGGTTGAATGAGATTTTGTTTGTTTTAGTCTCTACTTCTCCCAACCTTCTTTCCCCAATTCTCTAAAAAGACTACCTGGATTGACTAACCTTTTCCTTTGCTACAGAAGCATATTTTTTCTCTTTAGTCCTGCGGTGCTAAAATCGTTTCATTGTCAGTCCAGGCCAGAATCTTAGTAGTCTCTTTCTTTCCTACAGTTTTCTTAAGGCCTTGGAGTTTTTTTAGATAAAATAGTTGCATAATCTACAGTTGGAGTAAATTTATTTCATGCTTAAAGTGCTGTTAAAGAAGCACAGAGGAATATCAACTAAGAGTTTGAAGGGCCTCTAGTTAAAATCTCATGCAACCACCTTTTATTTGCAGGTAAGGAAACTGAGATTCAGAGACAGTGATTTAATCAAAAGATGGAATTGGTATAATTGGCAAACTAGCATCACACAGTTTCTTTTGATATGTCTAACCCTTAGACTAGAAAATCCATAATTTGTTGGGATCGTTAATAACATGTATGAAAACAAGTAGTACCTCTCTTAACCTCTAAAGTTTCTTTTATTAAAAAATAAAACAAAACATTCATTGCATTTTCTTTATTGTCTCTTTAGAAACAGAATTGCAAGGTCTAACACAACACTTGTGTCCTAAATCCTGATTAAACATTAACTACCAAAAAGTAATTTAAAGTAATAATCTGAAAAATGACTGCCCAGCACTAAACAAATATTTAATAACATTGAGTTGAATTGTGTTTTTAAATATGAAAAATATTTCATGTAAAAGGAAATATGGCATAGGGGAGAAAATTAATCTGGGAATCAGAAAAACCTGGTATCAGACACTGTATTCGACACTTGTTGATTTTGTGTGCCAATGTTTATCTCAGAATTCTGAAAACTGAAATGATTAACTGCCAGAAACCTCCTATTCCTTTTCTCTTTGCTAAAATTATAAATTAAAGAAATTACACAATTGGGCCTAGAAGTAGAGCTATTTAGCCAACAATATTTATTATCTATTCCTTTAAATGGATTTGGATATGCATTGATTCTTTCCTCTTAAAGGAAACACTGTGAAGAACTCCTGTTGTATTGTACTATAATTTTTTAGCTTAGAAAAATAATTTGCATCATACTTTGCACATAATTCAAATTGATTTCAAGGGTCCCTGATTTCAGAATGTACAAAATAATCACAAGAATCTGTAGCAAAGGGAACATATGTGTTTGGACTTGATCAGTGTGTAGTTTGTTTTGTTTGATCATCTAATTTATCCTTAAGAGACAGCATAAATGTCAGGGTGTTATGCCACAGTTCTCTTTAACTGTCCTGACTCAGTTTCCTTGTACAAGTTTCCCTTGTCTCAGTCTCCCTAATTACTCCCCTAAGCTGTAAATCTTCCTCTGGTCCATGAAGGCTGAGGACCAATTAGTCTAAGGTTATAAATTGTTAGCCCAAGCAAGATAAACAAGAGAGTAGACCTCCTGATTATCTTCTGTCCTCAAGAATTTATTATATCCCTCTAAAATATTTCAAGATATTTCACTGACATCTTTATCTCTGGGTATTCAGACATCCTGTCTCTGGGTTTTTTTTCAGTTTATAGCCTTTTCCAGCTGGACAGGGACTTTCCCTCTCTTACCCTCTTCTTTGTCTCCAAAGGTATTTAAGAAGTTGGGGTTCCTCCATTCATTTGCTGGAGGATGGCGGCTGGCAGCTGACTGTATGCTGGACGCTGGATTCTTTGGGATGACAGTCTCCTCCAGACCTGGGACCAACATGAATTCTTTGGTCCCAGTATATCTGTATCTGTGTTTGACTGGATAATTTGAGACGAGAGTCCTGTCCAGTCAATCTTACTCTCCCATTAATAAAATATTAAAAACTCTCTAATCTCTCTCCTGCCTCAGTTTCTCCGGCATTACAAGAGGAGTGGAATGGTGAGTACTGTTCCCACTCTGCTCTGTTCCTCTGTACAGAGGCATGTGAATGGGTCTGGTTCTTTACCAGGTATCCTATATTCAGTGAATGAAATCAGGCTCCTTTGTTTTTATTATTTGGCTCACTTAAGCTCTTTCTTCCACCACAATAATCATGGATAATTTTACTTATGGTTAAGTTAACCAAAGATGTTTCCAAAATGGGGAGGTGTTAAAAATACTCAGTGAACAATATGAATCAAGAATGGGACAGAAAATTTATTTCTACACATGAAAAGCATGCTAAACACAGGACATTTGTAAACATATAAATAGAACAGAATTCATGAACAATTTATAACTTCTATTATTATCTATTGGGAGGATAATATTTAAACTTCATCAGAATATAGAAGTTTGTGGTATTTCTGATTGGACAGTTTACATTTTGCCTTGGAGTTCTATGAGGTGGGTTTAGTCCTAAAAAGGAATTAACAAAGATCATCATGAGCACATCTTTTATAGGTAAAATATAACCTTGGGGTTTCATACCATGTCAGGAGAAGGAAGGGGAATAAAGGCAGGAACAAAGATGTATACTGAGATGTTGAGACTGCCTTAAAAGATAGTCTGGAAAGCTTTGGTTCCCACCATAGTTATCTTAAAGATGCTAATAAGTCAGTCTGGGCACATTATAGCTACCTTAACTATGGTAATAAGACAAGCTGGGAAACTAAGTTCCCAGGATGAGCATTTTAACATTTTTTGACAAGTAGAGAGAATAAGCTGGTTTCAGAATTCACAACACATTGAGTCATTAGGTTTTTATATAAATGTTTTTATTTTGGGTCTATAATACCCTAAAGGGAACTGACAGGCCAAGCCCCTTACAGATGAGTCACACATGGCATGAAATCAGCTCCCACAGGTTCTCCATGGTTGATGAAAATTAGGAAGGTCAACTCCAAATATCTGCCATAGTCAGTGGGTGATATTGGAGCAGAGGAGAGAAAGTAGAGAAATGGCTCCTTTTTTGTTCTCTTGTTACAAGTGAAACGTTTAAAGAGAAAAGAGAGGTTCGTAATTGTGATGGGGAAAACAGAAAGAAGAATATCAGTGGCATATTTTTAGAAAATACATAGAAGAAATCAGAAGAAGAAGATTCAGAGGGCAGGAAGCAGGACAAATGAGAACTAACATGCTGAATTGAGTATGTGATTTTAAAAAGCTGCTCATAATGGGATCAGCAGTTTCATAAATTTTTTATATTCTTTGTGTATGGAAGTGTCCGTGTTTGTTAGCATTTGTCAAGGTTAGAATAAAATTTTAAAATACGGTAACTATCGAGTACATGAAATATCTAAGATTGCATTACCAAAGCACATTTAAGACCTGTGTAGATACCTTTAAAGAAACAAAGAAAACAAAATGCAATGTTTCTTTAAGAAAAAAGAAATACTAAAACAAAATCAAAAGATTGAAAAATTGGGTAGAAAAGTAAGCTGTCAACTATCAAAAACATTGGCCGAGAACCAGGTGAAAAAGAAAGAGCATTTAAAAATCACCAGACTTCTTGGGATCCACTTCTTGGGACCAATTTAAAAAAAAAATTGAACACTGTGAGGAGTATGAGAAGGGAGGGGTAAAATATCTTGTTAAGATACGAATCACTACATGAGACAAGGAACTAGCTAAACAACCAAGTTCCTGATTGAATTTCAGATGTAAAGTGGCCCAAATGGAGTATGATCACTGACAGGGCATAAACCTTTTGAATGGGCAAATAAAGAGGATTATAAATCCCACTAATTGTAACTCGGTTTATAATTCGACCAATCCAACCTTTAAGGAAGGGATGAAGAACCAAATTAACAGTATAAAGCTTGATCTCACTCCTGTAGTTGGTGTGTCTCATTTGGTAGCAAAAGTGGATATGTTTTTCATGAAAATCGTCAAATAACTTTGGAGTATAAAAAAGGCACATGAACATAAGAAAAAAGGTAGGGGAAGCAGACATTCCATAAAACTTACTTATATCAGACCCAGAAAAATGCACATTTTGTCTACACGGATATATACAATTACATAGTATAAATGTATTAAAAAAAAAAAAAAAACAGCTGGCAGATACTGGGAACAAAGAAAGGAAAGAGATACAGTTATGAGACATGGTGGGGTTGAGAAGAAATGCTCACAAGCAAAACAAACTTCAACTTTAAGGGATGAATTGTAGGGGGCGGGGGTTAAGAAATAATACACTCTGACTGGGGGAAGTGAAGATGAGCACTGAAGGGGGAACAAATAGTTTCAATGATAGATAACTAGTATTGGCCCTGACTAATTTTTTTAGCCTTATTGAAAATTCATTCTCCCTCTAATCCTCTCCAGACTATCTAAATTAGCCTCTCTGCTCCTTACAAAGGATGCTTTACCTCCTGGCTACATATCTTTTTACTGGAAACTCTCTGTGTCTGGGATGTCTTACCTCCTTCATAGAATCCTTCTCTCTTTTTTTAAGCTTAAATTCTCTTGCCTAAAGCTATTGCTGTCCTCAAATTATCTTGTATTAAACTTCTTTGTATAACTGTATTTACAATGTTTATATTTATGCTATATATGTACTTGTTATCTTCATTAAATGTAAATATCTTGCAAGTAGGAATTGTTTCCTTCTTTGGACTTGTATTCTCAGTACTTAGTACAGGTCCTGGCACATAAATTGATATTTAATAAATACTTGTTAGTTGATTGGTTGTATTCCTTCTCTTTTGCTGCCTACTTCTTTGTAAACAAAGTAAAAGAAGATAAGATATAAAAGGTTATGATTGAGGGAAATATATGATTAGCAGTAATAACCATGAAAATTATGATAAACTACTTTGATTCAATATATGCCAACATATTTCATAATACACAGAATGATGAATATACACAAAAATGTAAAATATCCAGATTAACAATAAGATAAAAACTTAAATCTCCTAATATCGGGGGGAAATTGAACAAGTTTATAAATCCCAAAGGGGAAAAAATAGCACACAACAGTACCGGATAGATTTACAAGTATATTCTTTTAAAAATTAAAAACTTAACTAAGCCCAAAGAGTTATCAAACTGTGCATACCCTTTGAACCAGCAGTGTTTTTACTGGGCTTATATCCCAAAGAGATTTTTTTTAATAACTTTTTATTGACAGTACATATGCATAGGTAATTTTTTACAACATTATCCTTTGCACTCACTTCTGTTCCAACTTTTCTCTTCCCTCCCTCCACCCCTCTCCTAGATGGCAAACAGTCTTATATATGTTAAATATGTTAGAGTATACCCTAGATACAATATATGTGTGCAGAACCTAACAGTTCTCTTGTTGCACAGGAAGAATTGGATTCAGAAGGTAAAAATAACCTGAGAAGAAAAACAAAAATTCAAACAGTTCATACTCATTTTCTAGTATTCCTTCTCTGGATGTAGCTGATTCTGTACATCATTGATCAATTGGAACTGAATTAGGTCTTCTCTTTGTTGAAGATATCCATTTCCATCAGAATACATCCTCATACAATATAGTTATTGAAGTGTATAATGATCTCCTGGTTCTGCTCATTTTACTCAGCATCAGTTCATGTAAGTCTTTCCAAGTCTCTCTGTATTCATCCTACTGGTCACTTCTTACATAACAATAATATTCCATAACATTCATATACCACAATTTACCCAACTATTCTCCAATTGGTGGGCATCCATTCATTTTCCAGTTTATAGCCACTACAAAAAGGGCTGCCACAAACATTTTGGCACATACAGGTTCCTTTCCCTTCTTTAGTATCTCTTTCCCAAAGAGATCTTAAAGGAGGGAAAGGGACCCACATGTGAAAAAATGTTCATGGCAGCTCTTTTTATAGTGGCAAGAAACTGAAAACTGAGTGGATGCTCCTCAGTTGGAGAATAAGTAAATAAGTTATGATATATTAATGCTATGGAATATTATTGTTCTATAAGAAATGATAAGCAGGATGATTTCAGAGAAGCTGGAGAGACTTGCATGAACTGATGCTAAGTGAAATGAGCAGAACAAGATTATCTTACACAGCAATAGCAAGATTATACAATGATCAATTCTGATGTACGTGGCTCTATTCAACAATGAGATGATTCAGATCAGCTCCAATGGTCTTGTGATCAAAGGAGCCATCTATACCCAGAGAGAGAACTGTGGGAACTGATAATGGTTCACAAAATAGCATTCTCACTTTTTTTGTTGTTTGCTTGCATTGTATTTTCTTTCTCATTCTGCATATGTTTTGAAAAATAAAACGCTTTAATAAAAAAATTAAAATAAAAATTAAAAACTTTAAAAAATAAGTTTAATATTAGGATAAAATATTTCAAAAATCAAAAAGAAATAATTGTCTCAATTTTTTAATGTGATATAAATATTCACTTAGCAACTAAACTAAAAAAAAAAAAGAGAGAAAGAAAATGATAGACTAATATCCTTAATAAACATAACTGTAAATTTCAATAAAACATCAGGGGAATGTTATAGAAATACATCAAAAAGATTATGCAATATGACCAGGTAAGATTGATATAAAGAATGAAATGTTGATTTAATCTTAAGAAACCTATAAATGACAGAGCACATTAATAACTAAAACAATCAAAACCACATGATTACATCACTATATAGAGAAAATGCTTCTGACAAATCCAACATTTATTTAGGATTTAAAAAAAACTAAGAGGTGAAATGACAAAGTGATCTTTCCTGAATATGGGTAAATATCCATTTAAAATAAAACATACAGGCAAAGCCAAGATTGAGTAGAAGGAAGCAGCCTTCCCCATTCTCCTACCTCAAAACAACCACCACCACCACCACCATCTGCCTCCAAAGAGATCTAGACAACACCAGACTAAATCCTGATGGGAAAAATCAAGAAAAAGTCACAGTGAGTCATTTTTTTTCCAGCCAGATCTGCATAGAGAGATCATCAAAGAGATATTCAGATATCAGGCACTAGCTTTGGTAAAAGCCCACCCTGCATAGACCACTTTAACAACTTTATGGAAAGGTTGTGCACAGGGCAAAACCCATAATGGATCACTCCTAGATTCATTTTTGTTAAATAACTTTTTATTGACAGAACCCATGCCAGGGTAATTTTTTACAGCATTATCCCTTGCACTCACTTCTGTTCCGATTTTTCACCTCCCTCCCTCCACCCCCCTCCCCCAGATGACAAGCAGTCCTTTACATGTTAAATAGGTTACAGTATATCCTAGATAGAATATATGTGTGCAGAACCGAACAGTTCTCTTGTTGTACAGGGAAAATTGGATTCAGAAGGTATAAATAACCCGGGAAGAAAAACAAAAATGCAAGCAGTTTATATTCATTTCCCAGTGTTCTTTCTTTGGGTGTAACTGCTTCTGTCCATCCTTGATCAATTGAAACTGAATTAGCTCTCTTTATTGAAGAGATCCACTTCCATCAGAATACATCCTCAAACAGTATCATTGTTGAGATATATAATGATATCCTGGTTCTGCTCATTTCACTTAGTATCAGTTCATGTAAGTCTCTCCAAGCCTCTCTGTATTCATCCTGCTGGTCATTTCTTACAGAACAATAATATTCCATAACATTCATGTACCACAATTTACCCAACCATTCTCCAATTGATGGGCATCCATTCATTTTCCAGCTTCTAGCCACTTCAAACAGGGTTGCCACAAACATTTTGGCACATACAGGTCCCTTTCCCTTCTTTAGTATCTCTTTGGGATATAAGCCCAGAAGTAACACTGCTGGATCAAAGGGTATGCACAGTTTGATAACATTTTGAACATAGTTCCAAATTGCTCTCCAGAATGGCTGGATGTGTTCTCAATTCCACCAACAATGTATCAGTGTCCCTGTTTTCCCACATCCCCTCCAACATTCCACATTATCTTTCCCTGTCACTCTAGCCAATCTGACAGGTGTGTAGTGATATCTCAGAGTTGTCTTAATTTGCATTTCTCTGATTAATAATGATTTGGAGCATATTTTCATATGTCTATAAATAGTTTCAATTTCTTCGTCTGAGAATTGTCTGTTCATATCCTTTGACCATTTATCAATTGGAGAATGGTTTGATTTCTTATAAATTAGAGTCAATTCTCTATATATTTTGAAAATGAGGCCTTTATCAGAACCTTTGATTGTAAAAATGTTTTCCCAGTTTATTATTTCCCTTCTAATCTTGTCTGCATTTGTTTTGTTTGTACAAAAACTTTTCAATTTGATATAGTCAAATTTTCCTATTTTGTGGTCAATAGTGATCTCTAGTTCTTCTTTGGTCATAAATTCTTCCCTCTTCCACAGGTCTGAGAGGTAAACTATCCTATGCTCTTCCAATTTATTTATAATCTCATTCTTTATGCCTAGATCATGAACCCATTTTGACCTATCTTGGTGTATGGTGTTAAGTGTGGGTCAATGCCTAGTTTCTGCCATACTAATTTCCAATTTTCCCAGCAATTTTTGTCAAATACTGCCTTCTTATCCCAGAAACTGGGGTCTTTGGGTTTGTCAAACACTATATTATTAAAGTTATCGGCTGTTTTGTCCTTTGAACCTAACCTATTCCATTGATCAACTAGTCTATTTCTTAGCCAAGATCAGATGGTTTTAGTAACTGCTGCTTTATAATATAATTTTAGATCTGGTATAGCTAGGCCACCTTCATTTGATTTTTTTTTCATTAATTTCCTTGAAATTCTTGACCTTTTGTTTTTCCATTGAACTTTGTTGTTATTTTTCTAGGTCATCAAAATAGTTTTTTGGGAGTCTGATTGGTATAGTGCTAAATAAATAGTTTAGGTAGTATTGTCATCTTTATTATATTTGCTCACCCAATCCAAGAGCATTTAATATTTTTCCAGTTGGTTAGATCAGACTTAATTTGTATGGAAAGTGTTTTGTAGTTTTGCTCATAAAGTTTCTGATTTTCTCTTGGCTGATAAATTCCTAAATATTTTATACAATCAGTAGTTACTTTAAATGGAATTTCTCTTTGTAATTCTAACTGTTGGGTTTTGTTAGTGATATATAAGAATGCTGATGACTTATGTGGGTTTATTTTGTATCCTGCACTCCTAGATTCATAAAAGGATTCTGTGGAACTTTGCTATCAAAAATCCAGGGCCAGATCAGAGGTTTAGGAAAGCCTTCAAAAAAACAGAATGGCAACTGTTCCTAGACACGGCAGGAGTTTGGGGAGCAATATCAATAGTGACTGAAGACCCTAGGCTCAGAGAAGAAAACTAATAAGCAAAGAATATCAGTGTGAGTTAGGAGCAGGAAAATCTTAGTTCCACCATCAAACCAAAGGGAAGCCTACAATTCTGTCCCTGAATCCTTGACCGTTCAGACGCAAATCCAAGATAGGGTTTTGTTGAATTTAGAACAGGCAATAATTAGCTTTTCCTGAATTAGAATACTCTGAGATCCTGGAAAGTTTGAAGTTCTCTAGCCTGAGCTGTCCTTAAAATCCTGGAAAGCTTGTAGGTCTCTAACCTGAGCTGACCATGAGCCCCCAAAATAAAATAATATGCAAAGCCAAAAAAATTTGTTATTTTTGTTCAGTGGTTTCAGTCATGTCCATCTCTTTGTGACCCTATTTGGGGTTTTTTTGGCAAAAATATTGGGGTAGTTTGCCATTTTTTTTTCCAGTTTATTTAACAGCTGGAGAAATGAGGCAAATAGGGTGAATGGACTTGTCTTGGGTCACACAGCTAATAAGTGTCTTGAGGTCAGAGCTGAACTCAGAAAGATGTCTTCCTGAACTCCAGGCCTGTCATTTTATCCACTATGCCCCCAGCTGTCCTGTACTAATAATACCCTAATTTAATACTCCAAGCAGGACCAACAGAACTTTCTCTCCAAAAATATAGCACAGCCTGTTTGTTCTACCATAAAGTACGTGTCAGAAAGTAGTCTGGAAGAAAGAACAAAATACTCCAGTATTCCACCAGAAAGAGCTCTACATAGAGAGATAGCCTGGGAATGGATCTATTGTGTTTTAATGATCTTAATAGAAATATAGAAACAGAAGGCAGAGGAATACATTAGAGGGATAGAAAAGGAAGAAGGTTAAGAAGTTATTTGATATAATGAGTGTGTAAAAATTTCTATAAAACAAGGAAGAATAACTGGAAGAACAAGTTGGGGAACAACTGACTCTTTACCTTCATTCTCATCTGAACTGGTCATTGGAGGAGAGAATACACAGACACACACAGAATTGTGTACTGAAATATATTTCACACAAGGAAATAAGAGAGAGAGAGAGAGAGAGAGAGAGAGAGAGAGAGAGAGAGAGAGAGAGAGAGAGAGAGAGAGGAAGGAGATAGGAGGGTTTAGAAGGAGAGCATATTGAGAGAGATTAGTCCCAAGCAAAATCAAATTTAACTTTTCCCTGCCACACAATGCTAGTGTTTGGTTTTAGGAAGAATATGCAAAAATATTAATAACTCTTTTTGAGGTGATGAAAGATGAAGAAGATTTACGAAATGATGATGGTTTCAGAGAAACGTGAGAAGATATGTATGAGCTGATACAGAATGAAATAAACAGAACTAAGAAAGCAAATTATACAAAGACAAAATAATATAAAGATACATAAGTTTGAAAGACTTAGGAATTCTGATTAATATGACAACCCAAATTTCTGAAACATGTTATACACCAACTAATCTCTTTGAATGGACCCCTAATTCTGGCTCCACACTCAATCAAAGTAATTCCTGTTTACTATATGATTGCCAAGCTATAATCAGTTACAGAATATCTATTCATGCTCCAAATTTTTCTAAGGTATTTCCATTATATGTCATCATAACTCTCCCAGAAATAGTCTTTGCAGCCTTTTCTACAGGGAACTGCATTTTCAAGTGTGCTGCTATTTACTCATAATAGTTGGGTTCTTACACATATATTGGTAATGCCTAAAAACATGTCTCTACACCTTACATTTATTTCTCTTTTCCAGGAGATAGGGAACATTATTCATAACTGCTTTTCTAGAATCTTAATAGTTCATCAAATTGAGCAGTTTTTAAATCTTTCAAAGCTGTTTTCCTTTATAATAATATAGTCATTATTATGAAGTTTTCTCTTATTTCTATTCATTTCATGCTGCATCAGTTCTTTTGAGTTTCATTGAATTTTTCAGAATCCATTTTCATCCTTTCTTAGGGGAAAATAATAGTCTACAACATTCATATACCATAATTTACTCAGCTATTCCACAATTGAGGCTTCTTCTGAGTTTTTTCTTCTTTGCTACAACAAAAATTGCTGATATAAATATTTTTGTAATTATACTATATTATATACTTAATAGTAGTGTTTTTTGGTGGGAAGTATATATGGATATATATATATATATATATATATATATAGAGAGAGAGAGAGAGAGAGAGAGGAGAGAGAGAGAGAGAGAGAGAGAGAGAGAGAGAGAGAGAGAGAAAGAGAGAGAAAGAGAGAGAGAGAGAGAGAGAGAGAGAGAGAGAGAGATGTATGTATGAATGTATATGTATGTATACATATTAGTTATTTGAAGAAGGGAGGGTATTTCAAATTGCTTTCCAGAGTAACTAAACCAATTCATAGGCATACCAAGAGTATATTAATGAGTATATCCTACCATAGCTTTACTAATAATTGCCATTTTCATTTTTAGCCATCTTTGCCAATCTTTGGATTTAAAATGGAACATGGTAATTGTTTTAATTTTCGCTCCTTGTAACTGATTTAAGACATTTTTATATGGTTTCTACAGTTAGCTGATGTTCCTTTTAAAACTTTCTGTTTGTGTTCATTGATCTATTGCAGAATAGCTGTTACTATTAAATATTTGAATTTGGCATCAGATCTTTATCAGAAAAACTTGCATTGTTCTTCCCCCTAATTAATTACTTACCTTCTAATTTTAACTGCATTGAATAGGGTATCTACAAAATACTTTTCATTTTTTATGGAACCCAAAATTTCTGTTTTATCTTCTATGATGTCCTTTACGTGTCTGGTCAAAAGCTCTTCTCTTATCCATAGTTATAAAAATCATCTTCCTAATTCTTCTGATTTGTTTATTTACCTTTTATATGTAGCTCCTTTATCTATTAGAGCTTATTGTGGTATACTGTATGAGGTATTAGTCTAAACTTAATTTTGACCAGAATACTTTATAGTTGCATCAGCAGTTTTTAATGAATTTCAGACTCTATTTTAACTGTTGTAATCTTTAGGGTAATTGGAAACTTTTAAACATCCAATTTTATTTGTATATGAGTTTAAATAGTTTCTAATAATTCTTTTTTGTTTGTTAGGAATTTTTTTATATTGGTAATTGTTTTTTCTTCCTGTTATCAGACTAGCTAATGATCTACTTTGTTAGCTTTTTGCTTTCAAAAAAAGCAGCTCATGATTTTATTCATCAATTCAATTTATTTTTTAAATTTTATTTATCTTCGATTTTAGAGTTTTGATTTTTGTATTTATATATGGTTTCATATATTAATTTCTAGTATTTCTTTAGTTGCATGCCCAATTAATTTATTAATTCTCTTTTTGTTTGTTAATGAAAGTGGTGGGAAATATACATTTTCCTCTATGAACTAATTTTACTAAATCCCAAAAGTTTTAGTATGTTATCTAAAAGTTAATTTTCTTTAATGATTGTTTTATCCATTGTTTTTATGACATTTTTTGAACTACCAATTTTTTAGGATTAAATAATTTTATTTCTATTTCAATACCTTTTTCAAATGTCCTTTACTATGATTTTTAATGCTCTGATCAGTAAAGGATATGTTTAATATTTCAGATTTTATGCATTTGTTTAGTTTTTATGCATCACTACATTTTAACTTTTTGTAAAGGTGCCATGCATAAATGAGTTTATATAGAGAGAGAGATACATGTATATGTATGTATACATATGCATACACACATACATATGTGCATTAAAGTATATGTATATGTGTTTTTATATGACTTACAAAGTAAATACATTTGAGCTACTAGAGAGTCTTTGGATGATGAAATGCTTACATTCTATGTATTCCTTAAGAATCTCCCAGAATTCAAGGGTCACAAGGAGAGTTAAATAACAAGCAGATTGTCACACAAATGCATATATATATATATACAAATACTTATATATCTTTATTTCCACTCAGTAATTACTAGATTTTCAAAAATTCTATTGAAGTTTTTTTCTTCCTTCTTGGGTATTATTTTATTCGTCTACTTTTAAAAGAGATTCATGGTGTTCCCCAGATATTATAGTCTTGTTGTCCATTTCTTCCTGTAATTTGATTAGTTTTTAGATGTCTTGTCATTTCATTCATATACATATACGTATATAAAATATGTAACATTTCATTTCCTTTTTATGGTGCTTTTAAGCATAACATAATTCCCTTATCCATTTTTTATAGTTGCCTGAGATTATGATTGCTACCTTGGATTTTTTTAATTCACCTAAAGAATACAAATTTTCTAGCCTTTCATTTTAACTGTTTTTTTTTTTTTTTGTTTGTTTGTTAGTTTGTTTTGTTTCAGATGTGTTTCTTTTAAATAACATATTTCTGGATAAGAATTTAAGTCTATTCTCTGCTACTTTCCTGTTTTTTAGGTGAGTTCTTATTCATTTCCATGGTTTTCATTATTAACTGTGTTTTAACCATGATTATATCTTCTTTTATTTTGTCCCTCCCCTTCCTTTTACAAACATAAGCAGAATGGGGTGGGAGGAGGGAGTAAGAGATTTAAAGAGAAGGAATGAGAACCATGTATTAATCTATAGTAGAATTGGTCTATTACTCCTCCTTTATCCTTCTATTCTTCACCTGACTCCATTCTCTGGTTCTTAGATTTTTTTTTTCCCTTCACTTTTTAATTTCACCTTTCAAAACTACTTTCTAAAATTGACTTTTTTTTTTTTTGGATCTGTAACTATTCCCTTCCTGAGTTAACCCTTCCTCTTAAACATTTCCTCTTCTCCCTTTCTCTACCCATTTCTTCCTTAATTTAATGAATTTGAACATGAAATTCTCTGTGCTCACTCTTCCTTTGTTCAGTTCAGATATGAACGAGATTCATAGAATATCCTTTATTCCAATCCCTTCTTCCATATTTGGATACTCCTTTTCTTATGATTCCTAACAATATAAAACAGTAAATTATTCCACTGCTTCTTCGTTTCTTCCTTGGTTCATTTCTTTTCTTTCCTCTCTTAAAAACAAGAAAAGGGAACAAAACCACACCTAGGCAACATATTTATCTGGTACTTATTTCCCCAGATGATTCTTGAATTGTATGGAATTCTTAAGGAACATTTGTTTCTTTTTCTCTTATCAGAATATAAACATTTTATGATCTTGCAGGACCTCCAATATCTCAAATGTCCTTACCTTTTTAAGTTACACTTGACATTTGTATTTTCAGTTTCTAAGCTACTTACAAAGTTTCTTTTAGGCTCTGGATATGTTCTTAAGAACTTCACTAATTTTACTTGTCCATATGTAACTTACTTTAAATATTGGAATTTATTGTTAAAACAAAAACTGTGTTTTTCTCCTCTTAAAAAGCTGTATAAGTTTTGTCAATTGTATGTCCACATTAAAGGATCGCAAGAATACGGATCTGCAGGTGGAAGGGATTTGTACTTTTCATCCTGTTCCATCCTGTCTCCATCCAGAGCTTATCCCATAAATCATTCCTTCTCTACCTTTTTTCAATATTTCCTACCTATTCTATCCTTCCCTGTTGCTAACAAATATGCTCAGCTCTTCATCATCTTAAAAAAAACTTCATCTGACTCTGTTATGTCCTCCAGTTCTAGTCCTGTAGTTCTCTCTTTTACAGTGAAACTCCTAGAAAGATTCAGCTGTATTAAAGGTCTCCTTTTCTTCACCTCCTATTACATCAAAGACTTTCAACCTGGCTCTCAATCATACCACTTCATTTAGAGGTTTCTTAGAGTTTATCAGCTGCTAAATCATATAGTCTTTTTCCAGCCCTCATTCTGTCTGTTCTTTCATTCTTTTTTGACACCATCTACCCTCCCATTAGTGGATGCTTTCTCCTTTTTCTTCTTTAGCTTCACTGACTACTTTTGGTTTTCCTCCTTTCTGTCTCATTCCACTTTCTTAGTAATCATATCCATTCCCACAGGTTTAATAGTCATCTTTGATGATTTCAAATATCTATATATCCAGTCCCATTCTCTCTCTAGAAAAGCTTCTATGAAGACTTCTCCATTTTCCAGGCCTAAAGGTTTTCTCCTCACTCAAATTACATTGCATTAATGTGCTTTGTTTTACTTTTAGTATATTATTTCCTCCCATCAAACCCGTCTCTCTTCTTTACTTCCCTAAATATCTGGTTGAAAATACCACTATCCTTTTAATTAATCAGTTGACTACTTCATTATCATATATTCTGTATTCTTCCTTAACTCATATATCCAACAATCAGTTACCAAATTATATCCTATGTCCATAACATGCCTCAAATCTATCCTGTTCTTTCAACTACCACTCTCTTACTCAGATCCTCACTACCTTTTACTCAGCCTATTACACTATCCTTCTGTAATATTCTTTGTTTGGGTTTTCTTGGGGTCTCTGAGGCAGCCTTCATTTCAGTTCTCCTCAATTCCACTTAGTACCTTGTAAGCATCCTTGTTTCAAGTTCAGAGTTCTGGCCCATAACATCCTTCTAATTAATCCCTGTGAGAAGACCAGCAGGACAAGGTGCTGAGAAAGAATATAAGCACTCAAAGGATTATGAGTTAAATAAACAGTTAAACTCACAGGCATGTAAAAATATGTGGTACTCTAGCCCCACAGTCCCATAGACATATAATAATGGCATACATAAGCTGTGTTGCGCTGGCAAAATTTAGATAACCTTGATCTATGCTCTTGTGTATGATTGTTATTGATAAACAGATTCACAGGGACTGAGAGGTGGTCTATAGGGGTAGTTGATGGAAGGTTCATCCTCACTTAAATACCATTGACTTGCATGTCATGGCATCACTTTGCTAATGTCATGTTTTTCTTCAAGAAGCCAACTAGCTCCCTCCCTCCTTCCTTCCCTCCTTCTTTCCTTCCTTCCTTCTCTCTTTCTTTCCTTCCCTCCTTCTTTCCTTCTCTCCTTTCCTCTTTCCTTCCTTCCTTCCTTCCTTCCTTTTCCCCTTTCTTCTTACTTGCAGGTGCACAGCCCAAAAGAATGTAATATTTTCCCCTAAAACCTCCCAAGATATCTTGGGGTTTTTTGGTTATATTTTTTCTTAAGGGCCATGCCTTAGATCCAAATCACTCTGACTTTCATTAATTGAACAACAGTAGGTCCCAAGTTAAGTCCCAATTGGTCATTGTTTGGGCCTAGATTGACTCATGGTTTCTGTGTTGTCCAGAAACACAGAAACTGTGTTTTGGGTTAACTAGATAAAAGAAGCCATTCTTTGCCTCAGTTTTTATGTAGTCTTAATCACTTTAGCTCTTAACATTCAGAACCATTTATAGTCATCCTGACCCATATCTTTCCACCGGACACAGATGATGGAAGAGTAAAGGGTGCTTGTGACTTTGCATAGTCCTCCCTCAATTAAATACAACTCACAAGCATCTCAGGGCACCACCTCCATAATGTCATGGTCTTCTTTGAGAATGAAAGACAAAAACCAACAATCTATGATCTTAAACCTTTGGAAGCAGGAATTCCTTCTCCAAAGGTGTATCCTGGCTCCTTTAATAGTAGTTAGTGTTTGGAATAGTCTTCCCTAAAAGTCTTTTCCTGTGAGTTGAGGGTTTTGATTAATGTTAGCCACTACAAATATATATCAAAATATTAATAACATACTCTTTGTGATAGCAAAACAAAAACAAAAACAAAACCAACAAGCCAAAAAACTGGAAACAAAGTGCCATATCTATTCAAGGGGAAGAAGTGAATAAATTATGGCTTATTCAGGTATTGGAATGTCCTGGGGCCCCGAGAATAGTGAATATGAAGAGTTTAAAACAATAAGGAAAAACTTCTAAGAAGTGATATAGAGGAAAGAAACTGTCAGTTAGGTGTTACAGTGCCTTAGAACTCTGGGCCTGGCATCAGAAAGACCTGAGTTTAAATCCAGTCTTAGACCCTCTCTGTATGACTGGACAAATCACTTAACCTCTGCTTACCTCATTTTCTTCCTCTGTAAAATGGGAATAATAATAGCATCTATCTCTCAAAACCTTTGTAAGATCAAATGACATAATAATTGTAAAATGTTTAGAAAAGGCACATAATAAGTGATATATGAATGTTATTTATTATTATAGTCATAATAACTATGATAATTTAAATTAAAATAGCATTAGAAGTCAGATGAAATCAAATTAATACAATTAAGTCTTAGTCCTAGATAAAAGAGAGTACAAGACACTTATTTCCTCTTTTAAAATATAAGAGTTTATTTAGCGCCATTCCTTTCTGAATAATTTTTAAAAAATGAATAGCATCTCTCCCTTTTTTTGTTTTTGCAAAAATCAGGAGCTATATTTTATATCATTTATTATAAGGGATAACTCTGTAACAGATAGGGAGGGGCATATTCTGAAATATAAAAAATAATGATTATAATAAATGTATTTTTTAAAAAGTAGTGATCCAATTTGATGTTTTTAAAATATTCTCAAAACCAAAGCATAAAAATTATTTTAGTGAACTACTTAACTAAAAAACTAACTATGCAACTAAGAAAACAAAACAAAACAAAACAAAAACCCATGCTTCCTGTTATATATTCATTGAATGGAAAAGATGACTAAGAAACTAATATAAAATAGAGGAACTTTTTTTTCGGGTGTTAAGTGTATGATGCTGTTACTGAGAAACAAAGAATAACAAAATTATCATTTTGGCTTCACTTTGATTATCTGAATGCAGCTGCTGAGACCTACAACTTTTGACTGTGACTATAAAGAAGAATTGTGTCAGACCACAAGGATGAGCAAAAATTGCTCTTGATTCATTGCACTGAGTTTCAGGCCAGCATTTCTCTTCTGTGGATTGTTATTGTCTAATATGAAATCAATGAAATAAGAGTTCAGCACAGGGCAGTCTCTCTGTTGATCTCTGGGATCACCTCCTTTCTTTCCTTCCTTCCAGCCAGAGTAATTTTATGAAATTACAAAGTGGCCCACAGAGCAGCATGTAAACATTCTCATACCTTCTGAAAATCTCTTACTAAGGAGTGAGAAGAATAAGAAGCAAGCAAAATATAATTTCTCATTTCAAGAACATATGTTATGCATTTCCAATCATTTTATCATCTTTTTTTCTGCCTGATGCACTGTCAATAACAAAACATTTCCCTTTAATATATGATTGATAAATAAGTTTTTCCTAATAAATAATGAGGAATACATTTTAAGATTAAAAGATTTCAACTCTAAAAATATTAATATAAAAGATACAATGTCACAAAGATTTATTACTAATAACTTTTCTGGTATAATTAATAACAATTTTTTAGTTTTGATTTATATGGGGGGGAGACAATCAATCTACAAGCATGGGTAGGACCTACTATGTTCTAGGCACTGTAGGATATGGTTCTGGAGGAATACAAAGACAAAAAGTGAAAAAAAAGTCACTTCCATCAAGAAATTTACATTCTGTCTAGGGCAACTATATAAATAAATAAATATATTTGGAATTATACAAATCAAATACAATGTAATTTCAGGGGACACATTAGTCCTGGGAGGGTCAGGATGATAGCTACTTGTAGAGGACCACAATTAGTGGGGAACTCTGGGAAAGGTATACTTGAAGCAAGGATACTTACAACAGGCTGTTTACTCAGTGTGATTGATGAGATAATGGTTCTCTAGTTCACATATACTTAATGTCATGTAATGATGTAATCACTCTAGATGGCATATACTTAATGTGATATGATGATGTAATGATTCTACAGTTGGCACATGCTCAGTGTGCTGTAGTGGTGTAATAGTACTAAAGCATTTAAGGGCTAAGAGGACTTGAAATAAGAAGACTCAAGACTCCAGACTCCATGCTTGACCATCTTTGTAGTGGCTCTCCTCCTTTCATCACTTCTCTAACCTAAGAGCAAGGCCCATTCAGAGATCTTCCCGAAAGCTAATCCAGACATTATAGCTACTGAGCTGGGCTTTAAAGGAAGTTAGAAATTTCAAGTAGTAAAAAAGAACAGAATTTCCATGAGGATAGAGTGTGTATGTGTTGAGGTAACCTGTATAAAGGCACAGAGATAAAGAGGGAGTATCACACATAAGGTTAAACAAGGCCAGCTTGGTGGGATATATATATACATAAAGTATGACTGTATGATATTTGGAGTATCTGTAACATACATATGATATCTGGAATATGTATGATATCTGGAAAGGCAGGTTGGAGCCAGTGATTAATGTCAGAGAAGCATAGATTTGATCTGAGAGGAAACAATGAACCATTGAATTATTGAGCAAGAAGAATATTTTTAGATCTGTACCTTAGGAATATTACTTTGGCAGCTATTTGGAGGATAACTGGGAAAAGGGGGAAACTTGAGGCAGGATGGCTAATTGGGAAGCACATTATAATAATCCAAGTAAGAGATGATGAAGTTCTGAACCAAAGTAATGGTCATGTTAGTGGACAAATAGGAATCAATGTAAAAAATGTTATGGAGATTCAGGCACTGATTGGTTATCTTAGTGAGTGAAGAATTCAAGATAATCAGAGTTGATGTTTCTAGAGCATTTTGTAGTTTACAGAGTAAATAACTGTAGTGTTCCACATTCTATTGAGAGAGAGACAGTATACTATATCAAATAATGATCTAGCACTAGATATTGAGATTTAGAAATAATCTTTTAGTTTTGGTCATTGAGCTTAAAGGAATTGATGAAATCACTAACTGAAAATGTAGAGGGAGAAGAGATGAGGAGAGTCTTGGAAGTCACTCACTCACTCCCAATTACATGAGGCAGAACTTGAATAATGATCAAGCAAAGGGAACCGAAGGTGGCCTGACAGGAGTAGAAACAAGAGAGAGCTATGTCATCCTTATATCTCCTGTGGCCTACCATAACTCTTTGCACTTGTAAATGAGTGAAACATACTAAACAAAAGAGAATCAAAAACATTAAAATACAATAACATAATGTTTGAATAAAATGATAAATATAATTACATAGAAAAAATTAATTTGATAAAAACAGGTAGAAAAACTAGACAATAGTGTAGCAAAAATTATACTGAGAAACAACACTTTATATGATATTCCACAAGATATTCCAAATAGATAAACAATCTCAATATTAATGTTCATACTATAAAAATAAAAGAGAAATAAATCATATATCTCTCATAGCAATGGGTAGGAGATATATTCTTAAGCAAGAGATAAAGGCAATTGCCAAAAATAAAATAAATAACTTTACTTGAAACTGAAAAACGTTTTGCACAGACAAAATTGACACTATATTGATAGTTGATATTTCATAAGCATCCACCCAGTATCATGACATACATGCCCCAAAGGCTAATGCAATCTTGCTTAGGAATCATTGTATCTGGATCAAGGACAGATTCTATTATATTCTTTGACAAATCTCATAGTCCAGTTCTTAGTGAAACATTTTGAGAAGGGTATTACCACATGGAAGAGAACAGTTAAGATTATTGAAAGTCTAAAAACTGCCCAGAAAGAAATGAAAGAAGTAATGAAATATAACCCAGAAAAGAGGACCTTAAATGCCTCCAGCTATTTAAAAGTTTTCCATGTGAAAGAGGAAATTTACTTATTTTATGTATGTGTATATATATGTGTGTGTGTGTGTGTGTGTGTGTGTGTGTGTGTGTATGGAGAGAGAGCGAGTGAACAAGAGAGAGAGAGAGACAGACAGACAGACATTATGGGGAGGCTGATATAGGCTCATCATAATGAAGAACATTCTAGATATAACTGTCAGGACATTTCCTCAGGACTCCAGAAAAAAAGACATTAGACATTCAGTCAGATTATCAACTAAAGTGACAAGAAAGATAATCCCCCTGAATACACAGCTTGTACAGTCACATTAGTTGTAATACCACTTAAGGGAAGGTAATGCATAGAGAACATAGTCAATGTTTTCCCTATGAGATCACCCTCCAGTTACTGTATTATTTTAATGTATTTAGTTTTTTGTGATTCTCAATAGAATATGGGCTCTATGGAATAAGGATTGTGTTTCTGCCTTTGTATGGAGAACTCACAAAGGGCAAGCACTCACAAAGTGTTCAGAAAAAGCAATACAAGGATACTCTCAAGGTCTCTCTTAAGAACTTTAGATTGTTGGAAGATTAGTACAGAACCACCCAGTATGGTATGCCTTCATCAGAGAAGTTTCTGTAGTCTATGAGCAAAGCAAAATTGAATTAGCTCAGAAGAAAAATGAGATACACAAATTTTGGATCCACCCCAAATGTTCACATGCACTATTTATGTCCACGTTATGGCAAAACATTCTGAGCTCCTGCTGCTCTGATCAGCTATAGTTGGACACAATGTAATTCAATTCTACCATAATGATTTTTTTTGGTCCTCTTACAGAACAAAGAACAAACACCACCTCCACCACTAATATATGCTTGTTTATTGATTGACTTGTAACTATGGAACACAGATCTCTAGGGAATAAGAAAGGAACCCATGTGGTTAGTGTGCCAGTTTGATGATGATACATTCAGAGGATATGTGTAGCTAAAGTAAATCATTCCTTTGATACTAAATAGCTGCTAATACTTTCTCCTCATATCATTGCACATATTGATTTATGGCTCTCTGCTCTCCTCCAGGCATTATGTTGGCTCTCCTGGGCTTCTCCATCTTCAATTGGGAATTGTTTTGTCTCTGCTAAGTGTCTCAGTTGACTTCATGGTTGCTGAAATTCTTTCTTTTTCATACATTGGCTTTCAGAATTATCTACTGGACTTCTTGCTTCTGTCTATTAAGGAGTGATACTAGAAAGACTCTCTTTGACAAAAGCAGGGTGACATTCTTAACTGTGATTGCAAAAGCACAACCCCTAACTTAGCAGAGCTGATAAATGCCAGCTAACAAATTGCCACCAATCCATTTGTAAATTAAAACTGTCTAATCTGCCTTAGGGTTAAGAAATTTCTTTTAACCTCTATTACATCATTTAATGGAATCCTATGATCCAAAGATCTCAACTTGATAGGAAAATGAATTTCATCTCATTCCCAATATCTCTTTGATATAAAAAAAAGTCATTGAAGGAATACAGTTAATTGAAGAACATAAGGCCTTTCATATACCTCTTTAATCTATATTCTTGTCCTTTTAATCAAATAAGACGAGTCTACATTCTGAGGAAAGCAAGCCCTCATTTTCTCCCTACATAAGAACTACAGTTATCCAAAAATAAATCAAGTTGCTTTGTGGAAATAAATTCACAGTCATTACAAGTATTTTAGTAGAAACTGGGCAACTATCTCTCAGTAATTTTGAATATTCCTGCCTACTTTAAGAATTTAAAGAGAGGATGAACTAGGAAGGTAAAAAGTGTCAGCCATGTAATAGATGATTAATAAATGGTTGTTGAACTGAACTGAAATATCAGTATCTTCTTTGAAACATTACATTAAAAACTGGTTAGGATATGGTAGATATCCAATTTCATCCAGTTTTTTGTTCATTTACCATTAAAATCAAGTTCATAATTATGATAGAATCAAATTATTCTTTGAAGGAAGCAGAGCTTATATTCTGTTTCCTTAAAATAAAGTGAAGGGAGGTTTTCCTTCGCCTTGGATACTCTCTCCTATGTACATCCTCTTGAGCTTTTGGAAATGGAGAGGGGGAAAGAACTGACCTCATTTAATAATATTGTCTAATTATTCAAGGTATAATGCATATAGAAAAACTACATCAAAGTACTGTGCTTGTTCACAAGAAGTTTAAAGTCTATGTTCTTGTTATAGAATAGATGTTTTTAATTTTTTATATCAAGGATATATATATCCTTTGTCAGTCTGGCGAAAATTATGAAATCCTTCTCAGAATGATGTTTTTAAAACGCACAAATACAGGATAATAAATCATATTGAAATGGAAGTATTAATTTTTCTTTTCAAAAAAAGGACACAGGCCCCAGTTTAAGAATCCCTAGAGAGCAACACTTCAAGATGACTTTATGGTAAAAGTAACTAGCTATACTTTTAAGAGATTGCTGTGGATAACTAACTGTATTATACAGAAAGCTGTTCCTGAAATAAGAGGGAGGCAGAAAAAAGTATGGAAATGATGGAAACTAAATAATCAAAGAAACTTAGAGATGAAAGGAGCTTAGAAGTCATATAGCCTAGATGTATCACACTCTGGTAGACTGAGGGCTAACAAATTTAAATGTAATTAGGAAATGTTTAAAAAAAAATAAAAATACAATGCAACATAATGTTAATTTATGGTTTTCTAAGTCAAAATATGCTGGCAGGGATCTCTTTCTAATTGAGTTTGCTCTCAACAGCTTAAAAGGGAAGAAAAAGAAAGGGAATGACAAGCTTTATAATTTTTTTGTTTATTTTCTTGGAGATATATTGATTAAAAGAGAGAAAATTTGACTGGGAGCCGGTTGTAGAAAACAGAATCCTGATATGTAATTTCTGGCTAACCTAGTCTAATCTGATCTTCAGGGCCCCACTAAAGGAATAGAAAGCAGCAAACTACAGGTTTAGCATTTCTGTTTCACTGAGTATAATGCTGATAAATCTTTGCTAAAAGCTTGACAGTGCTTCAGTGGCCCAGTTGTAACAAGAAAGCAATTTTGTTCAGCAGGATAGCTGTGAAGATTACAAGGGCAGCAGATAACAGAAAAGTGGTTTTATCCATTCAGATTCATGGTATAGATTGGTCACCAAGACTACCAAGGACATTGAGAATTATAGTCCAGAGTTGTAAGCTGCTTCATGTATGTGGGTTTCCTTAGCTAAGTGCCTGCTGTTAAATTTCTGTGAGTGCCAACTTTCTTTTTCTCAGACATGGTATCTTTTTTTTTCCCTTAGTTCTTCTGTTATTTATTTATTTATTTTTAAAATAGCTTTTTATTTACAAGTTATATGCATGGGTAATTTTACAGCATTGACAATTGCCAAACCTTTTGTTCCAGATTTTCCCCTCCTTCCCCCTACTCCCTTCCCAGATGGCAAGATTACCAATACGTGTTAAATAAATTAAACACAAAATATGTATATATGCCCAAACCATTATTTTGCTGTACAAAAAGAATCGGACTCCAAAATATTGTATAGTTAGCCTGTGAAGGAAATCAAAAATTCAGGTGGGCAAAAATATAGGGATTGGGAATTCGATGTAATGGTTCTTAGTCATTTCCAGAGTTCTTTTGCTGGGTGTAGCTGATTCAGTTCATTACTGCTCCATTAGAACTGATTTGGTTCATCTAATTGCTGAAGATGGCCAGGTCCATCAGAATTGATCATCATATAGTATTGTTGTTGAAGTATATAATGATCTCCTCAAATACAGTATCTTGATGAGAGAATTTGACTCAGATTATGTATATGATGTTATGTATTGATTATTTTTGCTTTTGATTTTTTATTTAGTAAATGTTTTATGTTTAAAAATTAATGTTATCATTATGGCTGTGTAAATATGAAGCACACTAGTAGGGGCATAAGAGTTACATGGGACATAGTAGGACTGTTTCTCCAAGATGTTATCATTTCCAGGATCCTCAGAGTATATTTTCATAATCCTTGCAGCTAGAAATTCCTCCTCTACTCTCTAAAATTTGCATGACTTCAGACTGAATTTGAGTGAGCCAGTCCAGAGAAAGTACAGGGGATGTGGGGGAGTAGAGTTTCCACACTGAGGGGGAAAGAGGAAGGAAAAGACTATTCTACAGTATAATGTAGTCATACCTACCATGTATCTTTCTGTACCCTCTGTGTGATATTTATCTTTAATTTTTTGGAGGTTGTTGCAGTCCATCTTAATCTTATTGTCCTTTTTCTGTTAAACTATGAACTCAACTAGTTCATATATACATTTTTAAAATTTTGGCAAGCAGGCCCAATTATTATCTATTTTAAAAATATAATTATATTAATTGGCTTAGGGTCACAAAGCTAGTAAATGTATGAAACAGGAATTAAAATGAGGTCCTCATGATTCCATTGCTCTATCCATTGCACCACTAGCTGCCTCCCAACTAATTTCAAAAGGTAATTCTCTGAAACATATTTCTTCAATTTTTCATCATTAAAAATTAGATAATGTAAGAAGCAAAAAAGAATTTTTCTGAGAATTAGACCATATATCTTAATAATTTTAATATGTCTTTAAAATCATGTCATTGAGGCCAACAAGATGACTGAAAAAAGGAATATCTGACTGAAAAGACAATCTTGTGGCATAGCCTGAGGAGGATTTTTCCTTCATTAACTTACCAAAAAAACCCAAACTACGTTCATAATAAAACATGAGGTAACTCTTCCCTGCCCCATCTATCTTCCAGTACTGTCATCCTTTACAAGTTGCTTATGTCCAAAGAACTTTATGTAAGGGATATGGACAGCCTGTTTTTCTTCTTAAATATATATATTCTATATGAGAGTATGTAATAAAATATAAAGTTTTAAAAATTATTTTTCTTGATATTGTCTTATTTTTTAAAATATCACCACTAAAATGTCAACTAAATTTTCCCAAGGATTGCTACAAAAGAGGCAGAAAATAAGAATAATATTAATAGACATTTCCAAGACACTTAACATTTTGTGGCATTTTGCATATGTTATTTCATCCCATCATCCTTTAAATCAATCAAGATTAAATCAATTAAAGAACTTGGCTTTTTTCTCTGTGAATATGACTATCATTTTGTTATCCCAAAGACCTGATTGATTTTATATTTATTTTTATGCATATGTTCTCAAATCATACAGGAAAAAGAAATTCATGAGATATGAGGACTAGTTTACCTAAACAAAAAATTAAAATATCATTTCTGCTTCTTCCCCTCAGTAAGATGAATGTTTTTGGAAGGCTGCTTCTCAAACATATTCTTCTCTTTCTCAAAAAGATGTCCTATTAATTTCTTATATGCATTATTTTGTAATGAAGAGAAAAATAAACAATCAAGAAAACATATACGGTTACTGCAAAATTATTGTTAAGCAAAGAATGACTGAGTAATTAGGCCATTTTGACTATAATAAATAACCAAATTAACTATAAAGGACATATGAAGAAAGATGCTATCCGTATCTAGAGAAATAACTGATAACTATAAGGGTGTTTAGAATGATTGTGTGTGTGTATGTGTATGTGTGTGTGTGTGTGTGTGTGTGTGTGTGTGTGTGTAGATGTACATATATATTTATGTCTAAAGGTGAACTTCTAGCATAGGGAGAGGGAAGGGGAAAAGGGATAGGGGGGATTCACATTATTATATATTTAAATGGAATAACAAGTTGTACATAACAGATTTGCAGTTTCACATGGAATTTTTTTTTATTATATCCTACATTATGGAAATTCTTATTTTAGTCCATAAGTTAAAAAAAATAAAAATAAACTCAATAAGCACAGCAAAAAAAAAAAAAATCTTTTATGTGAAATCCCAAGATGTAATCATTAATAAAATAAAAACCTCACAAATCTTTTTTTTTAATTTATTTTTTTTGCAAGGTTGTTGGGGTTCATTAACTTGCCCAGGGTTACACAGATAGTGTCAAGTGTCTGAAGCTGGATTTGAATTCAAGTCCTCCTAATATCAGGACCAGTGCTCTATCCATTGTACCACCTACCTCTCCTCTCACAAATCTTTTTGCAAAGATATGTAAAGCACTTGAAATTATTCTTTTTCACTTTAAATTATTGTGAAATTTTGATCACTTTATTTAAGACCTCTCCTTCTTAGGCAAATGTGTGGATGTCACTGGGATTGGGGTAGGGTATACAAAATGACTCTAGATGTTCTACCATAATGATTACACCATTTTATTTTTTCCCTGAAGGGTATCTAGTGGGTTTCCTTTCCAATCTACTCTCCATATTACAAATTAATATTCTTAACCAGAAGTTTGGCCTTGTCATTGCCCTACTCAGAATTTTCAATGAATTTGCATTCTTTCTAGGAAAAAATAAACCATTCTCAGGTTGCCCTCCATCATTTAGTTCTTGTCTACTTTTTCCAGTCAATATTTCTTACTGACTTTCAGGTACTTTTCATTGAAGTCATGCTAATCTGTTAGATAATTCCTATACATGATAATCCATCTTTTGTATCTATGCCTTTGTGTATGAATGGGAGGATACTTTCATCTCACTTTTGCCTCAAAGAATCCTGAACTTCTAAGACTAGCTTTTCAGCTACTTCCCATATAATACCTTTCTTGATTTCCCATTCTATTCTATCTCCCAGTTTTTTGTGTTCTCTCAGCCTGAAAATAATATTCTATTTATACCTAAGTGTTTTCCCAATTATCACCGGTAAACTCCTTGAAAACAGTTTTGAAAGGCTGCCTTTCAAATACATGCTTCTCTTTCTCAGGAAGATATCATTTTAATTTCTTATATGCATGAAATAGTAAAGTATAAAATGAACAGAATGAAGAAAACATTGTATACAGTAACAGCAGTATTGTTTTATGAATAACTTTGTTGACTAGATCATTCTATTTGTTTTTATATCCCTATTACTTATAATAATAGTTTTCAGCAGAGATGTTCGATTGAATTGAAAGGTTGTCATTCTGTAAGACATGCAGTTATCTGTAAATATCAATATTAAGATTATTAACCCTCTTTAAAAAATTTACCAAATTTTAAAATATAATAATATTTTTTATTTGTGAAACTTTGTAATTTTCAAAGCCTTTCAATATCTAGAACTAGAAGGGAGCTAAAAGATCATTAAGTCTATTCTTTCCCCTCCCCATTTTACAAATGAGGAAATTGAACTTCAGAAAAGTTGTGATTTGTCCACACTGACAGCTAGCAAATGATAGTACTAAAATGAAAACACAGATACCCTAAATGCTAGTATTCTTCCCGTGATGCTACTGGCACCTTCACCAGCTGCCATATGGAAAACTAGAATATTCCAGCTAGACCATGCCTGATTTAGAGATCATCTCACTCAAGCTCTTTATTTTATGTCTTATTTTATTTTAAAAATTAAATTGTGTGTTCTGCTTTTATATATCAAACATTTCCAGATTAGCTTTACTGAAGCAAAATCCTACATTTATAACACCTCCCCAACTTCTCTATTTTAAATTTTTCTTTAATTAATAGAAATCTATTTTCTTTTCCCTCCCAATCTTTATCTTATGGGGACTGAGAGGAAGGGAAAAGGGAAAAACAGAGTTAACAATAAAATTATAAAGATAAATATCTTTGAAAACTATTAGAACTATCAGCAATGCAATGACCATCCATTCTTCCAAAGAAACAAGGATGAAACCTATTAACTGTTTCCTGATAGAGATGATGGATATAGTGTAAAGTACAGGCTAGCTCCCTGAAGGGCCTCAGGGCCATCCAGAGCCAGGATGAATCAAGTCCTTGGTCTTTAGGGGGTGAAGTGAAGGAGGCAGGCAAGCGGCCACTTGGCTTGCCAAAGATCTATCCTGGATTCTGGAGTCCACAGTCTCCAGCCTCTCTCCTTCTTGTCCTGCTGCCAAGTGCCTCTCATTTCTCTCTCTCCTCCTGCCACTCCTTGTTTGTGGTTATCTTACTACCAAATATTCAGCAAGCACCAATGGTGAGGAGAGCCATCATCTAAATATATGTTAACAAAGCCATTGTCTCACATCAAATAGGTAGCCTTAAATGCTCTTTTGTCTGATTCAGAATTTCAGCTCTCTACAATTTACAGTGCAGAATGAAACATATACAAATAGTTGAGGGTGTGCATATAAACACATAAACAGATATGTATCTATATATTTACATATATACACGATAGACAGTTACTTGTTACAGTTAATGATCAAATTTGTTTTTCTAACACTTTATTTTACAGATGAATAACTGAAGATCTGAGAGATGAAATAAGTAGGCCAGGGTCACAGAGAAAGTAAAAATACATTTTTAGTATAACTCCTGTCCAAAAGCCCTTTGATATGATACTCTCTCCTTATTGGTGGAGGAAAAAACCCTTCATTACAGGTCAGGCAGAATTATAGAAACAGGAAGCTTCATTTCTCAGCAGTCTCCCTTTTGGGATTAGTCAAGCTTAAAATTTTCTTTCATCAATTTCTGCCTCCAACTTCAAGTGAAAAGATGGAACAAGTCAATCCCTGTTCAAGATGCTAAAGGAAAAGATTCTGGGAAGACATGAGAGCAGCTGGAAATTCCCAGCACATCCTTATTCCCAGCTTGTTGCACTAAAGACTTCCAGGAATTTCCCCTTGGATGAGATCTGGAACTCTCTCTTTTGGTTGAACTGAGTTTTATATATATATGTGTGTGTGTATGTATGTATGTATATTCTCTGAATTCTTTTTTTTCTATTTTTTGGAATTAGTATTAGGTGGGGAAAGGAACAAGCCTTGAATATAGAGCTTAGAGCTTCCCCTCTCCCACTCCAAAATGACAAAGTGAATAGAAATCATATGGAAATTTATCGTATCTCCAATTCAGGGGTCCTCAAGTGATGGCCCGCGGGCCAGATGCATCAGCTGAGGACGTTTATCCCCCTCACCCGGGGGTATGAAGTTTTTTTATTTAAAGGCCCACAAAACAAAGTTTTTGTTTTTACTATAGTCCAACCCTCCAACAGTCTGAGGGACAGTGAACTGGCCCCCATTTAAAAGTTTGAGGACCCCTGTAGATGAACAATATCTAAGAGAAGAGATAAGTACATTTTTTCTTAGTTCCCTTTCTGTCTGAGGAGAAGAGAATGGCAGCCTCTATCCCCAACCTTCGGCTTCCTTTCCTAGCAAGAATGAAAGTCTCCCTTAGAGAAGGGACTGGAGCTATGGGAAGACTGTAGAGAAGCTTATTTTTCCTCTTTTGGAGCCACAAGACAAGCTCCACTCTACACCTAGGGTTTTCTCTATTAATTCTATGATAAATAATCCTCAAAATATAAAAAGTTTATTTGTGCTTTTAAATAATGTCTAACCTTTACTAACTGCTGAGGGGAAAAGGAAAGGAATGCTGGGAAATGTTTGAACAATCACTACTGCTGCCAGTTATCATTACTGCACAATATAATTGCATGGAGAAAGTCAACATTCACTATGCTTTGTTTCGCAACTCATTTGGTCATATTTGACAACTTTAGAAAGGTGATAGTTCTTACCTACAGCTAGTGCATCATCAAATATAAAAACAAGGAAGGTCTCTATGACACTTGGGAAAATAATTTTGTGTGTGTGTGTGTGTTTGGTAAAAAAGAAATGAGCAGGAAACAAAATTAGCGCCTGGGCTTTTCTTTTAGTTAAAATGTTTATCTCTCTATTTCTAGATGGAAACTTGTACTGACTATTGGGAATATACATACAAAATGAGATTGGAGATGATTGTTTAGCCCAAGGATGCAGCTACAATGTATTCCATTTTCATGAAATCTGTAGGATTCACAGCTGCTGCATCACCTTTTATTGCATTTGTTTCTTCTACTGCATATTATATTCTACCTTTTTCCGGAGTAACTTTTAATGTTAATTCAGCTCTCTAATTTATTTTCATCAACTAAACTGAAGATTTCTTTCCAAATGTTTAACTGCTCTCAATTGTGTACAGTTTTAGAATTTAAACCACCCTTTTCAGTCTCTTAAAAACAATGGGATCTGATGAGAGAATGACTCAGTAACACTTAAAGGAAGTACGTTTTCACCTAAATGCTTGCCAGATGATGAAGCAATAGACTTTGTTTTAACTCTCTGTTGAAATAAAAGTAAAAAAAAAAAAGCAAAAACTGGATAGCTAAGCAATTAACATTGGAAAGTCTATATATGCCTAGAATTATAGATAAGCTTTCATAGATTTCAAAACTAAGGGTGTGCCATACAATCAAAGATGCTAAACAAACAAAAGCTGACCTTAGACACTTCTAGTTATTTACTCAGGATCCATCCATTCATTCATACTTATTGAAGATATAAATGATGAATAAAAGGAAAGAAGTAAAAAATGAAACTAAGGAGAAAATATAAAAATAGAATTCTTAGGACTTGAGAGGTAAATGGAACCCTTGAGATAATTAGTTTAATTGTACAGAGGAAGAAACTGGGGCCCACTAAGGTAAAGTCTTTTCCCAGGTTCACAAAAGTTAGGAAATAGAATGACCAGGATTCAAATTTTAAAATGAGAGGAAAAAAACAAAAGTTTTGACAATAAATAGAGGTGACTTTTTTTCTGAGAGATTTGTTGTGAATGGAGGAGAAACATGATGATAGCTTGAGGAAACATCTGGGTCAAATTAATTTTTTATTAAGTATGAGGAAGATTTGAGCATGTTTATAAACAATAGAGAGAGAGCCAAGAGATTGTTGAAAAATTGGTATTAGATAGAGAAAGACAGGATTTGATTGATGGTATAAGCTAGAAGTAATGGAAAGTAATAGAAGAAATGGAAAGAATTTGGGTATGAGCTTGGAATAAAGAACAGCCACCTCTTTTTCTGAGAATGGAACAAATGAGAGACCAAAGGGGTGGTCTTAAGCACAGAACAGGGAAGTAGAAGGGACTCATAATAGATGTTGTTTATTTCAATAGAGCTTATTGAGTCACAGGAGAAATGGAGTGGTATCTTGAGGAGAATAGAACCATTTTTGTGGGATATTTGATAGTCAAGGAAGAATAAAAGGACTGCTGCAGAGAGGGTTGAAGATGAGATTTGTAATGAACAACAAATATGAATAAGTATATGATTCCATCTCTGATTCTGAAGCTTCTAACAATATGTGGGTAGGAAGAGAAAAGGTAGATGATGAATGTAACACAGAGTTGGAGTTTGGCAAGTCATGAGCAGCGATAGGATAAGGAAACAAGAGATATAAGAATTAAGACAAAATACTGGTTAACTATAGGATTAAGATCAGTAAGGGAAAAAAATGAAAGCTGAGAAAGAGTGATAGCTTGGAAGAGCTGTGAAGAATATAACTGTCAAATAGTATATCTAGAAGACATACTATGTTCAAGAATTGAAGTGCCATTATAAGATGGTGGTGTCCTATGACTAAAAGCAACCAGAATAAAAGAATTAAAGCTATAGCTGGCTTCTGGCTTCTTCAGTTATTACAAGGGTTCTCACAGAGAACTTTTGTTGTTGTTCATTTTCAGTTGTGTCCAATCTTTTGTCACCCCATCTGTGGTTTTCTTGACAAAGATATTGAAGTGATATGCCATTTCCTTCTCCAGTTCATTTTACAAATGAGGAAACTAAGGAAAACAAGTTAAAGTGACTTGCTCTGGGTGGTTTAACTAATACGTGTCCAAGGCCAGTTTTGAACTTAGAAAGATGAGCTTTCCTCACCAGGTCTAATATTCTATCCCCTTTGCTATCTCAGTGCCACACAGCTTTTTAAATGCATTACTACTTTGTTCAATAGGCAGCCAACAGCAAACCAAAGGGAGTAAAATTTCCTAGGGATAGACTCAGATAAAGCATATTATTTCTGATATTTTTGTCCAGAGCTGATGAAGATTCTTGATATTCAGCAATCATCTGATTTGCTTTTAGAAAATTCCTTCCAATTCCCACTAAATCCCCGAGTGTTGTTAGTTTGTGTACTCATCCATAGTGACTCTGCACCCACACGTGTGGTCACTTGCCAAAAAACCACCACCCCAAAAAAAACCATACATACACACACACACACACACACACACACACACACACACACAATTGGGACCAGTATAAAGACTGGAGGGCCAGGCTAAGTTCACCTCTCATCATTCTCTTTGATGTGAAAATGAAGTTAGAACAATGACAAAAGTTAGATAAAAAAGGAAAGGCTATTTTCCATACCTGCTTGCTCTACATTCTTTCTTTGATTATGCATACCTGTCAACAACAAAACTTGATGAGCCTCTTTTGTTGATTTGAACCCAATTTCAGGGCAGAGATATGGCCTCACCCAGCATGACTTTTCCAGATAAGAAATTGGAATAAACTAAATGCTGAAACAGATTCAACCAACCCTAAAAACAAAACAACCAATCCAGGGAAGTTGGATAGGGATGGGGGCAGCGTTGAAGAGATTAGTGATTGGTTGTTGTTCTTTATTCTTAAAGAGGACCAAAATGACATCACTATATTAGAATCAAGTTATAATATGTCCTACTTTGGTTAATAAGATCAAGGTGAGCTCAAAATGCTCTATTACAAGTTGGGAACAAATAGTCCAGGTGAGCATTTGGGGGGGATTCTCTAAATTTGCACTTGTCACATTTCTTTTGCAATAATTCAATTCTGCTTTGCTCATAGGGCACAACACTTTCCTTGATGATGAAGACACGTCATATTGGATGGCCCCGTGCCAGTGTCTTCCATGTTGCACAATCAGTTCTAAAGTTCTTGAGACATTGAAGGTGTCCTTGTATCACTTTTTCTTACTTCAATGTGAGCACTTGCCCTGTGTGAATTCTCCAAAAAATAGTTTTTTTTTGTCAAACATATGTTTGGCATTCAAACAATGTGGCCAGCCTACCTGAGTTGTACTCTCTTCAGGTGAATTTGAATGCTTGGAGTTTGAGAAAGGACTTCTGTGTCTGGTATCTTATCCTGCCTTGAATTCAAAATTCAAAAACATAGAGAGAGAAAGAGAGAGAAAGAATGCTTCCGTCTATATTCAGACACAACTTGTTCTTTCTATGAGTAGAATTTTTCACCCTAAATCCTTCAGCTGCTTGAAATCCCACCACTAGAAATTAATTCTTTCAGGTAAAGTCTAGAATCATTTCTCTTGCATTGGAATTAACACACGAAGTCGATGATAACAATCAACACTTTTGCATGAATTTTCTCAATCCACACAGCTGATGAAACTGCAGGAAAGAGTGATGTACCTATGTATACCAGCATGGCTCAGGTGAAAATTTTGCATGAAAAAATCTGCCATTCTTCCATGATTTAGTGTTTCTCTTCTGTGGTCTTTTCTTGATCTATATGGCTTCCCATCTACCCACCAATCTTCCTCCCCTCTCTATTACTTCTACTCACCTACTTATCTACCTTCAAGGCTGACTTTTACACAGTGATTTAAATTTGCAAAGTACTTTATACATATTGTGTTATTTGAGACTGTGAGATAAATAATCCAAGTATTATTGTTCCCAATTTACAAACAAACTAAGACTCAAAATAAGGGACTCTCCCATAGCAAACATCAGAAGCTAGAATTGAGCCTAGTTATTCCCAACTGACCCTAAGTCTATTGTAATCAACAGAACAATATGGCTTCTTTGAAGAAAGAGAAGGTATGAAGGCAAACAAAATCAAATGCAATCTATCACAATTTACCTGGTGATGTCCCTGGACTTATTATTATACTCTGCCATCTATTCAACATGTAATACCTATCTCAAGGAAATGGAAGAATTTTAAATATATATATATATATTTGGGCAGTCCTTGTTTAAGACTCAGTTTAATGGACTTTTCCTTAAAATAATCAGTAGCATCTTTAAAACCATCAGTAAGCATCATATGTAATGGTGATAAACTGGAAACATTACCAACAAAATCAGGAGTGAAATAACATTGCCCACTATCACTTTTACTATTCAGTATTGTATTAGAAATTCTAGCTTCAGCAGTAAGAGATGAAAAAGAGATTACAAGAATTAGAGTGGGTAATGAGGAAACCAAATTATCACTCTTTGTAGATGATATGATGATATTCCTAGAGAACCTCAGAGATTCTACTAAAAAGCTATTAGAAATAATGTACAACTTTAGCAAAGTTGCAGGATACAAACTAAATCCACATAAATCCTCAACATTTTTATACATCACTAACAAAATCTAACAGCAAAAGATACAAAGAGAAATTCCATTTAAAATAACTGTCGATAGTATAAAATATTAGGGAATCTACCTGCCAAAGGAAAGTCAGGAACTATATGAGCAAAGCTACAAAACACTTTCCACACAAATAAAGTCAATCTAAACAATTGGAAAAATATTAAATGCTCTTGGATAGGTCGAGCGAATATAATAAAGATAGGACAATACTACTTAAACCAAGCTATTTATTTAGTACTATACCAATAAAACTCCCCAAAAACTATCTTAATGTCCTAGAAAAAAATAACAACAAAATTCATCTGGAAGAACAAAAGGTCAAGAATTTAAAGGGAACTAATGAAAAAAAAATCAAATGAAGGTGGCCTAGCTGTACCTGATCTAAAACTATATTATAAAGCAGCAGTTACCAAAAACACTTGGTATTGACTAAGAAATAGATTAGTTGACCAGTGAAATAGGTTAGGTTTCACAGGACAAAATAATCAATAACTATAGCAATCTAGTGTTTGACAAACTCAAAGACCCCAACTTTTGGGATAAAAATTCACTATTTGACAAAAACTGCTGGGAAAATTGGAAATTAGTATGGCAGAAACTAGGCATGAACCCACAGTTTGTTAAGATAAGGTCAAAATGGGTTCATGACCTAGGCATAAAAAATGAGATTATAAATAAATTAGAAGAACATAGGAGACTTTACCTCTCAGACCTGTGGAGAAGGAAGGAATTTGTGACCAAAGAACTACAGATCATTATTGATCACCAAATAGAAAAATTTGATTATATCAACTTAAAAAGCTTTTGTACAAACAAAACTAATGTAGACAAGATTAGAAGGGAAGCAATAAACTGGGAAAGCATTTTTACAGTTAAAGGTTCTGATAAAGGCCTCATTTCCAAAATATATAGAGAATTGACCCTAATTTTTAAAAAATCAAGCCATTCTCCAATTGATAAATGGTCAAAGGATATGAACAAACAATTTTCAGATGAAGAATTTAAAACTATTTTCAGTCATATGAAAAGGTGTTCCAAATCATTGTTGATCAGAGAAATGCAAATTAAGACATATTTGAGATACCACCACACACCTGTCAGATTGACTAAGAGGACAGGAAAAGATGACGAATGTTGGAGGGGATGTGGGAAAACTGGGACACTGATGCATTGTTGGTGGAATTGTGAACAGATCCAACCATTCTGGAGACCATTTCAGAACTATTCTCAAAAAGTTATCAAACTGTGCATACCCTTGATCCAGCAGTGCTACTACTGGGCTTATATCCCAAAGAGATATTAAAGAAGGGAAAGAGACTCATATGTGCAAAAATGTTTGTGGCAGCCCTTTTCATAGTGGCTAAAAACCGGAAATTGAATGGATGCCCATCAATTGGAGAATGACTGAGTAAATTGTGATATATGAATGTTATTTAATATTTTCCTGTAAGAAATGACCAGCAAGATGAATACAGAGAGGCTTGGAGAGACTTAAGAACTGATGCTAACTGAAATGAGCAGAACCAAGAGATCATTATACACTTCAACAACAATTCTTTATGAGGATGTATTCTATCTTCAGCAATGAGAGAATCCAAATCAGTTCTAATCGATCAGTGATAAAGAGAACCAGCTACATCCAGCAAAACACTTGGGAAATGAGTGTGGACCACAACATAGAATTTGCACTCTTTCTGTTGTTGTTTGCTTGCATTTTTATTTTTCTTCCCAGGTTATTTTTACCTTCTTTCTAAATTCGATTTTTTCTTGTGCAACAAGATAACTATATAAATATGTATACATATATTGTATTTAACATATACTTTAACATGTTTAATATGTTAAAGGGGAAGGGGATGGAGGGAAGGAAGGGAAAAGTTGGACAGAAATTTTTGCAAGGGTCAGTGTTGAAAAATCACCCATGCATATGTTTTGTCAATAAAAAGCTATAATAATAAAAGTTTAAATAAAACTTGTCAATTTAAGAACTAAATATTACCTCCCTACACACACACACACACACACTCAAAAAGAAAAGAAAAGAAGCAAATGTATCTTAACAAAAATGTTGTGAAGATTCACACAATGCACTGCAAACTGTATTTCATTTTGGATTAATTGCCCATTTGTGCACACAGCCTATCATATTCTCTCATTTAGGAACATTTTATTTAATTGGATTCAACTCCAGTTTAAAATGCCTATCAGACATGCAACAAATGGTTATACCATTTTGATAAAAACAAGATGATTATCTGCTCTATGTTACTAATGAGTGCTTCTATTATTTTCCACTTCCATCAGAGTCCATTCTGAACATGTCTTACGAAAACTAGCCCAATACTTGACAGTCTCTCAATTAAGTATAGTCTTTCTGCATGATATTCTTTGTCTAAGCTTGTGCTGAGATAATTCATTCAATCTGTAAAACTGGTCCCCTTTCATGTCTGCCTGATTTATTTTTATGGCAGTAAGTATTGTATACATATCAAAAGGTAAAATTTAAAATAAATTGATTGAAAAGCAAGATGTTATTTGTGTTTTCAGCTTCATTAAAGATGACAGTACCATGAAGGAAGATCTCTTAGGAAAATATTATGAAATATCTTAATATATTTAATATTATATAGTAATTATATACATTATTATAAATATGCATATCTAATTAACATATGATCTATAGATGCTTTTGATAGTATATTGATATATGTCGATCTATACGCTAATACATCCTAGCATGTTTATATAATTATATACCTTAACATATAATATAAATGAATATTGTTGGATATACATGGCCATATATTATAACATTACATATTATGATATTTCTTAATATGTCATGTAATATGTAATAAATAGAAAAACTTGGGAAGACTTGAACCTATAAAGGAATATTCTATTCACCTTCAGAGAAACAGATCACAGGTGGAAATAAACATAGTACACTTTTACATATATGTATATGAATACATTTGTGTATGTAAATATATATTTATATACATCACTCTGTGTGTGTGTGAATGTGTGTATGTGTGTGTATCCATGCTTAATCGTAGCCTTCTTTACAACATGAATGGGAGCTATATATAGGGGAAAAATAAAAGTGCACTAAAGAGAACAAAAGAAAATCTACAAGGAAGCAAAAAAAAAAAAAAAAGCTGGGTAACTTTGAAAACAATGTGTAATATTTATTATTTAGGGTTTTTTGAGATGAAATTTCATTGTTTTATGTATTATGTTCTGTTGTGTACATGACATTTTTTTTCCTTTTCTCATTTTGTATTTAAGTTTAAAATAAATAATAAAATTTACCAAAACCCCCCAAAACAATGGTAATCAGTTATATGGTGGTATCAGTCTATAGTGAACAGCATTGTGCCCAATTACTTAGTACTTAAAGAGTTTTATTAAGGATTCTCTCACTGAATACAGTATTATATCCATATGGATAGCCTCTTCAGATGATTAAATATGAAATCAAACTGCTCTTCTAAAAATTGTATAACTTGTAACTAAATATTTTTCCCCCAGAGAAATTTCCACAAAGTAGTTGCAAGCTATTTATTCTAACTGTAGTGCTTGCAGTCTTTCCTGAATGGTTCTGTTTACATTCATGTGTAGGCAGAGCTAGACTTGGGAAAACCTGTAAATTAAGTGCAGCAAGAATGTGTAAGAGAAATCCCAGGAATTTAAGCACAATAGTAGGTAAATATGGCTTTGACTCTGCTTGAATCATCTCATTTTATGAAGAGTAGAGGTAGGGGGTGGTGAAAAACACATGAGAAGAATAAGGGTAGTGGACACTCAGAGAGATCACCTCATAGGGAAAGTGAAAGAAGCTTTCTGCTTTACAGAATGCCAGGGACTAAAGGAATATTGCAGGATAAGCACCAAGTAGAAATTACTGGAGTAATAAATAAGAGGGAGCTAGGAGAGCAAGGAAGTAGAAAAGATTACCTCTTCAGAAATAAGAGGTTCTGAATTATGGAATTGGCTTTGGGCTCACTAGTCATTCAGGCCAAAATACCTTAAGTCATGGGAGAGTGAGTGCTAGTTTAGGAACCTTTTAGCTGAAAGCCTGGCTGGATGAATGAAATATTGTCCTAGTGTTATGGCGGAAACCCCCTTAAGTTACAGGAGTTACATGATCTCAGGAGGAAGGAAGAAAAGAAATGGTATATAGATCCTATTATGGAAAACATGGCAGGCAATGCATATTGCCTTGACTTTACCTATTGTCACTGTGAGTTCTTCTTGTAAAGAGTGGGGTAATTCTCCAAGAAAAGAAGGGAAGAATGGTAGAAAGGATCAATAAAGTAAGGGAAATAATGGCACTCACCAGAACATAGAAGATCACTATTCACTATTGCATATTTAAAGGGGTCTAGAATTAATAGGCAATTCTTTGTTCTAGACATATTTGAAAATAAATTTTGCTTCACTTATGGAGCAAAGAATTGAATAAATATTCTATGATGTCTTAAAAGCCTCAGAAGTTTGGGTTGTTTGTAGGAAGTGAAATTAAATTTATCCCTTAGTGATTACCTCAAAGAGCAAGATATTGTTGTTTCCCAATGGAATTCTAAGTAGGGGCATGGGCCTGTTGTGTGATGTTAATGTTGCATAGCAGAACTAGTTATTCCCTTTGACTACTTAAGTATTTAAAAATTTGTTGAATAGCAATCCCAATTAAAGCTAATTTAATTGTAACCTATTACCACAATTTGTGATAGATTGAATTTTGGAGATTTGTCTGCATGCAAAGATAGTAGGCTCTCTGCTAGGTTTTGCTACTAACACTATATAATATTGGTCAAGAAATTCATGCAACAGAGGATTCCTGGACAGTTTGGCATTCTTTTATGAAATCCCAGGTCCCAGAGGGGACAAAGGAAGGCTTCAGAAGTGAAGAAATTCTGGCCAGAATTAAATTTTTTGTCAATAATTGGTCTTGTGGGGGGCGGAGCCAAGATGGCAAAGCAGGCACACATGACTCTCTAAGCTCCTCTCCTTCCCCTCATAACCAACTATTTAATCCAGCCTCAAAAATAGCTCTTCACTGCTTAAATTCATGAAGATGAGAAGCACTACAACTTACCAGCCGATCAGGAAGCTCGCCAGGAAAGGTTTGTCCTGAGGGGCCAGGAACAGACTAGCACAGGCAGGGAGAGACTAGCGTCGTGAGCAGACCAGGGGCGGGGGTGATCTCTGTGGCTAGAGAAGTTATAGAGATGCCTCTGCTATAGGCTAACTGCTCTGCCTTGATTACAAAGCAGTAAACTGGCAGAGAAATTAATGCCTGAAACAAAGGGTCCTCTAAAAAACGCCAGAACTTAACGAGATGTGGCTGTAACCCCTCAAACCCGGAAGTGACTCAGGCCGACTTTACCGCAGCCCTTCGGCCACATCCTGCAGTTCAGGGCTTTTGCTGGGGGCAGTTACTAATCTGCACGACAGTGGGGCACAGCCTGGGCAGCCTCTGATCTGCAGAGTGGGGGGGCTCAGCCTGGGGCAATAGAACCTCCCCTGTTGACTGTGCTTTGGGGCAGACACTTCCGGTCCCTGCAAATCCATTCACTGCTCAGCTGCTAATACCCACAGCCCCAGGGCAGGGTCTGGCTTGGGGCAGTGAAACTCTCACTGCTAAGTGTCTAGTCCCAGGGCAGTCGTTATCTCACACAGCTGGGGTTCTTTGCAGGGCACTTTCCCAGCCCGGCCCTGCGGGCCTGAGTTACTTTCAGGTGGGGAACTCTTTCCCAGAGCACTCCAGTACCTCGCTGCTTTTTGTAGCTGGCTGGCAGGACAGCTACCGGTCCATATACCTTTCACTGCTCTGCAGAGGAAGCTAGTAACCTCCTGGCTCTAAAGGCAAACCTTACAGTCTTTAACAAAATGAGTAAAAAAATCAAAAGAACGATTGATAGTTTCTACACAGAAAAAGAACAGCTTTTCAACCCTGAAGAGACTAAGAGCAGACAGTCTCCAGACAATTATTGGTCTCCAGTACAAAAGGCTCTCCTAGAAGAGACTATTAAAAACCTTAAAAGAGAACTGGAAGAGAAATGGGGAAAGGAAAGAGAAGCTATGCAAGAGAGCAACAACTTCCTAAAATGTGAATTGGAAAAGATAAAAAACTCCCAAGAAGTGCAGGGAAACAGAATTTGCAAATTGGAAAAAGAAAATAACTCACTAAAAAAAAAAATTAGTCAAATGGAAAAAAAAATTCCATAGAGCAAAACAACTCAATTGGACATATACAAAAAGAAGTAAAAAAAGCTAATGAAGAAAATAACTCACTAAAAATCAGAACTGAACAAATAGAAATGACTGATTCATTGAGACATCAAGAATCAGTCCAGCAAAACCAAAAAAATGAAAGATTGGGAAAAAAAAGTCAAATATTTACTTGGAAAAACAACAGACCTGGAAAATAGATCTAGGAGAGATAACCTGAGGATCATCAGACTACCCGAAAATTATGATGAAAAAAAGAGCCTAGATACTATTTTATAGGAAATCATCAAAGAGAACTGCCCAGAAGTAATAGAACCAGAAAGGAAAATAGGCATCGAAAGAATTCATCGAACACCTTCTGAAAAAGACCCTAAAATAAAGACTCCGAGGAATATTGTGGCCAAACTTCAGAATTTTCTGACTAAAGAAAAAATTTTACTAGCAGCCAGGAAAAAACAGTTCAAATACCGAGATGCCACAATAAGGGTCACGCAAGATCTGGCTGCATCAACATTAAAGGATCGAAGGGCCTGGAATCAGATATTCCGAAAGGCAAAAGAACTTGGAATGCAGCCAAGAATAAACTACCCAGTAAGCTGAGTATTTTTTTCCACGGAAGAAGATGAACATTTAGTGAAACAGAGGAATTCCATCTGTTTCTAAGGAAAAAACCAGACTTAAACAAAAAATTTGATCTCCAACAACAGGAATCAAGAGAAGTAGAAAAAGGAGAAACTAGACAACATAGTAAAGTAAGAGAATATAGTTCAACCCAACTCCTCCTACAACTACTTCAACAAAGATGAGAAATTGAAGGATACACTGCAAGACTCAAGTGTTTCATTCAAGTCCTCTATCTTCAGAGTCGATGTTCTTTTCACTTGCCATTGTGCTTCCCATGGTCAGGCACACTGTAACATGCCCTTGACTCCTGTGCCTCCAAATCCTGTATTTGGAGTGACCAAATAAATGTCTCCTCCCCAACCCACTCACAAAAAAAAAAAAAAAAAAGAGAGAGATAGAGCACAGGACCTGGAGTCAAGAAGAACTGAATTCAAATCTAGCTTCACATCCTGCCTAGCCCTGGACAAGTCATTTTACCTTTGACAAAGGGGATCCACTGGATCCACTAGGGAAGATCTCTGCCAAGAAAAGGCCAAATGGGGACAACAAGGGCTGGACAAGGCTGTCACAACTGAGCAACAACCAGAGAGAAGTTTTCCTGATGCCAGGACCAGCCTTCTAGCCACTGTGCCACCCAAAATGCCCTTATTAATATGCCTATTAGCAACCTTTGTATTATATATGCTTATTTTAATATGTGCCTATTAACACTTTTATGTTATATATTATGTATTAATTTTAATATGTGCCTATTAACAATCTTTGTGTTATATGTTATATATTAATTTTAATGTGTGCCTATTAACAATTTTGTATTATCTTAATTAAAAAAAAAAAAAGGAAAAAAATAATTGGTCTTGTCACAAAAGGGACTATGGAATACTCTTTTATCAAGTCACAAAAGACAATTGGTTCCTTGTTTTGGATGGCCTACTATTATCCTGATCTTCTCTGTTTCATTACCCTTGAGCAAATAAAAAATTTATTTGTGTAAATCCTAGTTAAAAAGAATGAGTGAAGTACAATCAAAACTTTATTTTGACATAGTATATGTAATGTGTTGATCAGAGTAGATAAGTCTTTCACAGTTGATCATCATTACTGGCTCTGCTCACTTCACTCTGCATTTATTTATATAGCTCTCATGTTTTTCTAAATTATCCTACTCCTCATTTATTATAATAATTAAAAAAAGATATTGTTGTTATGAGGTGATTCATGACAATTCCAATAGACCTGTGATAGAAAGTACAATCAACAGAGAAAGAACTATGGAGAGTGAATGTGGATCCAAAAGAAAATTTTTATTACCTTTGTTGCTGTTTTCTTTATTGTTTTTTCCCTTTTGACTGATTTTTCTTGTGCAACATGACAAATATAGATGCATGTTTAGAAGAATTGCACATGTTTAACCTATATTGGATTGCTTGCTTAGTAGGGGAGAGGGAAGGGTGAGAGAAAGGAAAAAAAATTTGGAACACTAGACTTTGCAAACATGAATGTTGTAATCTTTGCATATATTTGGAAAAATAAAAGGCTATTATTTTTAAAAAGATCTTGTTATAGGTAATAGTGGTCCTTTATTCCTGAAGAAGGCCAATGGCATTATGGGTATTCAAGTCTTGACTTGTACTAGGGTTGGATATAAGTGGGGCAGAGCTTTGCAAAATCACCAACCTTACTTTCTCTTCCAGAATCACTGAAGTCCAGTGGCAAGACAAAGCTAAAGATGACTGGCAAGGGCCCAGGATACAGTGGATGACCTTGACCTTTCTAAATTAAGCTCTTTCCTAAGTCTCCTTTTATTGGTGTGTTGGCTATTACAGAGAAAGCAAATTCACTTAAAAGTTCAAAATGACCTCAACCATAATTTTTTGATTTTGCTAGGTTGTTATATAAAGTTATAACAGGTTTTTTTTTTCCTTAATGTTTCTTAGCTTTGTATATGAAAACCAAAATAAAGTTTAATAATACAAAGTGCCTTAAAAAAGGTCATTCAACTGGGGAACTAGTGATTTCAGTAGGACTTCCACACTTTTCCTAATCAAGCTGTAGAATAAGTAAAGACGAAGAGGACATAAAAGACATGTAAGGGCAATAAGCATTAGCTGACTTGGTATACTTGGAAAGCGAATGACTAATGAATGCCATCTTTTGGAAGCTGAGGAGAACTTCAGGAAAAATGAAATGCTATTTGGAAAGGAAGAAAATGCCACAATTAGAAGCATTGCTAGGGTACAAAGTTGTATTAAAGCAAGTTTGGGTTTATTGTGAGAAAAAGGTTACTCACAATTAGAGCTGTTTAAAAGCAGAATGAGAAGCCCAGAAAAGTAATGGATTCCTTCTCAGAGAATGTGTTCAAACAAAGGCTAGATAGTCACTTGCTGGGTAAATGTGTTATAGAAAGGTTATTTACCTACAAGTTGGCCTAGATAGCTGCAGAGGTTCCTTAGAATACTTGTTGATTGTTAAGGACGTAGTAAGATGACAAGGGTGATGGGCAATGACTTTGTAGGTATGGTCAATGGAGCTGAGGATGAAAGTATTAACTTGGAAGAGTAACACTGAACAATCCTTGCTACAGCTCTAACCAAGGAGAAATTGTGAGGGAGATTTAAAAAGTCTTTTGGTAGAATTCCTTAAATATTATTGTTATTTACTAGTAGCCTGTGTATATTTTAGTGTTTTCTTACCTATAAATACATCTGGTCATTCTTTGATTCTGTGATACATGAGCTTGAAGAGAGATATAGTAACATTGTGATGGGATCAGAATCTGGCTTAATGGAAATGCATGGGTCAATTGTTCCCTTACCCTTACTAGTCAGAGCTAACCTTCAATATAACTGTCAAGTAGTCAATCTCTCAGTTGTCAGCTGTCTGCTTATGACTTCCCACTGCACTGTCCTAATAGAGTGGTGCAAGTAACCAATACATGTTAAACATGATAAAAAATATACATTAAATCTAATATATGCATACATATTTATACAATTATCTTTTTGCACAAGAAAAATCAGATCAAAAAGAAAAAAATGAGAAAAAATAAAATGTGAGCAAACAACAACAAAAAGCATAAAAATGCTATGTTGTGATCCACACTCAGCCCACAGTCCTCTCTCTGGGTGTAGATGGCTCTCTTCATCATAAAATCATTGGAACTGACCTGAATCATTTCATTGTTGAAAAGAGCCACATCCATCAGAATTGATCATTGTACAGTCTTGTTGTTTCCATGTACAATGATCTCTTGGTTCTACTCATTTCACTTAGCATCAATTCATGTATGTCTCTCCAGGCCTTTCTGAAATCATCCTGCTGATCCGTTTCTTATAGAACAATAATATTCTGTAACATGCATATGCCATAAATCTATCCTGTTTAGAGGGAAACTTTGCATTTTCAAATCTTACAATTTTCCCATAGTGTCACAACTTAAATCTATTCCTCATGGCAAAGAATACTGTATAATGCACAGAAAATATTTGAAAACCATTGTCCGAGGGTCTTCCTATCAGGCATGTTCTAAACCTAGACTTTTTTCCTCATTCAAATTTTATTAGTAGAGGATCCCATTCCTTCAAGTTTTTGGTAGGTAACTTCTCTCTCTGTTGATGTAATTAAATTTAAGTGATAATAACTGATAGTCTCAAAAAATCTCACTTAGATCAAACATGAACATTTTATAGGATCCTTTGGTATATAACTTTAACTTGAAGGATTGAGATATAGACATTACCATGAGACTCAGTGGAAAAGATTAAAAAATGATAGGATCATGAATTTAGAGCTGGAAGATATCTTAGAAATGTTCTAATCCATCTTCCCCCCCATACATACACATTTTGCAGATGAGAAAACCGAGAGCCAAAGAGTTGAAATGATTTACTAAAGTTCAATAACTAGACAAAGCTAAGATCCAAATCAAGATCTTCTGGCTCTTTCCCCATAACCTGATGGTTTTTTGTGGATTTTAGTGCCTCTTAAATATATTTTGTTGATTGCTTTGTACTCAGTAGTTGTTTGTCCATTCTCGAAGGAAGAACATGGTATCAGGAAGATGATGCCATGACATGGAAGTGAATTTGGATTTGTGTAAAAAAGGGCTGTACAAAGTTGCCAGCCTCACTTTCTCCTTCAGAAATTAGAAGAGATATTAGATCAGGGTGACTAGAGATGGCTCTGGATACAGTGGGAGACCTAGGTATTTTTAAGGTAAGATCTTTAAGGGGTCTGAGTTTAATTGAGGGAACCACCTATTCAGTAATTAAGGTGAAGTAAGAAATGAGTCAAACAATTGCCTATTTTTTTTTTGGGGGGGGGCGCTATTCATTCATAAATAAATAAAAAATCAATCTGGGAGGGAACAGTTTTGGGTTTCTATACCAAACAACAATTGCTATTTACATTCACTCTGAGGCAATCAGGGCCAAAATAAAAACCAAGTGGGCTTGGTATGGAACCTTTTGTTGACTGACACTGTTAGTAAGGCTAAGACTGACTTCTGGGAAATTCTGCTGGATGGCTAGACTATTGTACAACAGCTAAGCATGAGATATAGTTCCAATGGGACAAGGGAGTGGAGAACATAAGATACATGTTACTTTTTACCTCAGTTACTTAACCATTTCAACTTGTCCAAGTCCCAATTTGAGGTAACTTAATTAGAATTTTCCACTTGGAAAATTTTGGAATTTTGAGAAACTTAAGTTATTATAGCCAAGTATACTGTAACTTAATATCCAATAAATGTCAGCTAATAAGTTTGCCTTCAAAACAAGCAGATAAGACATCTAACAAATTCAAATTGTAGGATGCCTTTATGATTTAAAACTAATCTTGAATCCTGAGAAGGTAACCTTGGATAATTAAAATCACTATTTTGAAATGTTTCTGTTTTCCCCTTATTATTTATTTACTCAGCAGACATCATATTAATTGGCACTTATTGATAGTTAATTTTGGTAAGTATTCTAATAATAGGATTAGGTATTGTTCTCTTTAATGAAATCAGTGAGTTACTTGGAAGACAATTACTATATCACATAGCACTTTGGTTGACACTTCATAAGTACACTTCAACTTATTCATGTCATATTTTCTACTTCAAGGGCCAACTCCTTAAAAACTGAGACTATGTCTTAACCAGATTTAACCTCACAAAGGATCAAGTCCCAGTTCTCTGAATTCATTGACTGTTGTTATTGCGTTCAGAGGATCAAAATGATTTCACCATGTTTGGTCAACATATAGTGTGTCTAATTGTGGCTTGTCAGATAATACAAGCTCAGAAGGCTCTGCTACAAGTTGGGCACAAAGAGCCCATATGAACATTTGGAGTAGAGATGTCTCTAAATTTGTGCATCTCATATTTCTTTTGAACTACTGAAATTCTGTTTTGCTCATGAAACATATTGCTTCTTTCATGAAGATATGCTATACTAAGTGGTCCTGTGCCAGTGAATCCCATGTCTCACAATTGATCCCAAAATACTTCAAAGAGTTCTTGAAAGTGTCCTTGTATTACTTTTTCTGAGCTCCAAATCTTTGTCATTTAAACAACATGACCAATTGAACGCTGTATTAGGGTTGAATGCTTGGCAATTCAGTGTTCAATACTCTATTTTACCAGATCCACTTCAAAATCCTAAGACAAATCAAATGGAAGTGATTCCATTTCCTGTCATGATGCTGATAGATTGTTCAGGTTTAACAGGCAAACAACTATGATGTCAGCACAATGGCTTTGTAGACCTTCACTTTGGTAGTAGTTTAATACTTCTTTCCCATGCTTTTCCTTGGAGCCTACCAGACACCAAGGTAGCTCTGGCAATGTGGGAGTCAACATTATTGTCAATGTGGGAGTCAATATCATTATCAATGTGTACATCCCTGGAAAGCATATTGCCAAGGCAAGTGAACTTATCCACAGCATTTTAAATTTCTCCATTTTTGTAATCAATGGGTTCTACATATGAATAATACAGTTTTGATTGGTAGATAATCTCTCTTTTCTTGGTGTTATCAGACCAAAATTAGCACAAACTTCAGAGAATAAATCCATACTCTGTTATATCTCAGCTTCAGAGACTGCATTGAGTGCATAATCATCTTTGAACAAAATATTGCACACTAATTCTCCGTCTATATTAGTCTTGAAGCCTTTTCAAATTAAATAACTTGAAATTAATAATGGAATTAAATAATTAGAAACAAATAGTTTACTATCAGTACTTTAGTTGACTTTGATGTTGTTTTTGTTCTTGTTGAAGGCACCTTGTGAAAAATCCACAAGTCCTCATGATCAATAGTATAAAAGATCTTCTGTATAGACCTCTTTTCTAATCCAGGTTGTCGGGCAAGAATTGTTGGGCAGCAAATACCATGTCAACCATTTCTCAATCCTTCCTGAAATCACACTGTCTCTCAGGTAGATGACTCTCTTCCATATGAAGAATCAGTCTATTAAGGAGAATTCTGTCAAGAAGCTTGCAGTCAATGACTGAGAGGGACTTCTCTTTCTCCCATACCCTCCAACCTGTGATTGTAACAAGACAACTTATTTGCTTCACCTTTAGAGGGATGAACAATGGAGGCATTCTTTAACTCTTGGAGGATAACTTCTTCTTTTCATATAACTTGGAAGATTTCAGTCAACTTTTGTATGAGCAGTGGACCCCATGCCTTATAATTCTCAGGTGGAATAGAATCAGTGCCAGGTGCTGTGCCACATGAAAAGAGCTTAATGACATTCAAAGCCTCTTGTTCATTTGGAAATTCAGTTAGAGAGAGAGAGATTAGCTTCAACCTAGCTTCAACATTGGTTGATGATTGAGAATGGGATTCAAATGTTAAGTCTACCTCTCAATGTGGCCCTATAGTGTTGAGTAATTGGGATATACCCTAGATCCCACCTTCAGGGTATCACAAAAGTATTATAGGTTATTACTATCAGCATAAAAATGAATTTTATCTGCCTTTTTTCCTGAACTGAGAATCCGGCATTTATTTTTGACTTGTGCTTACTTTTGATGGAGTTAAATGCCACCTTCTTAGAGATGGACAAACTATCTTTTTTGGTAAACTCTGTGGAATTTTCATTTTTTTGTTTAGCAGCTTCTGAATTTCCCCATAATTTTCATCAAACCAATCTCTATGTATGCAAGTATTCTGGACCACAAGAGTAAATGTGACATTATACATCAAACCTTTGAAAGTTTCCCACTCCTTTTCTGTTTTACTCTTACCAATAGTGTGTAGGCTCAACTTTTTCACAAAGTTAGCAACAAATTGTTCATGTACAGAGAACTCTTATCTGTTGACATTAAATCTTCTGGTACTCCTCTTTCCTTGGAACCCACACTTTTTAAAAATAGATAAATCCAACATTCTGTACCACATATGACATTTGTCACTCTCCTGTCTCTCTTATTTTTACAATTGCATAGTCTATTAAGTATTTGCTGAGAGAGCACATCCATGAAATTTTGTTGTATTTAGGTAAATGGAAGACACCATTAGTGATCAGAAGGTCTTGAGATGTACATGTTTTCAATAGTAATTTAATTGATCATTAAATTGGTTTTTTTCCCTTCTGACTCCATTCTTCCCAAAAGACTTCCTGCCATGTTTGATAGTCTGTGTCTACTCTGGCATTAAAGTCACACAAAATGACATTAATGATGAGGGTCTCCATATCTTCATAAATTTTTTCCTTGACCTCATTAGATTTTGTCATGATGGGAGCATATGAACTAGTGATGGGGGTATGGCACTTACCTGAAAATGGCAGTCACATTGTCACGAGCCTCTCTTTGGGAGCACACAAGCTTGTTGAGCAGATTAATTTTGGTTGTAAAACCTAGACCAATTTCTCAGCATTGTCCATCACTAAAGCCACTCCAGAAAAATGTGCATCCAGCTCTGACTTTGGTAAACTTTCCTTTATTTACCAGTTTTTTTTTTTTTTTTTTCACTCAGGACTACTATTTGATCCCTTCTGAGTTTTCTTTCAACTAGAGCTGTTCATCTTTTTAGGTCTTATGGATCCATAGGCACATACATATTCCATGTACCACTGGTGAGTGAAATCATCTTTACAAAATTTTTCATTCATTGTGTGTGTGTGTGTGTGTGTGTGTGTGTGTGTGTGTGTGTGTATGTTCCAGCTGCAGAATAGGATCCTCACCTGCTGCGGTAAGCAAGCCAAGACCGAGTGAAGCAGACAATTTCTAGGATAATTTTTTCTAACTTCTTTCTCATGACAAGAGGCAAGCAGTATAGTCCTTTAAAAAGGTTGTTCAGGAACTAGGAGAGCATTATACACGGCAAAAAGACTATACAATGATCAATTCTAATGGATGTGGCTCTTTTCAACATTGAGATGATTCAAACCAGTTCCAATTGTTCAGTGATGAAGAAAGCCATCTACACCCACAGACAGGACTGTGGGAACTGAGTCTGGATCACAACATAGCATTTTCACTCTTTTTGTTGTTTGCTTGCATTTTATTTCTTTTCTCTTTTTTTTCCAATTTGATTTGATTTTTTTTTTTTGTGCAGCATGACAATTGTATAAATACATATGCATATATTGGATTTAACATATATTCTACCATATTTAACATATATTGGATTACTTGCCATCTAGGAGAGGGGGCAGTGAAAGGGGCTAAAATTGGAACACAAGGTTTTGCAAGGGTTAGTGTCGAAGAATTATCCATGCATATGTTTTGAAAAATAAAAAGCTTTAATTTTTAAAAAAAAAGGGGAACAAAGCCTGCTCAGACAACCAGGGCTCTTCTGGGCTTTAGTCCACTGAGAAAATAACCACACTATGGCCTGGACCATCTGTGTGCAGGGTTGTGACTATAGTTCCCAATGTGTCTGTATCTGCTGTTTCATTACTCATTAAATGCTCCAGGAGTTTGAGATAGGTAAAAATGGTAAAATTATATAGGTGATATCTTTTTATTTACATATAAATTGGATTTAAGTGAGGCATAGTTACAAAAATGATTGTCTTCACTCTCTCTTTCAGCGTCATTGGACTCCATTGGCAAGACAAAAGTTAAGATGACTGACTATGGTGGTTAGTTGAAGTGAGTTAGTGCGATGTTTAAAAATTCGTACTTCATTGTAAAAGAAAAGATTTTGGCTCAGTAGAGGATGGACCTTTGCCAAAGGAGATATATGATCAGAATGGATGACCATAGCATTTTTGATGTCTACACAAGGTCTGTTCATTCCACAACACCTGCTTCAGTGACCTTCATGGTCATTAGAACAAACTGTTTTCATCTACCCATTGCACCAATAGATCTTCATATGCTTGGATAGATACTTCTTTAACTCATCTGAAGGTTTGAGGTTCTTTGAGTATCTTCAACTTTAATCTATCCACTAAGAAAGTTTATTAGAGTGTGGCTGCTGTGCATGCTACAAATTCTTGGAGTTACAGGTAAGGAAAAGTTGTGTGAATTAGGCAAACACCAAGTGGGTTGTTAGCAGATCTGAAATGAAGTGGACCAGAAGTGCTAGTATTCCCTAAACATCAGTGCATTAGGCCCTTATTAAAGCTTTGTTGTTAAATTGAAATTGCATGGAACTGAATTTCTTTTCCTTTGTAAATCTACCCTTCTTGGCAACACCTGCTACTATGCTATGTATACTATGGGTAGGACCTGCTCACTTATGTGGGCTCCATTACCAAGACAAAAGTCAAGATGACTGACTATGGCTGCTTGTTGAATTGAGTTAGTGTGAGCAGACCTATGACTTTTATCTCAAAGCTTTTGGTGCTAAGACAAGGCCTGACCATTCTGCCTATGGAAACAGGACTTTTTTCAATTAAGAATAAGGATCTAATAAGAAAGGGAGTTTTCAGAAGACTTAGTCATAACTGTGTCTTCTTAAGGTCCTGCTCTTCTCCCAAAAAAGAGGCATTAAAAAATGAAAATAGATAATTTTTGAGGTTCTGACAGCTAAGTTCTGGTTCAATCTATTGTCTCTTTTCTCATTTCTTTTCCTTTCTTCAGTCTTGCCCACCCCGCAGGATCATACCAGTCTCATCTTTCTCTTTCACAACCCTTATGTAAACCTTTGGCTCAGGTATCACTTCCTATTTGAAGTTATTGCTTCTTTCTTCTCTCTTTCCTCAACTTTTCTTAAGAGTGTTTTATATGTTTGATTTTTTTTTTAATCTCCAGCATCTCTTCAGGTGCTTGAGGTCAAAGATTATATTATTTTTGCATTTCCTGAACCTAGCAAAGTGTCTTGTAGATAGATAACTTTATCAAATCTTTGTTGAATTAAGTTAGCAAGATGTTTAAAAACTCCTACTTCAATGTAAAAAGAAAGATTCCATTAAAACACCAGGTTTCCGCTCAGTAGAGGATGGACCTTTGTCAAAGAAGATATGAGATCAGAATGTTCTGGTTTTTCTCCATGTGCAATACCCTACCTTGCCCTCCAAAAAAAAGACAACATCTCTCATGTTGGGAGGTGTGTCATAAGAATTAGCCACTTCTCTTTCTTTTGGTCCATTTGGGATGTTAGCTTCTCCTCATACTTCCAGTAGAGGAAAAAGGATCATCTCTCCAACCCAGGTAGCTCTTACAGCTGTCTACATGTGGAAGTGAGAGCATGTACTCAAGGGGACTGATTGAACTGCATTCCTGAAACAGATTTTTCTAATGTTCTCCCTCTTCCTTCAAAGAGTTTAATATCCTTATTTAATATGTACATGTTATATTCCTGAAAGAATTTAAACCCATTGAGGACAATGACTATTTCTTTTTTTGAATTCTTAGGCCAGAACAAAGACATTAATGAATACTTTTAGATTGATTAGTTGGTTCATTGCAGTATTGAAGTGTGATATTTACATGGCAGTAATATGTTATAGTGTGGAGAGTATTTGTCTTGCTTTGAAGAAGTCTTGGTTTCAGTTTCTATATTAATTAGGAAGTCAAAAGCACAGTTCCCAGGAAAAGACCCAGAATTGATATCTTCCAAAGATCTTTTTGCTAGTCCAGGGCTTCTTAAACCTGTTCCACTCACAATCCCCTTTTTGCCTAAGAAATATCTATGCAACTTTGGATGAATAATTATATAAAATAGATATACAAATGAAGCATTTACTATTAATAATAATTTTGTGACTCAACCCGACATGGGACTATGACTCACTGTTTAAGAAATTGTTCTTTTTTTTCACTATTTGACCAAATTATCATCCAATTTCAATTAACTTTCAGTAGTTGATCATATTTTAGTCCAGAATAAAAGGATTGGAAACATAGCCGATAACAGAGGAAGTACAATTTTATTTTAGGCTCCAGAAACCAATATTTCAGGAAGTAAGTCCACACCCTGTTTCCCAACTTTGGGTAACATCCTTATACACAGAATTTTTAGTTTTATATTATATATGGAAGTTGAATGGGAAAAGATCAGAGTCAGAAAACTTAAATTTACTACTTGGCCCATCGGACCAGATAAGTCCCTTAAACTCTCTGAGCTTGTGTGCTATTAAAGAGCTTTGAATTTGGAGTCAAAAAAACAGTTTGAATACTGTCCCCTGAAGTTTACTAGCTATGTGATCTTGACTCTAGCTGGTCCTAACAGATCAGAAAAGGTTTTGAGGTCAAAGGTCCAATCTGACTAGGTGAGGGGAGTATCATCATCATTTTGACTGCACAGAGATGAATTTTTCCGCCAATGTAACTTTAGATGACCATCTAAAAACAGTTTTTTCATCTACAAAATGAAGTTAGACTAAACCTACTACTACTAACCCTAAATCCTATAATCCTCTTTTGTAAACTGAGGATAGAAATATTTGTGCTCTCTTTCTAGCTGTTATAAAGAAAATGCTTTGCAAATCTTACAGCCCATTATAAAGCTAAATGTGATCTATTATTACCTTAGTTTTAGTTATTTTTCAAATAAACAAGCTACTCCTTAAGATAACCACATACCTAGATCATCCCAAGCTCTTTATTTTATTCTTTTCTTTGCTATCTAAGCCCATAAGACCCCTTGTAAAGAAAACCCCCAAACCAAGGGATCTTCTTATCTTGTGATGGAATCTAGGAATTATATGCTCCTTTTTCCTCAGAGTTTCTCAGTCATCCAAACTTAGGGCCTACAATAAAGCAAGGCCAAGGAACTGGGATTTAGGTTGGCGTTTTAGGACTTTGGAATCTGAATCCAACCTCCAGTTAAAATTCTAAAGTTCAACATTTTGGCCTACATTACATAGTTCTTTGTCTCATGTTTAAATTTTATCTCTCTAACAAAAGTGTAAACTATTTCCTAATTAGTAATTACAGGAACAAAAGTCAAGTAGTAAATAATCTATAAATAAACACTGAAAATTAGTGGGGGTGCTGCTACTAAAATTATCCTTTGGTTAAGCTAAGAATTATTTTGTGGTATTTAATAATTAGTTAATTGGAATTTTCACAGGATCAGTGATCAGATATTTAGAGTTGGATGGGGATATTAGTGATCATTGAGTTTAGTCCCCTCATTTTATAGCTGAATTGGCAGCTCTGCCTTATGGAATAAACACTGGATCTGGAATAGGAGAACTTGGTTTTTATTCTCTCTTTAATGTACTTCACATTGATTTTAGCCAAGTCACTTAAAACACTTTAGAACTCAATTTCCGTATGTGTGAAAGAAGAGAGTCGGATTAGTTGGACTGAAAAATCTTTCTAGATATATCCCTATGAGCCATCCAGGAAATTGAAGCCTAAGGTTAAGTAGGTAGTAAGGAAGGAGGTTTGAAATTTAGGACCTCTGTATTCATATGTAGAATTCTATCTGCTAGTGTTTTTATTTTTGTTATTTATTTGTTTACTTTTATAGCCTTTTAAACCACATACACCCTCACATTTTATATATTTTAGGGAAAAGAAAAAAAAATTCCATTTCTAATCCTAGGACAGAACTCATAGTATATATTCACAAGTTGCCACCTGGAGTTCAGAGTTAATAATACAGTCCTCTTTTAGCCCCATAATTAGCATGATTGTGTGCTAATAATAATAATCCCAACTTTTTTGAATAATACATAGTGAAAATCAGAGATCTGGATATGACAGTTTTGCTAAAGAAAGGACCACATAGTTAAACAATTTACCCTAGCAGGGCACTCATCAGATCAGAAATACAAATCAGGCAAGTAGATGAGGCAAAATGTGAAGAGATTGATCTTAGTTCTACTACATGTTTAAGGTATTCATTCATCCATTTGGCAAATCTTATCAGTCTAACTTCTACTCTGCAACCCAGACAGGGCAGAATCCTTGCCAGAAAAATCTCAATATTGCCCCTCATTCTGGAGCTGTCATAAACTCCTGCACCTTACTTAGATGGAGCCTACCAAAGAACACTACATTTCACATAACAAATAGCAGGGAGGAAAGACTGGGGGGAGAGGCAGGTTTAAAAGAATAATCAGTGGATGAAAACTGTGGATTCAATGAAGCCAGACCAACATCATTCCCTTACAATGCATTTTGTAAATCCTCTTTATGTGTACAACACTAACAGAGGCTGCCAGCTCAGCTTTCTGTACAATTCATCCTACCAATGGCCAGGCAGAAAAAGAATGTTAGCTTGTTTGTAAGCATCAGAAGGCCTGACTCAGAGCTGGAAACAAAAAGATCTCTGGCAGTTTGTTCGAGGGACATGTGGGTAACTTCTTTGGCTGGCATGTGCAATTGTCATCAGAACTGTGGGACAATAATAGTTATGAACAGAGTATCCAAAGAAGTCCATCTACAATGATAATAGAGATCCTATAAATTAATTGGGAAAATAGAATGTAAAAGAATGTGAATTTTAATGAGTTGGGAGAAAATGTCTTTGATCTCCCATTTTCATCCTGTTTTTGACTCCTACTCAAGAAATTGACTCCTACCCACATGCAAACAAATAAGTCTATGTAACAAAAAAGGATCCCATTCACAGTGAGACATAAGGGCATTACAAAGGAGAAAGAATGAAACGGGTATTTAAAGCAATTTGTGAGTGTTTAGATATTGAGGGAAATGTCAAAGATAAATAGGTTATCAAAAATGTATACTGATTGTTTATTTGGCCAAAAGGTAACAATGCTTCTATCTGGTCATGGATACAGTATTTCTATGTAAGTTGTAGACCATAAAATCCCAGGAGGGGAATGGTCATAAGTAGGGGAATGACTAGAGAGAACCTTTATCAAATACTCTCTGGGTCATGTCTCCTGTCTTCCTGTATATTGTGCAGATCTTTTTTGGCATGCTAACAATGTGGAATTAAGAGAATGATAATTGCCCAAGTTCATTCCTAATGTAGCTGAAACACAGATACCAGAAAAATGCAGTTGGTGGGTTGATTTTCCCATTCAATTAAGAGTAAACTTGGACATGGCTGACATATGAAAAGGAAACTCAATCTTACTCAGTAGAAACAAAATATAATTAATTGCATGTCATTTAGAAAATAACACTAATAAATATAAATTTAGCAAAATGAAAATTTTACCAAATGTTGGCTTTAAAGTTAATATCACATGAAAACCAAGGCCTTTGATTGGAAAGATTTTAGGATTGTTTGGAATTATCATTTTTTTTTAGTATTATGGAAAAATCTTAATCATCATCATCATCATCATTTCAAAGCCCAGCCCATTTTTCAGATGAAGTGATATCAAGGATGGAGGTGAGTGAAAGTGGCAAGGACAAAGCAGAGAAATTCTAAGTAGGGCAAGGCACAATGGGGATATATGTGCAGTGAAACTTTTTTGGTAGCTTTGAAGGGCTATAGCCCAGCAGGAGTCCTAAAGTGGTATCCACTGTATTGATTTATTCATAATAATTCATTAATAATTTATTATTAATCACTAATAAATAATTAACAATTGAACAAATACTACATTGAACAATAACACATTGAAATCAAATGGAAAACAAAAAACTCCTGCATCATTAATACAAAGAATGAAATAATAGTTACATCAAAAGAAGTAACTGAAATTTCAGCTTCTCCATAAAAGTGAATAGGGGAAAGTTATAAAATATCCATAATTGCTGGCTCAAACATTTCACAATGCACATGCATTACTGGAAAATACTTTATTAACTTCTTTTCATAGGCAAGCCTTTAACTACCTCTCAGATGCAAACCTGATGGTAGGTTTGTGAAAAATGCTTTGTTTTATATACTTGTTTTATTCTCCATATACACTCTCATTACAATCCTATATTTGAGAAGCAGAGATAGTGTTAAATATGTAATGTTAAATGAATCACTTCTAGGCTTGAATCTCAGGATCATATTAAACCAATGCACAAAGGCAATATTTGTAAGTACCTTCATCTTTTCTAGGCAAGGTAAATCAAATATAAAGCTATCAAGGAGATAACTATGGCTAAATATGTCAAAAGATTTAATGTCTTCCCAAAATCTGAATGGGAAAAACTGAATGACAAGAATGTGTTTAAAGCAATTAACAATTCAAATTACCAGTTGATATATACTTTTAGATCTGACAATTGGACCATAATATATTTTTAACTTCCCTAGTAAAAACCCATGTAATATAAACAAAACACAGGCTCTGTTGTCGTAAGGTAGCTTTGGAAAGATAAATGTTTCCTCACCAAAAACAAGGAAAAGGAATTTTACACCAGAAGTTCACTGTTTCAAGACTGATACATTACAAATTCCTATTTTACAAACACAGACTTCAACATGGCCTTGAAAGTTCAACTAATAAACCGTACCAGAACTAGACAATTATCTACAATCATCCAAAAATACTGCTGATGCATAAAAATAAAAATGACATTATTATTAAGTTTCAATACCAATGTTCATAATCTCCAAGTTGTACAGAATGAAAAGCTTTTAAGACATGGAGATCTGAGGTTCATTTCATATTCATCAACTTATCTGATAATGGAGTCATTTTGAGGATCCTCTCTTAGTGAGCATCCAAGTATTTATATTTAATTTCAAAAGCACAGTTATTTTACCTATCTGTGTAATAGTTCACTTAATATTAAGTGTAAAAGAATAATAGCAGGACAGTGACTTTTTCTGGGACTTTTTCTACTTGAACTCCATGAAACAAGATGATAATTATTTTTCAATAACAACAATAATAACATATTTATACGGTGTTTTAATTTCAATTCATTTCAACAAGCATAAGTGCCTATTATGTGCAAAACATACTGCTAAGCACACAAAACTATTTCTTCAAAGCAATCCAATGAGAACAGTAGAGTATATAGTTTTGCTCAGACTTTGATTATAAAGAAATTCCTCCATCTTTCCTTTTATTTCCCTTTAATGAATCCTTATCTCTTCTCCCCTTTCCTTTCCTTTTTTTTCTGATAAGATCTTCAAAGCATAACAAAACTCTTCATGGGTCTTCCATCTAACTTGACTATATCTATGGCCTCTTGTGATATCACTGTTATGAGAGCAACTTTTTAATAAATTACCTCAATTAGAATGCAAACAGTTCATACTTATAAAGTCCCTTCTATTTTTCATTTGTTTATTTGTATTTTGACTACAATATTTAAATTTCAAAGTTCCCTTTCAATTGCTGGTTTGTTCCCTCCTCCCCCAATCATGAATATTTAAAAGTCCTTTATTTCATGGAATATTCTTTTTTTTTCTTATAGATTATACCAAGTTGTATTGAGCAAGATACTCTTAATTGTAGACCTTTCTCTTTTGTCTTTTAAAATATCCTACTACATATTCTTTGTCCCTTCATAATGATACTTACTAAAACTTATGCCATTATGACAGTGGTGCCTTGATATTTGAGTTTTTCCCTTTCTGGGTACTTGAATTATTTTTCATTTTGTCTGAATTTTGTCCATGACATTCCTGAGAATTTTCATTTGAGGGTTTATTTCAAGAGATGATAGATGGATTCTTTCTATTTTTTTACATTACCCTTTTATTGTAATAAATCTTATAATACATGGATGTAACTAAATTACAAGAGTAATTCACAAGAGTTGTTCCTAAGCAGGAATTTTTCTTTTGTTTGTCCCTTTCCTAATGATGACAGTATATGATATGGTTATGACAATGATGAGAAAAACAATGATGATGTTGATGAGCACCATAGCAGATATTTATATAGTAGTTTAATATTTTCAAAGTAATTTTATATTATCTTATTTGAGCCTCACAACCCTATGAGGCAAATCCTACCATCCTCATTTTACAGAGGAGGAAACTAAGGTTTAAAGATTAAATGATTTGTCATGGTTTATATACCTAATAAGTATCTGAACTAGATTTTGATTCATCTTCCTAACTCCAATCCCAGTACTAGATTCACTATCCTTGCTACTAGCTAGGAAACTTACAAGTTCTTAGATTTAAAAGGAATCAGAATATGGGTGTCATTAATGTTTGATATAAACCATTATCACAAATAATAATAGGGCTAAAATTGCTATTCTGTGTTTCAGTCATTTCAGCTGTGTTCAATTCTTCATGATCTCATTTGGACTTTGATTTTTGCTTGTTTGTTTGTTTTCTTATTTCTTTTTGCAAAGATATTGGAATGGTTCAATTTTTCCTTCTCCTGCTCATTTTACCAATGAGGAAACTGAGGCAAACAGGGTTAAGTGATTTATTCAGGGCCATAAAGTTGTCCAGAGAATGAACTCTGAATCTTTATTAATTTATTTTTCAAGAAGGAATACTTCTCTAATGGACAGATGGAAAGCATGTTGAAATTGGAATAAGGATGACCTGAGTTCTAATTTGACCTCAGATATTTATTATAAGACTCAATAAAAGTCATTTAATCACTCTGAATCTTAGTTTTCTTATTAATAAAATGATGGAGCTGAACTCTTGATCTCTATGGACCTTTGCTATTCTAAACTTATGTTCTAAAAAACTAAGAATGATGAGGCTCTATTAATTCAAATCAATAAATATCTAGTAAGTGTTTATGATACACAAAGCACTTTGCTTAGCCCCACATCCATGAAAACAAAAATGAAATTGTTCCTTCTGTTAAGGAACTTACAGGTATACAAGATGGGCATAGAAAAATAAGATAGAGTACTAGCCCTGAATTCAGCAGTACCTGAGTTCAAATTTGATTTCAGACACTTAACATTTCCTAGTTGTGTGACCTTGGGCAAGTCACTTAACCCCAGTTACCTCAACAACAACAAAAAAATACAAGAATGCTGAGAATTATAGAATGAGGAAGGATACATTCCTGTCTATGAGACAGTTTATGCAAATTTACAGAGCCAGGGGATAGAATTCCCAGTTAGATGGAAAATGTGGAGAGAGGCCATCCTAGGTAGTTAAGGTTGTACTAGTAAAGAGACCAATATGGCAGGTACGATAGATTGGGGATATTAGTGATAGTATAGAAGAAAGAACTCAAGGGACTATGTGGGTCAGAAACCATTAATAAAACAACTGGATAGATCTCTAGAAGCAAAGCAAAGTTTATTATATGTTCGAGAACAGGTGTCCCACCCATTGAGCAGACAATGGAAGGGAGGAAGCACCGTAGGGGGCAGGGTTGACACTTTTAATCCCTAACGCAAATTCCCTTCCCACCACTGACCCTCATCCTTATTGGCTGAGGATCTTACATTCTAAACAGGGAACTATTCAAGAAATTGAACTTGACCAATAAGTACATAGGTGCCCATATTTGGCTGAAATAGGGAGGGTAACAAGAAGGGGAGTTAAGTATGCCCTTAGGGGGATAACAGGGAGGGGATAGCATGGAAGAGACTGTAAGTATGTCCTTAAGATAGCAGGGAGGAGACACTTTAAGTATGCCCTTGACTTAATACTTAAAGTCCTTCAGGCCTACTCAAACTTTGAAATAGATGAAGCCTTACTCGATTTTCACAACTGTCTTGAAAGATCTCATTTTATCTCGTTCAGGACTATGAGGTAGAGGAATGATGGGCCAGAATTCTATGAAAGGGAAGAAATGAACCTCTATCTCTTGGCATGAAGTATCTTGGCATGTAGGTATTAAGGTTGCTTCTAAGTAGGAATTTTTTTTTTTTTTTTGAGTTTGTCCCTTTCCTAATGGTCTGTGTAACTATTTTAGTTATGACTAGAAGTCTAGTTTGGCTGAAGTAAAAATTATGAAAGGAGAGAATACAAAAATAGCAGATTTCCCAAGAAGGAGAATTTGTACTACTTTCACTGGTGCTATAAATCATTCTAATATTTAATAAGGTTTTCAGAGAGGGTTAGGAAACATTCCTTGTGCCAATCACAAAGGTATTTGGAAACAAAAAGTAATATTTACCCAATTTCAATTTTAAATGTAGCTCATTAATTTTTTTTTGTTGTTTAAAAGAAATGAAGAAAAAGAAGAGAAAGAGACCAGAAAAATGAGAAAAGAAAAGGAAAAGGAAAATTGAAAGAAACCATATGCTTAAGCAAGAGATTTCTCTGAAATCACTTTGGGCTATTCTGATTGGGTTCCTGATCACTGATATTTCTCCTGCTTTCTCCTTTGAATAATCCATTCCTAACACACTGAACATTCTTCTCTGTGTGTTAAAAGACATCATAATCTATAGCACAAAAACAGGAAGTCAGAAAGAATGTTGAAAACATTCCAGCTTTACTTGCTGTGTTACTCATACTCAAAATTGCTTTTTCAGATATGAAGAGGAAATACCAACCTTTCTTTGTAAATGTGCATCTCAAAAGAATTTATATTATGGGTGAAAGCACAGTAAACAGATCATTAGGTGTGGTATTCTTGATGAATTAAAATGACAATACTTAATGTCAGCTGCTTAATTTAAAATTTAGAATCATAGAACCTAAAAGTTGAATCAATCTTTACAGCTTATATTAGAACATGAGACTAGCACATCCATAAGCCCCTGTCAGAAGACGTTCAGTGCTAGGAACTATCCTAGTGTTTTGAGATAGCCCATTACATTTGGGAATTGCCCTAAATGTCAGGAAATTATTTCTTACATTAAACTAAAACCTGCATCCTTAAAGATTCCATTTTTGATTCTAGTTAATTCCTTTAGTACCAACTAGAAAAATATACCCTCTTTTATGGAATAAATCCTTAAAAAAAAAAAAAAAAAATAGATACCCTTACCCCATGAAGTAATTTTCTTAAGCTAAATGTGCCTAACTGATCCTCATAAGATGTGGTTTCAAGTCTTCTTTTTACACTGGTCACCCTCATCTGAGCTTCCTCTGACTTGTTAATGTTTTTCCTAAAATGTAAGGCACAGAATTGAACATCAAAGTCTAGATGTATGTGAGACATAGGGCAGGATACAATAAATTACCATCTCTCTTGTTCTAGAGACTATGGAGGATTTTGGTATAAGGGAATAAGTGATGGACTGCAATCAAGAGAAATCTGGATTCACTGGTCACTGGATTTCCCTGACCCCTCTTTTCACATCTGTCAAATGGTAACAATAATATCTATAATATCAACCTAACAGTATAGTTGGGAAGCTCAAAAGAGATAAAATAAATAAAACAAATGGATAAAAATCAGATTTTTGAATTTGCTTTAATTTCTCTGGCTGACATATCACACTCAGATTGAGCCTCCAGACCATAGGCCCCATACTCATAGAATGTGTTTTCACATAGACTGTTCTCTTCTTGTACCACTTAAATCTGTACTTGTACAATTTTAAAAATATTTCGTTAAAATTGCATCTTATTAGAAGTGAACCTTCATTCTAACCTACTAAACATTTTTTGGCTGAGTTTTCTGTTATTGTTCAGTACACTGAATTAAACAAGACCCAAGATGGTCCTATAACATCTCATTAGGGATCTTCCATGCTAATATGAATCTCTGGTTCCATCATTCACTCCTTTCTAAGCTCACCAAATCCTGGGTGTATGTCCCAGAGTTATGCATCCCATGCCAAATATACCAGAGGTTAATTAATGTAATCTTTTTTTCAAATAGTCTAGCAAGCCTACCAAAAAAGGAAAAAAAGATCAGTACCACATATCTTGCACTTAACCAGTCCATAATAATTTTGAATGATCATTTCTTCCCTTTCTAATTTTTAGAAATTAATTATTCCTTTAATTCTAGAATTTTTGCAGTCATTACCATAAAATTTATTGGCCTATATTTTTAGAATATATCTCCTGCTTTTAATTCCCAGACCTTTGAAACTTCCCCTATTCTCTATAATATACATTCTCTACCTAAACTATGACATATAATAATAAAACTTTGAATTTTAAATTAAATTACCAATCTATACATTAGACAAGACTTTCACATGCCTTTCAGGATGTTGAATATTCTTATCACCTTGTCATCCAGTAGAGTTTTAGCAGAGGAATAAATAAATAAAATCAACCAGTAACATTTATCTCCTAAAAGTTTATCTATATAAATGCTATTAAGTATATATATATATATATCAAAAGTATTTTCATTTTTGTAATTAAAAAGTGAATATGAGAAAAAGAAAATCCATCATACATTTAATAGCAATAATCTGTCTAAATTTTTATGTCTTGAGTTTAAGATGAATATGGTGATATGAAACTAAAGCTCAGGAGAGATACTATGGCTTAATACATAGATCTGGGAGACCTCTTCATAGAGATGATAATTAAACCAGTTTGAGCCAATGGGTTTATTAACACAAAGTGTAAGGGGAAAAAGAGGGCTGAAACAAAGCCTTGGAACATACCTATAATTAGAGGGTGGAAGGTAAATGGTGATCCAAAGTAATAATCAGATAAGTAGGAGAAAGAAAATCCAGAGAGGAAAAATTATCCAGGAGGAAAAGCAGTTAAATTTTCTATACGGTTGCCATTTTTTGGACATTTATTTATGTATTTATTTTTGTTCTGAATATTTTAAGTTTTAAATTCTTGACTGTTTTTCTCTCCCTGTCCACATGACACTAGAGAAGGCCACCATTTCACACACACACACACACACACACACACACACACACAAAACCATACTAGGCAAACATCCATTTATCAATTATTTCTCTGGAGGAGGAAAGTATCTTTCTTTATAGGGTCTTTGTAGTTAATTTGAGTATTTATAATACTCAGAATAATTTAGTCATTCACATTTATTCTGAAAATATTTCTATTACTATATACAATATTCTTTTGGTTCTGTTCATTTCTGCTTCATTATTTCATGCAAGCCTATTTTTCTAAACTCAATCAGCTCATCATTCCTTTTTTTTCATAAATGGGCATTTATTAAAGTTCAAGGACAGGTTTTTAGAAAGTAGAGGAGGTAGGTGAGAATTCAGAACAGTTAAAGAGGGCGGGAAGGGAGAGGAAATAAGGAAACCAAAGTGTTCATCAGTGTCAGCTCTGGCAGATGTTGATCCTAATTTCTACAACTTGACCCAGGGCATACAATGAAGCACATGATAAGGTGGAGTTCCAGGGGATATAGTTTTAGGAAGATATCAAGGGGTGGCCAATGTTATACATCCAACCAAAGATGGGGCTGCCTCCCTCCTTGTACTAGCAGCACCACTACCTTTTGTGGAACTGAAACAAAGAAGTTTGATAAGTTCTATTTCACCCATTTTATGAGATATTCGCAGAGTTAAAATCTTTGTGCTAAAAATTTTCATCATCTCTCTAACTTCTTGTACTTTGCTTATAGTTTCTTTGAATATGCATCCAATTTGTAGGCTGCCTGCTCAAGCAACTCATCATTTCTTACAACACAGTAGTAATCCATCACAATAATATGCCAAAATTTGTTTAGATATTCCACAATTAATGGACACACTCTCAATTTCCATGAATATTTATTTCTAAGCATCATTGAGAGTGTTTCCTAATGTAATCTGTCAATATTATGCAAGAAGTGTGATTGAGTTTTCAATTGACTTAGGTTGATTGAAAAGGAATATGTGATAAATTTTGAGTGTTTTCATATGAGTAAAATGTCTTATGTGTTATGTTAGTAAAGACCAACAACTTATTCATTTAGAGCAAGGAATTCGAATTCTTTTTTTAATGTTTTGAACTTCTTCTGGCAGTCTGGTGAAGCTTATTGACCTCATAACAATAATGCTTTCAAATGCATAAGATAAAATACTCAAGATTAGAAAGGAAACCAATTACATTGAATACAAGTCATCAAAATGTGAAAAAAAAAATCATAAATCCCAAGTTAAAAATCCCTGACTTAAAGCTTAGAGAAAATGGCTCACCAGGAAAGATTTTTATGGTTAATTAAATTAGAATTACACTGATATTTTGACTTATTAGCTGCTTTATAATGGTAAGATAACAATAAAGTGTCAAAGAAGTTGTCTGCATTTTAATTGTTCTGAAGCAGGGATTATATTCAACATCATGTCCATCTTCATAATAGATTTTTAGTTAGAACTTCATCAGCAAAAAATATCCTTACACCACATACTCAGGAGCACCAAAGAGCCCTCATTGTAATAGCACACATGCTTTTCTTAAAGAATACTTCAATATATCAGATATATGGGATACATGACTAGGTAGCGTTTTTGTTTTTATAAATTGTTAGGTTCTGTTTTACTTTTACTGTAGGATTAGTTTTTTTCCTAGACCCTGAAGGGATGTAAAAACAGACATGTTTACTATTAAGAATGCCTACAAACATAAAAGCTTAGAATTATTTATTTTTTCAATATGCATTTTAACTAAAAATATTTCCTCCTGGAATTGACCCTCTTTTTGAATTGGTCTCCAGATCTCCCTAAAATGGAAACTGATCAGAGCCTTTTTCAGAATAGCCATAAGAAAAAAACAAGAATGACATCATCTTTTTAAACTCATTGGACTAGCATGTCATATATATTCATGTGCATGTCTATGTGTGTATGTGTGTTAGTAAGTTGAGATTTGGACTCAAAATCAGAAAGTTCCAGTTATGTTTGAAGTTACGTACTTTCCAAGTTTTTTAAGCAGCTTCCTTAGAACTATAAATTACAGATGGGTTTAAGATGGACAGAGGTTTTCTATACCAGCCATTCTTTGCACCAATGAAATCATAGATATAGAAAATTTTTTTGTTAAAATATGCAAAAATGAATCCCATAATCATAAAAGAAATATTGCACCTTTAGAAATTCATTCTCTAATAAATGCATAGAAATATGAGTTTTAGTACAATCTAATCAATAAAATAATGATAAAAATACATGAAAACTCTATAACTTTGAGAACATCTGAGCTTGATTAAAATGATTCAGAAGTCACAGAGAAAAAATGTCAGTCCCAATTGCTTTTACTATAGCTAATGTTTTCTATTAGCACTTTAACAAATTTAGAAATGTGACTTTATTATATTTACATAATAAACATTCGTGTTTGCCTCGATTTGACTTTGTTTCAAATGTTAAATTTGAATAAAATGTTACAGCAGCTCAGCTATAATGCTATATTTTTCATTCACTTGACAAATGATAAAGTTTTTGTTGCTTTTGAAAAGTATGAATTGGAGTTTGAAATTTGAAAAGTTTTTGACTTGCTTTGTGTGAAGACATTGCTTTACCTTCTGCGGGAAAGAGTGAAGAAATGAGAAGTGTTTTTTTTTTTTTTAATCCAGGCTATATAGAACTAGAAAAAGAGAGTATACGAGTTATATAAGAAGTTATTTGTTATTGTTTAGTCATGTCCAATTTTCATGACTCAATTTGGGGTTTGGTTGCTAAAGAAACTAGAACACTTTGATATTTCCTTCTCCAGTTCATTGTACAGATGAGGTGTGATGACCACGTATTTAAAATCAGCTGGAGTCAGGAATTCAGATTAAGGAAAAATCTTCAATCTTATTCTCAGTAGAGGTGAAGAAGGATTGCGATAGCAATATGGGCAGCTGTGACAGGAAGCCAGCTAGCAGAGGGGGATCGGAGGTGAAGGGCGGGCACGCGATAGCAATATGAGCAGCTGTGTCAAAGCGCCAGCCAGCAGTCTCTTCTTCCCTTCCCTTTCCACTCCCCTGCCTCCACCCACCAAAATCGTCATTTCCTATACAACACATCAGGACTTCCACAAAGAGTGGGCGGGGGGGCCATTCTTTCTCCAAACATATATATTAATAGAGTATGGTCCGATTACTATTTAGCCTCACATGCTTGGGACCTCAGTGTATTAACTCAAGCCTCAGCCCATTACTGTCGAGGAGCTGAGGCAAACAGGATTAAGTGACTTTCCCAGTGTCTGAAGTTAGAGTTGAATTCAGGAAGATGAGTCTTTCATCTAGCTGCCCTTGTAACAAAAGGAAGAGCTAAAAGACAGACAACCCAAGACCGTGGATTGATATCCATGAAATGTTTAGAAGAGTTCTAGTGCATTGAGTAAATCCTCTTTGGAGGAGGAGGAGGAGGAGGAAAAGGAAGAGGAAGAAGAAAAGAGATGAAGAGAGTGGAGGGGGGAGGAGAAGGAGGAGGAGAAGGAGAAAAATGATAAGGAGACATGATACAGTGGAAAAAGCACTAACTGCAATCAGCATCTGTATTCAAATTATCCAATACTTATGTGATCTTGAACAAGGCTCTCCTTTTTTCTGGGCTTCTGATTCTTTATCTGACAAAGAGGATATTAGGTGAGATGATAGAGCACTGTCCTAAAATTGAGAAGATACAAGTTCAAATGTAGACTCAGAAACATACCAACTTTGTGACTTTGGAAAAATCATTTAATCTCTGTGTGTGAGATTTTAAAATGGGGATAATAGCTATCTTCCTAGCATTGTTGTGAGGACCAAAGGAAATAATATTTATAAAGCATTTACCACAGTGTCAGACATTTTAGATGCTTAATTACTTGACTTCTTACCTCCCTCCCCCTCCTCTTCCCTCCTTTCTTTCTTCTTCTCTTCCTCCCTCCCTCCCTTCCTTTTTGTTTCCCTTCTTCTTTCCTTCCAGTTCTACATCTATAAATTCAAATAAACATGTAAAAAAATGGAAGATTAACCCAAAGAGCGAGAAAACTATCCAGAATTTGGCACACCAAGTAGATCAAGACCCTGGAGATAGATGCCTTCTGGTCTAGACAGAAATCTCTCAGACACTTATTACTTCCTAGTTGTGTGATGCTGGGCAAGTCACTTAAACCCAATTGCCTCAGGAAAAAAAGCCAGGAAACTTGAAATCTCTTCTAATTCTTCCGCCACACTGAGAGGAGTTGTCCTGATTTTGCTACCTATGATGTGCTTTTCACTCACAAGACTGACTCTGGCTTTTTATTTATTTTTTTTTATTTTTAGATTTATGGAAAGAGGAAGCCAAGAACTCAAGGAAGTCAGAAAGAGGGGAAACAGGGGAAGAGACAGAGTTTCCATGGAAGAATGGATAGGAGCCAAAGCAAATGAGTAAATTATCCATGAATCATGTAGGGGTGACTTTGTACTGATAAAATCCATTCAGTCTGCAGACTGAAGCAGTTGATTTTTCACTTTCCTCTCTTGAGTGTGAGTGCCTGCTTCCAAATTTAACATTTCCTTGAGGCATGAGAAGTATTATCTATGTAGTTTAAGAAATTTCTTTTTCATAAAGTTTTTTTTGAGACCATCATTGTTATAAAATTGTTCCTGAAGGAATTACTAAACTGTATTACTATTACTTTAATGTAGCATTGATTAGGTAATTAGAAACAGTCTAGAAGGAGGAAAGAGACAGTGACAGATGTAGAGACAGCGATAGATATTGAAACAGACAGAGAGATATACAGAGACAGAGAAAGAGAGAGAGAAAACAACACAGAAAGATTTTAGTTAATTTTGCCAGGGTGATATAAGCTAATATATATGACAGTTATTAACCCATTTTCATAAGTGTTCAAGACATAGAGAATATATTTGTATTATCTGGTCAGCTGAGTCAATGGTAGTAGCTGAATATTTTGTAGATTTTAGGTTATTTATTTGTTTTTTGGAGTTGGGGTTGTGACTTGTGTAGGGTCACACAGCTAGGAATTGTTAATTAAATGTTAAATGTTTGAGGCTGAGTTTAAATTCAAGTTTCCTGGCTCTAGGATGGGTGCTCTATCCACTGATCATCTAGTTGCCCCATTACAGGTTTACTTTTTTTTTTTTTTCCTGAGGCAATTGGGTTTAAGTGACTTGCCCAGCATCACACAGCTAGGAAGTAATGTGTCTGAAGTCGGATTTGAACTCAGATCCTCTTGACTTTAGAGCTGATGCTTTATCCACTGCACCAACTAGCTGCCCCTATACTGAAAAGGCATTCCTTATTATTAAAGCATAATATAAAATATCAGTCCTCTAGAACCCAGCTCCTTAATTTATAGTTTGCAACTCCATATGGGTCTCATAACCAAATGGGAGGAGATTGCAAAATTATGATTTATTATCTGTAAATGTTTGATTTGTATACCTATTTTATATACCTATACATCTGGGGTCATGTAAAATTTTTCCTAGTAAAGAAAGGTCATGAGTGGAAAAAATTTAAGAAAGTGCTTATATAGACGTAATGGTTATTAGAATAACAACAAAAAAAGTCAAGTACCAAAGAAGAGTAGCTCCATCTATACAAAGGTATGCTTGGGAGGGGAATAAGAATAAATGAGTTACCAGAAACAGAACAATAACACAATAATTAATATCACATTTTAATATTGACCACATGGGGTTAGAAAGTATCCAGACAGCAAGGGTAAGCTATAATAACATAGGAAAAATACTAGGACCATGTGGTTGAAAAGCTTTAGATAAATACATCAAACATTTTGATTAACTCAAATGGCATTTAGTCCTCAGCTGGGATTTTTATATGGATGTCCTGGACTCCAGTTTACTTATCTCTGGGAGTACAGTCATGTTCGTATTGATAGGATTTCAAGACAATATGCTAAAACATTGGCCAGGGACTTCTGAATGGCTTCCTTGAGTTATTATGAACTTAAGTTCATATCATCTTCCTTGAAGATTGTGGCAATATTTGATTGAATCTTTAAAGTAATGTGCTTTACCTATTAGATTGCATAGTATATGACATGTTTGGGGAGTACACTTATTAGGACAATACCAAACAGGCAATTGAACCAATTGGTGATAGACTGAAATCAATCAAGAGGAGAGAAAACATGCTTAAATGTAGTTCTCTCACTTGTTAAATTGAATAAAAATACCAGCATAAAATATGTAGTAAGCAATAAATATTAAAAACCTTTTTATTTAGGTATCCAATACACCCTTTTGTTGTGTAGAGAGTGGCAAATAAATGGAAGATTTGAACTCTTTTTGTCAGAGAATCCTTTATATTTGACTCTAGGGTATATATATATATATATATCCTTGAGACTAATTAATATTTATCCAAACATTCTTTTGTTCATCTTTTGTTGTTATTTATCTCCTTTTCATGAAATATATATTCTTGTAATATTGTGAACTGAGTGCTTGCTAGTAGAAAATAAGTCTAAGTATACTGGAAATGACCATTCATACATTTTCCAAAGCTGACAGAAGAAGAAATATAAGCCAAGAGACATGAGAACATCCTTCAAAGAATACTTTGGCCTTTCATATCATATGTTGTTGGCACAAGGATGACACACATTATCTGATATGTGTGATATGCTTGTAGTAATTCTTGAATCCCCTGTAAAGCTGTATTAAATTACTTTAATTGTATTAAATAAATAATTCCAGTTCTTTTTTAGAAGGAGACAACTTTATGAAATAAATACAGTAATGGACAGGAGTAAAAAAAAATATTCCTGAAATTGTTTCATTATTTTTCTTGTCTTTTACCCATTCAATATAAAACTGTGAGAAGTCTAGTATGAAAACACGACATTTAAATTTTTGCTCAAAATTTCAGACATTAAACAGAAGACAAAAAAGTCTTACCAATTTTCATTTCCAAAGATATGCCTCTTCATCCTCCACACAGAAAACCATCCCCTGAAACAGATTTAAAAGAAAGTTACACATTTCTAAAATAAAAGTTAGAACAACCTTTTTTTTCCTCCAGACAGTTGCTGTTTCTAATGAAGTAGGAACTCTGCAGTTTTTTATGGATAGAATTAACTATTCATGCTTTACTTTGCAAAAAAAAAAAAAATTTCAGAAGTAAATGAAAAAAACACGTAAGTATTTCTGTGCCATAAAAGAGATATATACAAGACTAATTTTGATTCTGGGAAAATGCTTAGTAAAGATACTCACTGATTGATTCTCAGTCTTTTTATATTTTGATAGAATAAGTATAGTCTTATTTCTCTGTGTAAAGCATGTTTTATACAAATGTCAGTTATTATTATATTACTACTATTATTCTTTCATGTTATACACCAAATAATCAAAAGACATGAAATCAAATATCACCTTTAGTACTTATATGACTTTAGTCAAGTCTTTTTATCTTGATTATATAGTACTACTCTGTTGTCCCATTGGCATATAGAAGTGACTTTGAATTTTGAAAATAATGCCAGTGGAAGGTAAATCCTGATAGATCTCACATGGTTTAAAAAATTTCATTTATTCTTGCATAAAATGAAGAGTGAAATCAATAGAGCCAAGAGAATATTCTGTACAGTAAAAACAATATTGTTTTAAGAATGACTTTGGGGCAGCTAGATGGCATAGTGGATAGAACACCGGCCTGGAGTTAGGAGGACCTGACTTCAAATATGATCTCAGATACTTAACATACTAGCTGTGAGATCCTTAGCAAGTCACTTAATTCCAATTGTCTTGGAAAAAAAAAAGATACACCCTACCTCAGGTAATTTTGGGGGCAGCTAGATGATGTATTGAGCAGAGCACCAGTCTTGGAGTAGGGAATATCTGAGTCCAAATCTGATCTCAGATACTTAACCCTTACTAGCTGTGTGAGCCTTAGCAAGTCACTTAATCTCAGTTGCCTTTAATAACAAAACAAAACAAAATGAAATGGAAAAGAATCACTAAGTAAATCAATTTGACTTTTACAAATGCACAAATTTAAAATAAAATAAAGAAGTAATAGATTCTTAAAAACATTTAAGTATCTTATCATTAAACTACTCTGGTATCTTCTCATGAAATGTATGTATTCCTGGTCTCTGGTGGGTTTTACGAACAGAGCAGAAGTTATAATAAATTTTATCAAGCTGCAAAAATCTCGGGAATGGGCTTATTGATGAACTAGTGAGGATTAGCCTAGCTAGGTTTAATGAAGTTTACAACTGAGTTGACCATTAGGTGATGATTTTTTTTGTTTTGTTTCAGACTCAAGATCATTTACCAAGGTTTTCATTCATACCCCCATTACCAAAACAAAGACAACAATAAACTCAATAATAAAAAGCACATATCCTTGTAGAACTGATGTAACTCCTTTTAAGAAGCAGCATTAAAGTGCATTGATACAGTGCATTAAAAGATATCTTCTAAGACAGGATTTTGTTGTCATTTAGTGTTGACTCTTCATGACACTATTTGGGATTTTATTGGCAATTTCTTTCTCCAGGTCATTTTACAAATGAGGAATTAAGGCAAATGGTTAAATGATTTGTCAAGGGTCACAAAGCTATTAAGTATCTGAGGCCAGATTTGAAATCAGGAAGATGAATCTTCCTGACTTAAGGCCTGGAACCTTACCATTGTACCACTTAACTGCCCTAGGAAAGAAATAATGAAAATCAATTCAGATATGAAGTAGTTATAGTTAGTATTACACAGGATTTAGCAGCTTCTACATTAAAGGATCAGAGGGCTTGGAATATAATATTCAAAAGGCAAATGTGTTGGATTACAACCAAGAGTCAATTACTCTGCAAAAGTGAGCATCTTTCAGGGGAAATGATCAAAATTCCATGAAACAGGGAACTTCTAAATTTACCTGATCAAAAGACCAGAGCTGAATGGAAAATTTGATCTCCAAATACAAGACTCAAGAGAAACATAAAAAGATAAAGAAGAAAGAAAAGCGTTATTAGGTTTTACAAATGAAGAGTGGGAATAAGAATTGACACAGAGGAACTAGATAAGGAATGATGGCTGATGTTCTAGAATCCTACTCACATTGAGAATAGGTTAAAAAGGAAACAATAATATATATATATATATATACATACACATATATATGTATATATACACATATATGTATATATACACATATATATGTACATATATATAATGTGCATAATATATTATACATAATATATATTAAAATAATTACATATATAATATAAAACTTAAATTTATTAATAAATAAGAAAGGGAAGGAATATGATTAGGAAGGGCATAGAAAAGTATATAGATTAATGGGAATGGGATAAAGAGGAAGGGAAAGGGTGAGAGGAAAAGGTGGAAGATAGGTTAAATAATAGCAAAGGAAGGTAATGGATAGAAGTAAAATAGAGGAGTCAGCAAGGATAGGAAACAAGAGATGCACACAAACATAATAATGATCAGAAGGAGAATTTTTTTAGAAAAAAGCAGGGGTAGTAATCATTGGTTTCAGACAAAGTTAAAGTTTAAATAGATTCAATTGAAAGAGAAAAATAGGGACTTTATATATTAGCCATATCAATGTTGTTACAGAGTATTTAAAACAACTAGATAGTTTAAGGTCTGGGGTGTCAGAAATGATGAGTTAGTGGATTTAGAAATAATTGATGTTAGGATGATGTTATCCACCTTCAGAGAAACAAAGGGTGTAAGGAAACCTTGGATGTATATGAATGTAACTGTAATATCTATGTGTATGATTCTAGATATCTATGTATATGTATATGCATATTATGTATATGTGTGTGTGTAGGAATATAACTGTACTTAATTGTAGCCTATTATTTGGGGGGATTGGGAGGGGGAGGAAAAGGGGATAAAAAAACAAAATAAAGTGCACAGCAGAGAAAAAAGAAATCCCACAAGGAAGCAAAGATGGACAACTCTGAATACAATGTATAGTATTTATTATACATGCTTTCTTAAAATGCAAATTTTTGTTTCATATTTTGAATCCTCTATATTCTGCTATGTACATGAAAATGTTCTTTTTCTATTTTGTATTTACATTTTAAATAAATAAATATATTGAAATATAAATAAATAAAACACTTCTTAAAAAACATTGGTAAGGAGGGACAAGATAAAAGGAGAAAGACAAGTATAAATGAGGGGAAATAGGAAAGAGGGAAATATATAGTAAGTATAACTGTGGATGTGAATGGAATGAACTCTCCCATAAAATGGAAGTTGGTAGCAGAATCTACATGTTGTTTACAAAAAACAAATTTTTAATTTTTTATTTACAAAACATACGCATGGGTAATTTCTTCACAATGATCCCTGCAAAACCTTGTGTTCCAACTTTTACCCTCCTTCCCCCTAGATGGCAGGTAGTCCAATACATGTTAAATATGTTAAAGTATATGTTAAATGCAATGTCTGCATGCATATTTATGCAGTTATCTTGCTGCACAAGAAAAATTGGATCTAGAAAGAAAGAAAAAAAAACTGAGAAGGAAAACAAAAATGCAAGCAAACAATAACAGAAAAAATGGAAATGCTATGTTGTGGTCCACACTCATTTTCCATAGTTCTCTCTCTGGGTGTAGCTGATTCTCTTCTTTACTGAACAACTGGAACTAGTTTGAATAATCTCATTGCTGAAGATGGCCAGGTCCATCAGAGTTGATCATCATATAGTCTGTTGTTGACGTGTATAATGATCTCCTGGCCCTGCTCATTTCACTTAGCATCAATTCCTGTTAAGTCTCTCCATATCTTTCTGAAATCATCCTGCTGGTCATTTCTTACAGAACAATAATATTCCATAATATTCATATACCACAATTTATTCAGCCATTCTCCAATTGATGGGCATCCATTCATTTTCCAGTTTCTAGCCTACAAAAAGGGCTACCACAGACTGTTTTGCACATGTGGGTCCCTTTCCGTTCTTTAAGATCTCTTTGGAATATAAGTCCAATAGTAGCATTGCTAGATCAAAGGGTATGCAAAGTGTGATAACTTTTTGAACATGGTTCCAAATTGCTCTCCAGAATGGTTGGAACAGTTAACAATTCCACTAACAATGTATCAGCGTCCTAGTTTTCCCATATCTCCTCCAACATTCATCATTATCTTTTCCTGTCATCTTAGCCAATCTGAGAGGTGTTTAGTGGTATCTCAGAGTTTGCAGTTCTCTGATCAATAATGATTTGGAGCACCTTTTCATATGACTAGAAATTGTTTCAATTTCTTCATCTGAAAATTGTCTGTTCATATCTTTTGACCATTTATCAATTGGAGAATAGCTTGGTTCAAGAAACACATTTAAAGCAGAGAGATATACACTGAGTAAAGGTAAAAGGCTGGAGCAAAATATATTATACTTCAGTTGACTTTTTTGAAAAAGCAGAGATAGGAATCCTGATCTTAGACAAATAAAAAAAATAGATCCAATTAAAACAGATAAGGAAGGAAAATACATTTTGCTAAAATGCATTATAGTACAATGAAGTAATATAAATACTTAACAGATATGTACCAATTTGGTATAGCAAAGGGTTCCTGAAACCTTTTCTACACATTGATCCCTTTTCATTAAAGAATTTTTTATGTGACCCCAGGTATATAGATTTATAAAATAGTTGTCAAATAATTTATTAATAAGTCATAATTTCATGACCCCCACATTCAGTCACACAGCTCTCTATGGAGTGGTGACCCAAAGTGTAAAAAGCTTTGGTTTGGTACCCTAATTTTTAAAGGAGAAATTTGGTGACTTACAGGAAGAAATAACAATTATATTAGCGGGGGACCTCAACTTCCCCCTTCAGAAGTAGGCAAATCTAACCACAAATTAAATAAGAAAAAAGTTAAGAGGTAAATAGAATTTTAGAAAAGTTAGATATGATAGAACTCTGGAGAAAATTGAATGGGGATAGAAATTATTACAAAATTGCTGTTAATGTATACAATGTTTTCCTGTTCTGTTCACTTTCATTTTGCATCGATTCATTTAAGACATCTCTGATTTTTCTGAAACCATTCCCTTCCTTTTTTTTTTTTCAACACAATAGTATTTTATCAAATCATATACCACAAGTTATTAATCTATTCATCATCAATTGATGAGCACCCCTTCAATGTCTAATTCTTTGACACCTCAAAAAAGAGATGCTAAAAATATTTTTATACATATGGGTCCTTTTCCTTTGATACCTTTGGAATACAGACTTAGTAATAATATTGTGGGTCAAAGTCTATGCATATTGATCTCTAAAACAGTTGTATCAATTCATAGGTCTACCAACAGTGCATTTAGTATATTATTTTTGCACACCAACTCCAGCAGTTGTCATTTTAATTTTCTATCATTTTAATCAGTCTTATGGGAGTGAAGTGGTACTCCAGAGTTATTTTAATATGTCTTTCTCTGATTATTAGTGATTTAGCACATTTTATATGAGTATTGATAGCTTTGATGTCTTCTGAAAATTGACTGTACATATCCTTTGACTATTTACCAAATGGGGAATGGGTCTCGTTTTTATAAATTTAGTTTAGTTCCCTACATATTTGAGAAATGAATTCTTTATCAGAGAAACTTGCTGTAAATCTTCATCCTGCCAGTTTCCCTTTTTTTCTTCTAATTTTGATGGCATTGTTTTTCTTTGTGCAAAATCTTTTTAATTCAATATAATAAAAATTAGCCATTTTACCTCCTGTGATCTCTCTTGCTTAATCATAATTTCTTCTTTTATTTATATATCTGACAATTTTGCCTCGCAAATTTGTTTTGGTATATATTTATGTTAAAACTGCATACTCATTTTGAGCTTATCTTAGTATGAGATATTGATCTGTGCCTAGCTTCTACCTTAGCTTCTTAGAATTTTCAGGTCTGACTCTGACTATATCATTTCCTTACTTAATAAACTTCAGTAGCTCCTTGTTACTTCCAGGATAAAATATAAATTGCTTAAGTCCTTTACAACTGTTTCTAATCTACCTGTTAAGCATTCATACCTGATTCTCCTTTACACACAAGCTGACAAGCTTTATTGTTCCTTGCACACACACAACACTTTATTTGCTATCTCCATGTCTTTGAACTGAGTGTCTCTTCATTCCTAGAATGTCTTAACTTCTTCTTCTTAGATTCCTTACTTTCTTTCAAAGCTCATGTAGACATTACCTTCTTTTTATATAATGTCTTTCATGCTATCCAAAATAGCCAGTGCATAAATGTATACATGCACAAATATTCATATAGATATAGATACAATAATAAAATAATACATATTATCTCTCCTGATAGATTTGTCTTCCCTCAAACTTCTTGAGGTCAAATGCTATTTTATTTGTAGTTCTGTTGCTCTAGCACCCAATACAATGTCTGTTGTCATTTAGCTCAGTTGCTTATAGTTTATAACCCAACTAACCCTTCACACAACTTGTGCTATATAATCATTTGTGTATTTGGATATATGGTGAACCAAATGGCCAGGGATGGAGGGAAGGGTATCACAGACAGATTTTGGCATTTGCTTTTCATTTCAGACACCTATTAATACTAATGGACTCTAAAGTGCTACATTTAAGTCTGTTGTTTAGTAATGGGAACTTTTAACCTAGGATTCTTTAAAAAAAAAAAAAAAGAATGTAATAATAATGAACTCTAATAGCTTTACATTGCACTGAGACTTTTGGGACAGCTTTTATTTCAATATAACAAGTTTCCTTAAATATATTATTCTGAAAGGAGGCCAGAGCAGATATCAAAGGGGCCCATGATACCTAAAAAAGTTAAAGAATTTCTGAGGAAATTGCTTTTTCATCTCTTTGCCCATGTGATCATATCTTTCCTGGCATAAAAGCATTGATTATAAATCAAAAGGCCATATAAATTAAAAAAAAAAGAATTATAAAATTAAATAAATATAAATTATAAAATTAAAGTATATAACTTTATTTAATACACTAGTAGTATATTTTAAAGATAAAAGTCAGTCACACATCAATAATAATGGCCAGCTAAAGTAATTTCCTTCTTTATCTTATTGAAGTTCCTTGACTTCTTTCTAGCTTTTAAAACCGTGGAAAATTTCATTGCATTTTATGGAAACTGAAAAGTTAATACCTTCTTTATATTTTTAATATTAAAATGGAGCATCTTTTGCCTCTGGGCAAATATCTATGAAAAGATTGCTAAACAGAAAGGAAGCTTCCATTTGATTTCTTTTCTGCCTAGCAGTTTCCCCTGGATGTTTGATGCAATGACTAATTAAATATTAACACTGGAGTCATATTGGATTCAAATGAGAAAAGAAAGGAAATTAGACGACTCAGTATTAAGAATTGTCTAGCATAAGGAGATAGAATGGTATAATCAGGATTCCTTTGATGCAGAAAACTATATCTACAGTGGAAATATCAACAAAAAGTCTGAAAAAAGGAGTCAGTTTAAGATTTTCAAGGTAAAATGTTCAGTGTGTGTGTATATATGTGTGGGTGTGTGTATGTGTGTTTGTGTGTATGCCTATGTGCATCTGTGTCTCTAGGTGTGTACCTTCACCTCCAAAGGGTAAGTCTTCATTTATCTGCAAATCTTGAGGTAAGTTTATTCTTAACATTTACATTTTTCCATTTGGTAACACTGTGCAGATAACCAAATATATACCACATCATGGTGTAATAGGTGGTAATCTTTGAGATGATTTTTTAAAAAGTCAATTAAAAACACTGAACAGGTGTTCAGTCCTGAACAAAATAGAGATTAACTTCAATATTTTAAAAATGAGTTCTATATAGAAGAGAATGCATATTTCTGACTTCTGACTATAATTAACCCTCTCCCCCTAAAATCCTCCCCCCCCCAAACCAGACACATCATTTGTCATCAACTTTAGGAAAAGATTCTGATACAATAGAAAAAAGCACTAGCTTTAGACTAAAGTATTTAGCTCATATCTCACACATGCTGCTCACTATTATGTGACATTGGGGAAATCATTTAAATTCTTTGGATCTCTATTCTTCAATTGTATTAGATGGCCTTCTGTACTCTATGAATAAAATTCCAGATGCACTTTAAAAAATTACCTAGGAACAAATCATCGGCTTAGGCAATAGATTGTAAGACTTTTTGCTTACAAAAAGATTTTTCACTTTAGAAAAGAATTAATTGCATGTATGCATATATATACATACATACATATATATATATATACACACACTAGCAGATTTGTATAACAGGCTAATAAATCAAATGATAGTTGTAACTGCCTTCAGTGTCTGACACTCAGTAGGCATTTAATAAATTTTTGATGATTGATTAGTAAGTGATTAGCCTCACTGGAATCAATAGTGAATTGTTAGAATATTCTTCCTTCTTCATTTTCTTTATTTTTTCAGATTCCATATCTTAAGCTAATCAGGTAAGAATCATGTATAAAAGAGGAGGGGGGAAACTATAACTTTAAACAAATTTATCATTTCTCTTGAATTTGTATCATCCAGTGTCATATTCTCTTTTTTCTTTTTTTCTACTTGATCTTTCCATCTTTCCATGTCTATCTTTGATCCATATTCTGTACTCAGCCCAAAGAGACTTACCTTTGTAGAAACATTCATGATTTTCATTACTTGTCAAAGCACTATGATTATCTAGTTATGGTGGTCCATTAGCCCCCAAACATAGCACATTCTTTGTCTTTCTCCTCCCTACTCCCATCCCAACCAATGGGGGAAAAGGATCACAAATTTCTGTTCCTGTGGGGTTAGTAGTTTAGGAGGAAACTATACGAGAATCATATATTTAAAGGTATAAGAGACTTTATTTTCATTTATTTATTTGTTTGATTAAAGTTTTTTATTTTCAAAACATATGCATAGATAATTTTCAACATTTAACTTTACAAAAACTTATGTTCCAAATTTTTTCCTTCTTTTCCTCCAACCCCCTTTCCTAGATGGCAAGTAATCCAATAGGTTAAACATATGCAATTCTTCTATATATATTTCTACAATTATCATGCTGCCTCAAAAAAAAAATCAGATTAAAAAGGGAAAAATGAGAAAGAAAACAAAAAACAAACAACGATAGGTGAAAATAGGTTGTGATCCACAGTCACTACAATCCTTTCTCTGGGTGCAGATGGCTCTCTCCATCACCAGAACTTTGGAACTGGTCTAGATCACTTCACTGTTGAAAACAGCCACGTCTGTCAGAATTGATCATTGTGCAGTGTTCTCCTGGTTCTATTCACTTCACTTAGAATCAGTTCATGTAAATCTCTCCAGAGCTCACTGAAATCATCCTGCTCAGATGAATACAGAGAGGCTTAGGGAGACTTACATGAATGAGCAGAACCAGGAGATCATTATATACTTTAACAACAATACTGTATGAGGATGTATTCTGATGGAAGTGGATTTCTTCAACAAAGAGAAGATCTAACTCAGTTTCAATTGATCAGTGATAGACAGAAGCAGCTACACCCAAAGAAAGAATATTGGGAAATGAATGTGTATTACTTGCATTTTTGTTTTCCTTCCCAGGTTACTTTTTCCTTCTGAATCCAATTCTTCCTGTGCAACAAGAGAACTCTACGGTTCTGCACACATATATTGTATCTAGGATATACTGTGACATATTTAATATGTATAGGACTGCTTGCCATCTGGGGGAGGGGATGGAGGGAGGAAGGGGAAAAAGTTGGAACACAAGTGAGTGCAAGGGATAATGTGGTAAAAAAAAACAAACAAACAAAAAAAAACTACCCAGACATGGGTTCTGTCAATAAAAAGGTATAAATTTTTTTGTTTGTTTTTTAATATGCATTTATTTTTATTGTTTTTTAAATAACTTAAATAACATACAGGTCCCTTTCCCTTCTTTAGTATGGTATATAAGCCCAGTAGAAACACTGCTGGATCAAAGTTTGATAACTTTTTGAGCCTAGTTCCAAATTGCTCTCCAGAATGGCTGGATGTGTTCACAATTCCACCAACAATGTATCAGTTTCCCTGTTTTCCCACATCCCCTCCAACATTCCACATTATCTTTCCCTGTCATTCTAGGCAATCTGACAGGTGTGTAGTGGTATCTCAGAGTTGTTTTAATTTGCATTTCTCTGATTAATAATGATTTGGAGCATATTTTCATATGGCTATAAATAGTTTGTTTTTTTTTCCTGTCCCCAAGAAGCTTTTATTCTATCAGGAACAAATATATAAATAATTTAGTATTTAGAAGATACATATAAAATAGAAAAGTAATCTCAGAGAGGAGATGCTAGTAGGAGAGAGGGAAGAGATGGGAAAATCTCCTGAAGAAAGCAGATTGACCTTTTGTTTTTCCATATGAACTTTGTTGTTATTTTTTCTAATTCATCAAAGTGGTTTTTTGGGAGTCTGATTGGTATAGCGCTAAATAAGTAGATTAATTTAGGTAGTATTGTCATCTTTATTATATTTGCTTGCCCAATCCAAGAGCATTTAATATTTTTCCAGTTGGTTAGATCAGACTTAATTTGTGTGGAAAGTGTTTTGTAGTTTTGCTCATAAAGTTTCTGATTTTCCCTTGGCAGATAGATTCCTAAATATTTTATACAATCAGTAGTTACTTTAAATGGAATTTCTTTTTGTAACTCTAACTGTTGGGTTTTGTTAGTGATATATAAGAATGCTGATGACTTATGTGGGTTTATTTTATATCCTGCAACTTTGCTGAAGGTGTAGATTGTTTCTAATAACTTTTTGGTAGAATCTCTGGGGTTCTCTAAGTATACCATCATATCATCATCAAAGAGTGATAATTTGGTTTCCTCGTTGCCTATTCTTATTCCTTTAATCTCTTTCTCAACTCTTATTGCCAAAGCTAGCATTTCTAATACAATATTAAATAGTAACGGTGATAGTAGGCAACCTTGTTTTACTCCTGATCTTATTGGGAATGGTTGCAGTTTGTCCCTGTTACATATAATGCTTACTGATGGTTTTAAATAGATGCTACTGATTATTTTAAGGAAAAGTCCATTTATTCCTATACTCTCAAGAGTTTTTAATAGGAATGGATGTTGGATTTTATCAAATGCTTTTTCTGCATCTGTTGAGATGATCATATGGTTTTTGTTAATTTGATTATTAATATGGCCAATTATATTGATAATTTTCCTAATATTGAACCAGCCCTGCATTCCTGGTATAAATCCTACTTGATCATGCTGTATTATCCTGGGGATGATTTTCTGGAGTCTTTTTGCTAATATCTTATTTAAGATTTTAGCATCAATATTCATTAGGGAGATTGGTCTATAATTTTCTTTCTCTGTTTTCAACCTATCTGGTTTAGGTATCAGTACCATGTCTGTGTCATAAAAGGAATTTGGTAGGACTCTTTCATTCCCTATTTTTTCAAATAGTTTATAAAGTATTGGGGCTAATTGTTCTTTGAGTGTTTGGTAGAATTCATATGTAAATCCATCTGGTCCCGGGGATTTTTTTTAGGGAGTTGATTAATAGCTTGTTCTATTTCTTTTTCCGAAATGGGACTATTTAAGCAATTTACTTCCTCCTCTGATAATCTGGGAAGCCTATATTTTTGGAGGTAGTCATCCATTTCACTTAGGTTATCAAATTTATTGGCATAAAGTTGGGCAAAGTAATCCCTTATTATTTCTTTAATTTCCTCTTCATCAGTGGTAAGTTCTCCTTTTTCATTTTTAAGACTGCCAATTTGATTTCCCTCTCTCCTTTTTCTAATCAGATTTACCAAAGGTTTATCAATTTTATTGGTTTTTTCATAAAACCAACTCTTAGTTTTATTTATTAGTTCAATAGTTTTTTTACTTTCTATATTATTATTTTCTCCTTTTAATTTTAGAATTTCAAGTTTAGTAATTGATTGGGGGTTTTTAATTTGGTCTTTTTCTAACTTTTTAAGTTCCAGGCCCAAATCATTGATCTTCTCGTTTTCTATTTTATTCAAGTAAGAGACATAGTTCTTGACAGAGTTCTTACAATGGAGAGGTGATGGGAAAGCTTCAGCTAACTCATTGTTAGTCTCTAAAGTGTCTGCCTGCTATTGCACTGTTCTCATAAGCGTCGTTTTTTTTTTTTTTTTTTTTTTTTTTTTTAAGTCTGTATATCTTTCTCTTTGTCTCAAAGAGGAATTCCAAAGCTCTTCCTGTAGCAGAAACTCCAAGCTCTCTTCTAGGACACAGAGAGAATCCAATTCTCCCCAGGATTAAAACTTCTAGGATTCTTAGCTAATTTCAAACTTTTTGTATCACTCACACAGAAATTAATCTATGATTATATTTAAAAGGAAAGAAAGAGAAAAATATAACAACACTAGGATTCAAACTCAAGTCCTCATCACTAGTGAGAGATAGTCCAATGACATGAATTTTTTCCCCTTAAGACTCCTCTACAGAGAGAAAAAACAGATCCCTCTTCAATTTCCCACCATCTGCTTTCTGCATCCACCTGTCATTCAGTCAATGGCTCTCACTTCCCCCACATTTCTCACCTGATTGAAATAGACTAGAGCCTGGGGGAGGTTTTCCAAAGACTGTCACAAATAAGTCATACACAGAGGTAATTTTGGTGGACACAAAACCTAGAGTGCATACATTTTATCAATTTCATTTAGGAAAAAAAAAAAAAACCTGCTCTTTTGTTTAAACTAGTATTTCAGTAACATTGAATTTTATTCTAAGATGAAATTGTTTTATTTCAAATTTAAAATGCCTTATTATTTGTACAATAACACTGAGACAGGTTCTTCCTTTTCATGTGGATCTATTAAAGAAGGTGTTCTGTGCTGCTTAGCAGGAAATTTGTAGAGGATTCCAAGACTAGCAAAATGAATATCTTGAAAAACTGTTTTGAGAAGCAGTACAGAACAGTGAAAAAAACAACAGTGGAGGACTTGATGGCAGTGGACTTCAATTGTGATCCTACAATATTCATTTATAAAATAAAGAGCAGAGGAGAGAATATATGCTTTATAAGATTCTTTCCATACTAAATTTTTGTACCTCCACTACTTATTATTGAATCTATCTAAATGAATATGGACTGGCCACTTGACTTTTATGAGCTTCAGTTTATTCATCTATAAAAATGGAGGTGTTATTTAAACATCAGTCTAAAAGAGTTGACAGCATCTGTAATGAAATATTAATAAGTGAAAAAGCAATGCTCAATAATGATCATATCTATACCATTTCATAATTAGCTAAAACATGTAAAGAATCAAAATCCCATTGGGAATAAGTATTATGGGAAAGTATTAGATTTGGTAAAAATTGAATACCACCTTATAGGTTTCTCTTTTACAACAAGGTATCTTCCATCTGTATATTGTATTCATTCAATTTTCCTTGGAAGATATAACAGAAATGACACTGTTTAATGACCTGATATGAAATATCAGGAAAGACATAAAACTAGGATATGTATGCTTCCAAAAATATGTACCACTCTGAAAAAGGAGATTCAACAGGGATTTCAGCTACAAAAAGATTTTATTGAAGATAGTGAGGTCCTTCAATTGTTCCTGTTGCCAGACGACATTTTGCTGACTATATCAAAGCCCAGAATATTAGAGAGCCTCCTGGAATTTGACCTATCCATACACATAGGAAAGACCAAATGGATAAAGAATGTCTAATATTCAGAATTTAACAAGCATTTGGACAGACATCCTATATTAAAATCTATTAATATGCATCCTTTGGGCAGATGGACAAACAGCTGGGTTGAACAGGAGGAGATTAGACTTCATCAACTAACCTCAGGCTTTCTGTAAAAGCAGAGATTCTCAATTTCCCACTTTCTTCCTAATCTTAGCTACACTTGTTTTAATGGTATAAACTCTTTTAAATTTAATATAATCAAAATTATCTATTTTATAACTCATTTTGCTCTTTCTTTTTCTTTTCTTCTTCTATCCATATTAAGTCTTTTAAGTAACATGCTCCATGTTTTTCAAATTTTCTTATAATCTCTGCTTTTATATCTATATCATGTATTCATTTTGACCTCATCTTGGTAAATGAGGTCACCCAATTTTTGCCATATTGATTTCCAGGTTCCCCATAAATCTTTTTCACCAAATAATGAATTTGTATTCCAAAAAATTAAAATTAAAATAAAACAGCAAAGGTTCATTTTTTCAATACCCACATTCTTCCAGTACTGCTATATATCACTGAGGTATGAAATACAATTCCATTTAAAGTACTAAAATGAGTATCAAACAATCCAGAGCTGCATGGCAGATATGAGTAGGCTGTGTTGAATAACCAATAAGAATATTTAAAGAACAGTAGTAAAATGTCATCAAAGAATTATATAAGTACGAAAAGAAGATAGACTGGCCACATGGCAAGAAGAAGGGGTGATAAATGGACAACTAGAATGCTTCAATGATGTCTTCACCATGTCAGGACAAATAGAAGAAAACCTTCAGCTTGAAGTCCTTGTGGTAAACTTCTGGAAGGACATGGATAAGGGCCATATAGGATGGGCAGGCATTTATGAGTCTACATTGTTGGAAGATGAATGGATGAATTCATAGATCTTTTGAATATTTGAAATTCCTAGGTGCTTAAAATAGTACATAGTAAATGATAAGTACTTGATAAGTTCTTGTTGACTGATTTGTTATTTATTATCAAAAGAAAAATAGAGGGAGAATACTCTCTTGGGAGAGTCTCCAAATGGGAGAGGACTTACTCCAAAAGACATATTATTAACCTGTCACAGAGTAGGAAGATGGGTACCAAAGTTTCCTTCCTAAAATAGCCAATGAGTCAATCTGATACAATCACTACCTATTCCACACCTATTAAACTCCTCATACTCTTATTACTTTTCTACTCTTCTTGTACTTTACTCCTCTTCATGTAAATAAATATTGACTGACATATTCTTTCCAGGGAATCTGACCTCCTTGTCTTTTGCACAAAATGATGTTTCCTAATCGCTGCATTTTTACTGTCCACCATGCTTGGAATACTCTACTTTGTTTCTCCCTCCTAATTTCCCTGTCTTCCTCTGAGTCTTTCTTCTACGAGAAGGCTCGTGTATCCCACCTTAATATTTGTGCTTTTCTTTTTATATATTATCCATTATTTCCTGCAAATATTTTTGGTACTTTATTTATGTATTGTCTTTCCCATTAGATTCTGAACTCTTGGAAGGCAAAGCTTAGATTTGAACTATTTTTCAGCATTCTTTTTATTCCTGGGCTTAGCAGAGTGCCTGAAACATAGTAAAAATTCTTTTTATTTGATTTGGATTGATTATACTTATCCCCCATGTTCCCTGACTCTGTCTTTTCAATCCATTATACAATGGACATAATCTTTTAAGGCAATTAAAACCTAACTGTACCCAAGGACTCACAGCAACGGTTATCTTCTCTCCCACCTCACCCCCAATCTCTGCATCATATCTACCTTCTCGCCTCTCCCAAATCTCTCATGGCTGTTTTTTTTTCCTTAGCATTTATTGTACAGGTATATAATATATTATATATGTCCCTTATTCTCTAATATTCCTTAATAATAATAAACATGTATTTTGCAAAGTGTTTTTTTAATTGATCTTCACAACTCTGTTAATTAATAATACTATTATTATCCTCATTTAACAAAGAAACAAAGTAGGGGCAGCCAAGTGTAAGAGTTCACTATGCCATCTTGAAGCCAAATTACAGCTACCTCCTTAGTTCAGACCTTTATTATCTCTCATACTTACTATTATCATAGTCTCCTAACTGGTATTCCTTTCTAATTCATCCTCTATACAACTGCCAGAGTAATTATTCTACAGTGAAAGATTAACCATATCACTCCTCTACTCATTCAACTATAGTAGATTTCTATGTGGTGTTCTTCTTTTCTCTAAGATATATGATGATTCTCTGGGAGCAGGTTTCTGGGAGGAGGTTTTCTGGAGGCAGCCTTAGTTTCTGTTCAAAGTAATAATCACCTCAAATACAGGCAGGAGTTAAATCCAATCTTTTATTGTCTCTTTCAAAATAGCCCGGTTAGTTTTCTTAGAGGCCTGTCTCTCTGCTTGGTTCCAAGAGCTCTTGCAGCTTGTCCTTTGTCGCCTCCAGCATCTTGGTTCTACTCCTCCGAATTCTTCGTTCTGCCGGACTGCACTCTCTAGCTTGTCAATATTCTGATTTTTTATAAATAAGTTTCATAATATACATAATTAATTAGTGAATATATTTTGTAAATAAGTAAATATACACATTTAGGAGGAGTCATATGCTAACTTTTTTACCATTATGAATACACAACAAAAATAATTAGAGACTATAGTTATAATGGATAGTAACTTCTTAGTGAAAAAAAACTTGAACTCAAGACCTGCCTTTGATACATATGGGCTGAGTGTCCAAAAGACCAGACAAATCATTAAACTTTTCATTAGTCCCTGTTAACTCTCCAGGTTTTACATTTCAGAAGTTACTGATTGGCATCAATTAAAAATGTTTTTTCATGAGCAGCTTCATAATCATCATCCTCATTATTATAAGTATGATTATTATTGTTGCTATTGTTCTTATTATTATAGCTAGCATTTAAATAGTACTTTAAGATTTATGAAGGACTTTATAACTAATATCCCATTTGATACTCAAAACAACCATGGGAGTTAGGTGCTTTTATAATTTCTATCCTATAGATGAGGAAACTGAGTCAGGTGGTGGTTAAGTGACTTGCTCTGAGTCACATAACAAGTAGTCTGAGACTGGATTTGAACTCAGACTTTCCTGATTTCAGACCTACTAAAGGCTTAAAAGCAGGCCAAGGCCACTGAAGAAAGTGAGACAATGCTTCAAAGACATTTCACTTACTTGACAATTTTAGCCACATCAAGTCATTTTAATTTACTTGAGAATTCCCTATGCCATTTGCCTGTCTTTTTGATTATTCAAAGCTTCATTCTGTATTTCTGTTTTATTCATATGAACAAGAAAAGATGGTCAAGAGAGAAGATGTCTGGGAGAATTGGAATAAATAAAAACATGCTCGATATCTTGAGAAATTAAAGCATACTACTGAAATGAGCAGAACCATGAAAACAACATGCACAGTGATTACAATAATGCAAGCAAAAAAGAACCCTGAATGGAAGCCCAGCACCACATCATATTAATGATCCAATTTTGGCCCTGGGAAGAAATGCAAAATGAACCTCTCAGCTTTCCTTGAAAAGACTAAGAATTTGGGTACAAAATGCAAAGTATGCTATGTCTGTGTGTTTTGTTTCTCTTGTTGTGTTGTTGTTGTTCTAAGGGAAAGCTCACTGGGTACAAAGGTGGAATATCTGGAAATGAATATAATGTAAAAACAAAAGGTAATGATCAAATGTTATTTTTTAAAAATAAGGCATTGTCCTTTTTAAGCAAGGAGTTTCTGGTGATGTTAACTTTATTTTTACATGTAAAAATAGAGGCAAGAGGAAGATATGGAAAGTGGGGGATTCTTATTCCATGCTGAGTATTTATAGAAATTAGCTTTAGTGTGATTATTCTATAAACAGATGAGTGTGGGCCCAGCTGAGGAAAATGTGATTGGAACTATGCTTCCATATTATCCAGACACTAATTCCAAAGCACACTGCTTCTGAATCACATGGATTATCACTGAGTTTGAGATTTGGGAGCACTTTAGCAAATGATTTGCTTTAGAGCACAAGTGGGCAGTCTCTCAGTAAAGCTGCCTTGGAAAGAGAAAAATTAAATTATATGAATGAGTGAGATAAAATGAGACATTACTTATTTAAGCTTATTTAAAAGCTATGTTATATAAAATACTCCATATTATTCTTGGCTTGCTGTAGTCTAAACCTTCAAATGTATACTGCTGGGGTTCTGAATCTTTCTTGTGTTATCAGGTGTCCCTTTTTCCATCTGATAAAGCTTATGGACCCCTTTCTAGAAAATGTTTTGTTGCCTACATTTGTAATTAAAGGAAAGGCTAAACTTCAGTTAGAAGAATGAATGAAGGGAAAAGAAAGAATGAAAAAAAAGATGTAATTTCCTCCCACCAACTTCAAGATCTTCTTAAAGGGGTTTATAGACCTGAGGATAAGAGTCCCTTCTCAAAAATCAAAATCCTCCAGGAATAGACATTCTTAATATTGCTATTAATTACAAACCAGTATATGTGTATAGATATATACATATATATTTCTGTATTAGTCTATTTTATATATGCATATATTACATATAATCTATTTATATCTTTCTCATCTATAGCTATACCTATTTGTTTTATATCTACATCTATGTCTATATCAAACCATATTTATATTGGTTTCTGTGAATAAAGACTAGATCTATTTCATTTCAGTAAATAACAGCTAGATGAGTAAGCTTTCTTTACTAATTCAGGTCAACAATTTCTCCTCAATTTATAGTCTCAAAACATTGTACACAATAATAACAATATTATGTAATGATCATCTGTGATGGACTTGGCTCTTTTCAACAATATAGTGATTCAAGGCAATTCCAACACACTTGGGATGGAAAATCTCATCCTCATCCAGAGAGAGAACTAGACTGAATGTGGATTGAAGCATAATGTTTCACCTTTTCTTTTCTTATTTTTTCTTTCTAGTATTTTCCCCATTTGGTATGATTTTTCTTGCACATGACAAATATGGAAATATGTTTAAAAGGATCACAAATATTTAACCTATATCAGATTATCTGCTGTCTTGAGGAGAGGGGAGATAAGGGAGGAAGGGGAGTAAATTTTGGAACATAAAGTCTTCCAAAAACCAATGTTGAATACTATCTTTATGTGCATTTGGAAAAACAAAATAGTATTGAGAAAAAATATTTATAGTCTAAAGACAATAACCTAGAGCACTGAGAGGTTGAGTGATTTGACCAGATTCATTGTCAAAATGTGTCAGAAGTCATTTTGAACCCATAATATATAATTAAAAGTCTACAAACTAATATACAAGACTTTGTACTCTTTTACTTTTTAAACATATTTTCCAGCATTTTTAATTTGAAAATAATAATAAATACATCCATATACAAAATAACACAGAGAAACAATCATATATAAAACTATGAATATCCAATGCCTACTTTTTAAAAAGTTATGTGATAAATTCAACATGTTACTTTCAAAGCTTTTCTTTGCAAAGCAAATTTCTGGCACATGATATGAGTTTAATAGATATTTTCCAGATTCAGTCATATTTTGTAAGATTATAAATTCAATGTGTAGAAGGATGTGGCAGTAACAGCAGTCATGAATCCCACAGTTGTACCCTGTGTTGTTCTGGAGCCAGAATACATGAAATGGATTCAAGGTCCTTCACTATACTGGTAGTCTTTCTCTAGATTCATTCCAGCTTATCAATTCCCTTTTTAAAATTGTAGTGCCCCAAAATGAGCACAACAGTCCATGTGTGCTCTGATAAAGTCAGAGTACAGAGAGATTTTATTGAAAAGTAAGAGTTGTATTTCAGTATAATTATAAATCCTTAAAAATTAAATTCCCTATATATTTCAAGCAATATAGAAATAGAACTGCCCCAGAAAATAATGTGTGCTCTAATTTGGTATATCTTCAAGTGAAAGTTAGAAGAATCATGTGTCAGGCTGTTGTGGAAGGGTACATGCTTTCAAAATACAGGTTGGGTTACATATCTTTTAAGATCTTTTTCCAAGTCTGATTATATGATAGTAGAATATTCCCAAACTCTTGTAAATCTTTAGTCATAACTAAAATCCTTAATGTATTTAATTATGTGTTTCTCAATGAAAGATGATAATTTTGAATGAGCAGTAGAAACATCAGCAATCACTGGTCAAAAAGCTTATGCCAAAAAACTCTCAGAAAATATATCAAAGATGTTCTTTTCTATACATACCAGATATACAAGACATTTAAATATCCTATTCCATAGACTTATCATTCCCATAATATTACTTTTCCTGTTGACTTTCACACGGCCATAAATGGAATAAAAATTTTGTAAATTATTAAGCAAGCATTCCACAAAGCACAATATGAGTATATAGATCTGGAGTGGGACATTAGGCAGTACATGGTGAGGGGCATGAGAGTAAGGAAATGGGAACTCAGGATGGAACATAAGACTTGCACTTTTAGCAGTTGAGAGTTCACAGTCACAGATAAAGGAAGCACAGGAAGGCATGGGAATATTTTAATAATTCAGGAATAAATGTAGACATAGTACCAGTGGTTGGAGAGAAGACCTGTGAGGAATGCAGGTGATTAAATTGGTCAAAGTTCTTCTTCATTGCAGAGATTGGAAGTCAGCAGCTTGGATCCAGGAACTGAAGTTCCTGAAAAGTGTCCAGAGTGAAGAATAAAGCCATGGATAGGTAACCTGGATCTGGGATTAATGCAAGACTTCATTTGGGAAGCCCAAGGGTGAGGAGAGAGGCCAGATCTGGGTCTTACAGAGAACTGTCATGGGTAAAAAGAAAGTGAGAAAGACTTATATATTCAAAAAATATTTATATCAGCATCTGTTTGTTGCAACAAAGAACCAGAAACAAGATAGATGAACATTATTTGGATATGCTTGAACAAATTGTGCTTTATTAATGTAATAAGATATTCTTGAACCATAGAAATGTTGACTATACAAGAGTCAGAAAAATCTGATTCTATGAAATGTTTTAGAATGAAATAAACAGAAACAGGAAAACAATTTACATTGTAACCACAATAATATAAAGGAAAAAAAACTTTGAAAGACTCCAGAATTCTAACCAATCATTACTTCAAAAAATATTGATTATTTATTATGCTTTTCATCTCTTAGCAGAGATGGATTAGAGATGAAGAATGAAACACACATGTATTATCCAATGTGTCATCCAGGGAAATTTTTTACTGCTTTGTCAAATTCGAGATACAACTTTAAGAAAAACATTAACTATGTAACAAGTTCAACTTCTTAGTCCTCTTGTAAAAATCTTTTCCCCTGTATACTGAAATTTCTGTTTTTTTGCCAATTATTGTTAAGCTCATAACACAACAGAAAAAAACCCCAAAATTATACCTGAACAATAATTTCTTCTAAGTCTTTATGAATGTCCACTTGGAGACAGTCAGTAATGGGAAACATTCAACCTCCCTGAGGCCATCAATTATACTTTTGAATAGGTCCAATTGCTAAAAAGTGTTTCCTTACCTCCAGCAGAGATCTACATCTTTTGTTTCCTACTCACTGCTATTAGTCTGTTTTCTCCAGGCTTCTCTTCTCCCCTTATACTATTTTGCTTAGTGATATCATCAGCTTTCATGACTCAATTATCATATCTATGCAGATGTTTCTGAAATTTATTTATTCAACCCCAAACTTTCTTCTGACCTTCAATATCACTTCTCCATCTGCGTATTGTATATCTCAAACTAGATGTTCTGTCGACATCCTAAATTTAGTATGTCCAAAACTGAACTCATCACCTTTGCCTAAAGCCTTCCCTTTCTTTAACCTCCCAACTGCCAGGAATATATTAGGTTATAAATAAATATCAATAATCATTAACTGACCATTATTACTATTACTACCATCTTTCCAATCTATACTCCTCAACATCCTCACCTTTCAAATCTAATCTCTTCCCAATCCTTTCAATTCTACCTTGTTATTGTTAGCAACAGTTCACATACCTGACCCCTACTTTTCTCAGATACTACCATCACTCTGCTGTAGGCTTTATACCTGCGCTAATGCAATTACCTTGTGATTGGCTTTTCCTCAAGTCTCCCCCTACTCCAGTCTGTCTGCCATAAAGCATTCAGAGTAGTCTTCTTAAATCATGTCATTCCCTATTCAAAAAACTTTACTGGCTTCAGGATTAAATGCTATTACATTATACAAATGCTACTACATTACTACAAATAACACTACAGCTTTTAAAAACTTTTCATAATCTGGCCCATTCTTACCTTTCCAATTTTCTTTTATTTTATTTCCATTTACATATTCTATAATTCACTGACTCTGGTCTTGTTCTTCCTCATAAATAACAATCCCTCTCTAAAGTCTGTATTTTCACTGCCTCCCCCTAATACCTGAAATTCTCTCTCTCTCTTCTGGTTCCTCCATCTTCCTTCAGGAATCAGCTAAAATCTTTAGCAAGAATCCTTTCCCAATCATCCTTAATGTTAATTCTTTCTCTTTGAGATTAGATACAACTTTCCCATATATATATAGTTGTTTGCATTTAATCTACCCTTATTAATCCTTGAAAGCAAAACTTTTTTTTTTCTCTCTTTGCATCCACAGAGTTTAGCATAGTACTTGTCACAGAATAGACCTTCCATAAATATTTTTTGGCTTGACTTTTTCCATGTATTTATATGTTCAATATGTTAATAATTTCTAATTTAATGAGTCAAAGTTGGATCACACTAAATAAAAATGCAGTTTTTAAGATTTTTTAAAATTTTATTTATTTATTTAATATTTTTATTTTTTCCCCAATTACATTTAAAATATTTTTTGAGTTTTTTTTTTTTAATTTTAGCTCCAGATTCTCTCCCTTGTCTCCACTTCCCTCCTAATTAAGAAAGGACATGTGAAGTTATGCAAAACATTTCCATAAAAGTCATGTTGTGAAAGGAAACAAAGATCTCCCTTCCCCCTAAAAAAAAAAAACCCTCCAGAAAAATGAAGAAAGAAAAATAGAGAGAGACAGAGACAGAGAGAAGGAGGGAGGAAGAAAGCGAGCAAGAAAGAAAGTTTAATCTGTATTCAGACACAATCAGCACTTTCTCTGGATACAGATACAATTTTTCTTCCTAAGTCCTTCAGAGTAGTTGTGTATTGCTGAGAATAGCAAAGTCATTCACTGCTGATTCTCCCACAACATTACTATTTCTTTTTACACAGTATATTTCACTTTGAGTTTGGGGACGACTTTCCAGGTTTTTCTGAGAGAATCTGATCCTCATTTATCACAGATCAATAATATTCCATAATAATCACACACCACAATTTATTCTGCCATTTCTCAATTGGTGGACATCTCTACAGTTTCCAAATTTTTCCCCTAAGAATGGAGCCACTATAAATATTTTTTACATATAGGTCCTTTTCCTTTTTTAAAAAAATCTCTTTTGGGATTCATGCCTAGTAGCAGTATTGATAGGTCAAAAGATATTCATGATTTTATAGCTCTTTGGGCATAGTTCATATCTTTCGATCATTTATCAATTAGGATATGGTTCTTATTTAAAAATACAATCTTAGTTGCTTTTGTATTCATGTAATTGTCTATAGGGTGTTCATAGAAACAGAGGCATTGAGCTAAAGAGACAGCTAATACAAATCTCCTCTATCTGACTGTCAGAGTGAAAGCAATTCCTTTTTCCTCACCCTATTCCTTTCACTAAACATTCCTATACTCAAATCAAGAAGGAATCTTATGCTTTTGACGTACTAATAATGTTAAAAATAAATTTCCTAAAAGACAGAATTAACAGAATATAGGTTTCCCCCCTCCCACCCAGATTAAAAAAAAAAAAACAACAAGTAAGAATAACATTTTCCTGACTGGGACAAGGTTGGGCTGTAAGGCCACTCTGTCCTTAATGTTTTCTTACCAGGTTACTAGGGAGTGGATCCAAGCTAGTGGGAGGAGAACAGGGAGGAATTGAAAAGAATCTGGTCTACCCACATTTCAAAGGTCAATCACAGAAAAGGCAGTTTCCCTCCCATCCTATAAAAATCCAACTACTATAGCAACATTTCTTTTTTCACCTTTGACCAAACAAACCTCCAAACCCACATACCACATATTTGTATTGTTCTCAAATGTTTTCTTGTCTTCTTTAACAGATAGATAAGAGCAACTTGTAATATTTTAACATTTACGAACTCTTTAAGTGCATTATCTCATTTGATGCTCATGAAAACCCTATAAAGGCATTGCTATTATTAGACCTATTTTATGGATGAAGAAACTGAGACAAAAGCATAGATTAAGAGACTAAATCTAGTGTTTGAGTCCTGAATCTGATCTTAGGAGAATCATTTAATTTCTTGGCATTTCATTTGTTTCATTTGTAAAATGAGAAGATTATACTAGATTATTTTTGCAGTACCAATTCCTCTAAACTTATGATGCTATGATTACTCTTCTGAAGAATTCAACACATTATGATAAGGAACTATAGTAGTGTTCATCATCTCGTCACTGACCACAGTATTAGGATCCTGTTTTTTCTGTGTTTTTGCTCATTTTCCTCACCCTGTGAAATCATTTATCTTCAAAGATTGTTTCCTTTTATTTTCTTATCTATTGTAGATTGTAAACTAGAACATAGGGTCAAGAAATTCATATTATTCTTTTGGCTCAATATGTAATAGAGATACATATGTAAAAAAAAAGTGGTGAATATACTTTTTATTTTTTTCATAAAGAATTAAGATACTCTAAAGCCAAATGTGTTTATGTGCAACCCAGCAAGTGCTTTGCCAGTGGCAAAGGAAGGCAAAAAGGCCTTTTTCTTTAGCCTTACAGTTGCATTTTCCTTGACACTATTATTCACAAATTTCATTCAAAATGATTTTAATAAATTAGGAAGAGTTTAAAAAGTCAATTTGATAATAAGCACTAATTGAGGGCTAATTCTGTGTAAGATGATATGTTAACTGTCATATCCAATTAACTATCTGGTGGCAAAATAATGAAGATAACTAGATATTTGCTACAAAAGAGGTCTGAAGCAATTAACAAAAGCGGTAGATTCTAGGACAATATAAAGTCTTTGATATCAGAAACTATTTTGTTTTTGTCTCCGTATGAAATATATTATAAAAATGAAATAAAGTACTGTACATTGTAAAGCACTATATAAACATAGAGATAATTGGAGGAGAGCCCCTATTTACTGAACTGTATTATCTCTTGTGGAACACATACACGTGTGTGCTGGTTCCTTAGGAAAGATGTGTTTTGGCTAAGTATTGAAAGCTTTGTGCTTTATGATGAAACAACACTTTTATTGGTCCTCATTACTAGGGAATCATGTTTAAAACTGAGGCAGGAAGAGGCATTATTTCAGTAGGCTGGAAGAAAAATGAAAAGCAATTGCTTCAGATCTATTCTGAGAAGCTCTCCTTCAGAAAGGATCAGGGGCTTTATCTCCCTTAGACTTCCACCAAGTGGGAAGAGATTTCACTTTCATCTTCCCTTCCCGCACTGGCAATGGCAGCCTAGAGAATAAGAACATGAAACTGGCAATCAATATATTCTTTCTTAGATAAGCCTAAAAGTGGGCTTCAGGTCTTTGATTGACTTCGTTTTTTGTAAATCTTCCCTGAGTAAAGGACAGGAAATGGCAATTTTGGAAACAGGAAATCTGTCCCTGATGTTTATCTCATAAATGAGATCAGGAGGTTCAGGAATCCCTAAATTAGTGTAGGATACCTTGTGCAAGGTACAATAAAGAAGAAACTAGACAAAGCTAGAACTGAAGGCTCTGAGAAAATTTAAACTTGCCCTTGGTTTCCAGGAGATCTAGATTTGTGAACTGTGTAGACAGAACATATCAGTGAAAATATATGATATGTATATATGTACATATATATATATATGAAGCCTATATTATATATATGTATATATATATGTATGTATATGAAAGTGAAATATATTAATTAGTCTCACAAAATGCCTTAATCTTTGTGCATAATATGGTAGTGTGACATGATAGATGTGATGTATTATTGTTTTATGTTTTAAATCTATTATTCTTTCATATTTAAGCATTTATTTTGTGGTGGAAGAAATAAATGTATTGATGAGTAAGGAATTAAAATGCTATTAGAATAGGCTAAGTAAGAAAAAAGTGTAATGAAGTCATAGGGAGTTCACCAAAGAGGGTGGAAAGGAATGAGAACATGGTTGAGGACAGAATCTTAAAGAATATGTCTAATAAAGGGTGGGAGGGAGAAGAACTAGGAAAGGAAAGAGAAATAAATTAGAAAATAGGAGAATCCTGAGAACTAAAGGACTAGAAAGTATCAGGAAGTGATTAAAACAACTAAATTCTACAGAAAGCTAAAGGAAGATCAGGACTGAGAAAAGAGCATTGGAAATTTTTGAGGGTGAATATTTGTGCTGAAAAATAGATTACAAAGGATTAGGGAATAAATAGCTGACACAAAAGTTGGATTTTTCAGCACGGATTACTCTGCAGAAATTTAGCAGTGAAAAGGAGGAGAGAAATGAGATTGATGATAGGTTGTGATGATAGTAGAGTCAAAGGAAGTTCTGTTTTTCTAAGGTAAAGCAGGCCAAAATATATCTTTAAATGATAAGGTTTGCAGAAAAGGAGAAATTGAAGACATAAGATAAGTGATAATTTTTCTTGCTAGATCCTGAGAGAGGGTAAAAAATTTCACTTTTGACAAAAAGAGTCTTCTTCTGAGATTAGGGAAAGGAGAAAGGATATGGGTGAAGATACAGATTTTGGGGACTTGGGAAAGGACTTGCTAGAACTTACATTGTATGGACTGTCTCTTTCCACTACAATTAAATGTGTGGCCATCTGTTGATAATGAGAGTGGTCTAACCAAGATCTGTAGGGGAAAGAGGGTGACAAGAGGAATAAGCATAACTGTTCTTTCATCTTAAATGGTTTTTTTAAGTGTTATTTATTGTGAGTATATTACTAAAAACTGTGTGTGTGTGTGTGTGTGTGTGTGTGTGTATGTGTAACCACAAAAGTATCCTATTTCATGATCCCTCTCCCCCATACTTTCAGACTAGTGGAAGAAATTTAATATTCCTTGATTTTGAGATCAATTCAGGTTCTTAGCAGATTATGGTTAATGATATTGCAGACATGACAGATCACAATGTACTAAAACCTTAGCTTTGTGAAGAAATGAGTCTCTTCCAATATAGATTTCATGTGCTTCCAAAGGATTTTTTATTGTAAAAAATGTGTAAAATAAACAATGGAAAACTCTGCAAATCACACTTCAAATCATACTGAAAGAGATATACAGAGTTCATAGTTTTGTGACAGTCATTCAGACTATACACATTCATTCTACTGCTTGAACATAATCCCTATATTCTTATTATGAATTCATTTCCATTTCTTAAATGATATTTGTTGAAGAGGGAGAATGAGGAAGAAAAGAAAGAAAGAAAAGAAGGGAGGAAGGGAAGAAGGAAGGAAGGAAGGAAAAAAAGAAGAAAGGAAGGAAGAAAAAAAGGATTTAATGGTTTTAAATGGTTTCAATGTTTTATAATTACACAATATGGATGCAATGGAACCCACGATTTCCTTCTGTTATTGGTCAAGCTTTGGTATTTATTTAAACAATATTACTTTATTCCTATTGGACTTTCCCTACTGTTACCAAATGATTACTCCTGAGTAATATTGCTGAGTAGGGGAAGCTAGGTGGAACAGTGGGGACCTGGAATCGGGAAGACTTGAATCTAAATCTGGCATCAGACACTCACTAGTTATGTAACCCTGAGCAAATCACTTAATCCTGTTTGCCTCAATTTCCTCATCTGTCAAATTTTAATAAAGAAATGACAAATCATCCTGGTTTCTTTGATAAGAAAATCCAAAATGAGGTCATGAATAGTTGGGTATGACTGACATGATTGCACAAAAACAATAAATATTGCTCAGAGTCCACAAATATCTTTATTCATTGACTAGACTTTGGCCAAAGGTGTCTAAGCATATCCCAGTTGTTAGAAGCTCTAATATCATCCATGCTACTATATTTCCCAGATTTGGAAAGTGCTAGGGCTTTGGGAAATGCATATTATGCCTGTATTTATCCTTTGCCCAATAAATAGATAAATTGATTTATTAAAAATTGTGTATTCTTTACTGTCTCAACTGAAAAAATTTTATTGGCTTGACTAATATAGGATGTAATTAGCATATAGTTGATGATGTCAGATTCTCTATTGGAAAAAAGGATATACACAATGTAAAAAGGTAGAGGAAAAAGTTGACGAGAATAAGCATTTGGTCAGTGAGTCATTGACTACTTTAGATAGGTTATGTATAATACTGAAATTTAATCACTTGGTAAGGACACAAGTTAAATTGTACATATCCAACCAGAAATAAAAGCTATAGATAAATAGAAGAGTTTAGCTCTCTATTAATACACACACACACACACACACACACACACACACACACACGTGTGTGTGTCCATGTACCTTTAATTTCCCCCCCTCTCTACTGGCTCTTTTATATTTACCTACAAAGACATTTGGCTATTCTCAATCTAAGAAAACTTCCACTTAACCTCTTTAATTTATCCCACTAGTATGCCTTTCTCTTCTCCCTTCCTTGATCTAATATCTTTAAAATGAGCCTAACCCGATGCAAGTTCAACCCAAATCACTAAAGATAAAGAACTCACCAAAACTTCTTTGCAGTTTTCCATACTGTTAACCATTCTTTCCTTCTGGAAATACCCCCTTTTCCTAGCTTCTGAGTTACTTTCTCCTCCTACTTTAATTTCTTTGTCTTTTTGCTAGCTCCTATATATCTTTCTGCCACGTAAATCTTGGTGTCCTCCATATTTCTATCCTCAGTTATCTCTTCTCTGTCCCTTGACTGTTTTACTCACTCCAATGTCTAATTATGCATTAGTTAGACAATGCATGATAATGCAGGATATTTCACAGATCTAAATATCTAATCTTTGCCTTTTTTCCTGGGTTTTAAATATGGAGATTCATATTAAATAACCGACAGTAATTTTCACATAAAATCTATCATAGCAACTGAAATTCAACATTCCAAATCCAAACTTCTCTTTCCCTGATGCCTTCTCCCCTTTCTGACTACTTTGTCAGTAGCAGAGACACTTAACCATCCTGGAGTTTCCTCTCTCCCTACATCTAATTGATAATTCCTTTCTTTTCTTTTCCATTTGGCCATAGCCTTCTCAGATTGTGAAGTAACTTAGAGCAATTTGGATTTTTTTCAAATACATCATATAGTTTTTATTGCTCTAGCTAAAAGGTTTAGGGAATAACCTTGAGCTAGATATACAAAACTAGTGCTGGTAGCATCTGAAAACAAGACATTATCTATGTCATATTCCATTATCTTCCTATTCCCATGACACTATAAGCTATCACTATTCCTCTGATTTTCTCCAAATGTTACTGTCATCCTTCCCAGATATCCCAAACTAGTCATTATTTTCTGCTATTTACTTAGTATAATTTCAAACGTCTCTGTTTTGGTAACTATCCTTTGCCTGCTCTCATTGCCTTGGTTCACACAGTTTCACTGATGCTGCATTCTTGTGCTCTTCCTTGAAACTATCTCTCCACTCATTATAGGTATATAATATAATATATGTGCCAATTTTAAGATAAAGGGCCTTATCCCTATTCTTTGTCTCAGTCTCACTTTGCCTCATCTAACCTAAAGATGGATTATTTTAAAATAATACATTCTGAACATGAAACTATATGGACAAGCTGACAGGCCTACTTCTTTCCACTGTAAAATAGAACTACTCTTTTTTCAGGTCTTTTTTTTTTTTTTTTTTTTTTTTTTTAGTCAGACTTCAATAAGTTTTTGCCTATTAATCACTATAATGCTTATAAATTGTCTATTAGATTTTACCCATATAATAATTCTTAAAACCATTCCCTCTTTCCTATTTCACTGTAATTATAGTAATAAAGGCATTTTTTTGCCATCCCTCTGGATTATTACAATTGTCTTTTAACTGGTGTCCCAAACTCAACTTTCTTCCCTTTCCAATATAGCTTGTACGTTGCTGACAAATTAATTATATATAAATCTGATTAAGTCACTTCTATGCTGAACACTTCTCTGCAACTTCTTATTATATCTCAATACAACAGGGAACTATAATCAAGTTTAATCTCTGTTAATATAATATTCAAAGACCTTGAAATTTTAACAACCCTGTATCTATCCAGATTTCTCTCTCTCTCTCTTTCTCTCTCATTCTCTCTCTCTCTATCTCTCCCTAACAGACCATACTACTCCACATACATTATACTCCAGCAAGAGGGAACTACTGTTTTCTACACATCTTTTTTGTCCCTTTTCTATACATTAGATGATGCTGTTCCTTCCTCATCTCACTTGCTAAAATTCTAATTATTCACCAAAGTTCAATACAAATGCCATCTTCTTCATTAAGGTATCTATAATTTTCTAAATAGCAATGAATGGTTCCTTCTGCCTCAGATCTGGTATGATATTCACATATATCTTGGTGTCCAAATTCTATATTGAACTGTCAGATCCATGGGAAGTTATTTATTTAGTCTTTGTATATTTTTCAGTGTCTCACTCAGTGTTTATGGAACTATGGAACCTAACAAAAGTGTAACATGCTTGCTAAAATTGTAGAGACTATTCATACATGAGAGTGAAGATATAGAGAAGAAGATAGAAGGGACAAGGGGCTAAAATGACATTTTAAAAAAAATTATAGATAAAATCTGTCTGTTTTAGGTGGTTAGGTGACAGGAAAAATAGTATTTCCACAGAAGGAGGGTATAAGACTAAAAATCCTTTGTAAAACACCATTATCTCTTTCTTGCATAAATAAGCATCAACTAAAAATAAAATGAGTAGTAGCTATGTAAATTCAAGGGACCAGAAATAATTTGGATCAAGTGTCTAGAAGTCAGATATTCTCTTTCACTGGAGTATAGTTCTTATAGTTAGACAATATATTCCCTATTTCCATTGGAAAAGATCTTATTCAGGACTATTATTAAGTAAAAAAAGAAATTAAATGACTGTAACTAGTGTGATTTCTCATTCTCTACAGCTACCAGCAGATGCAGAAAAATAAATTTCTCTTTTTTGTATTTATTTTTGTTTCATTTTAAAGACAAGAGGGAGTTTAGTAAGAAGTTATGAGAATCATTTCTTCATCATTCTCAATAGCTTTATGCCATTATTTTCCTAACCTATGGTCTAACTTAGCATGTAAGAGTATTTTGACTGCTACATCATACTATATGCCATACACAGAAAAATTATAGCATGTTAGACCTGAAAGGGATTTTCTTAGAGACAATCTAGTCCAGCTTTCTCATTTATAATATATTTCTCATGCAAATTTAGTGATTTGTATAGTGTCACAATTATTCAGTGACAGAACTAGGCCTAAGCACTAGTCTTCTAGCTCTCAGGCAAGTTCACTTCATGAAGGCCCTTACATAAATTTTTCCTTATATAAACAAAGAAATCATAGAATTTAGAAATGATTAAAGTTTATATTTATGTCTATCATTAAAATCATCCTATCATTCAAAAAGATATTAAAGATTTCATATTAATACATGGGCCATAACATTCTTTATTAATTGATGTGAGCAATAACTATATTTATCCTTTAATTATTATGTAGCAAGTATAATTGAAAATCTAACCAAATTTACTATCTTTATAACATCATCAATTAATTTTTGTTTTTTCTCTATGAAAATGTTTACTTAGCAAATTCATTAAATTCATCATAGCAGCCAGTACTATAAAAATGTAATTTCCACCCTCAGGCTAGATCTAATTTAGAAATCTTAAAATTGTCAATGATTTCCACCATTTTGCTGTAATTGCAATCATGCTTCTTTTCTTGGGAAATGCAATGCACAGCTTGAAGAAGCCTAATAGTGGGAAATCCCTTCAGAGAGTAATATTCTATTAGGAAAAACCCACTATCAATTGCAGTCCCTTTTCACTTATCAGCACCCATATAGAAAATCTGGGATATAAATAATCTAAAACTAGCACTTTGAATTTCCACTAGCACTTTGAATACATATTTGTTTGGTATGGGTGTGCTTTGTTTAAAAGTTCTAGTCCAATAACCTTCTTTTACAGATGAGGAAACTGAGGATCAGGATCTAAAACAAATAAAGTCAGGATCTAAATCCATAGCCTTTGACTCCAAAACCAGTTTGAGTACAATGCACTATATGTCACAACACCACCTCCACAATCACACAATATTTCGAACCAAATGATGAACATTTCAAAGAGCTGATAATCTTTTTTATTGCTATTCAGAAATTCCACAGTAGAGAAACTCATATTAATTTGAATAGTGCCTGGGGATAGCATTAAAAAAGAAGGGTATTGAGAATCAAGAGATATGGGTTCTAGTCTCTACTCTGTCAAGTATTAGTTATGTGACATTAAGCAAGTTATTTCACCTCTCTGTGCCTCAGTTTCTTCAGCTGCCAAATGAGTGGGTTGGGATAAAGCATCTCCAAAGTCCTTTTTTCCAATTCGAATATAATTCTGTTTTTGTTTGTTTGTTTGTTTGCTACAAATTGCCCTTTCCTTCTCTATCAGGATATGAAGATTTAGATTATCTTGAATAAGCATTAGTTTAGGGAAGCAAAACAAATCTCATTAGAATCATGCTAACTTGTTCATATTTCCTGGATATAGAAATTCTAAGCCCATACCATAAGAAACACCTTTTAGTGGTTAGTAGTTCTAAGCTCTCAATGAGTCATAAATTCCTTAAAGCCAAGAGCAGCAAGGGTTCTCATTCTTATTCTTATTTTGGTTTGCCAAATATCTTTTTTGGATAAAGAAATCCAATAAAACCTACAGGCTACTTCTTAGAATTGTATTTTTAAATGCCTAGTGTAAAATTCATAGGATTATAAAGGAACTCAATACAGTTAACAAAACACACACACAAATAGCACATTCACATATATACATGAATATATAGTGTACATCACATATTTGGTATAATATATGTATACACACACAAATATACATCTGTGTTGTATGTGTGTATGAATGTTCCTGCTGTACAGGGACTGTACTGCTATCTCAAAATTTCATTAGGAATTTTGGTTTATGATTTAGTTCAGTAATAAATCAGCTTGTTGATAGGCATGATAGAGATAAATAATATGTGCATATCTGTATTTTAAGTGTCTTTATGATAAAACTAAATAAATCATAGGCTCTTAGTTCCTGAAGGAATCTTGGAAGAAACTGACTTAAAAGTCTTCATTTCACAAATGAGGACCCTGAATTAACAGAGAGATGTTAAATGACTTGATCAAGAACCTTATATTAATGAATGTCAGAGTTAGGATTAAAAGTGTTCTTTCTACTCTAAATGAATGAAAAAACTATATTTAAGGCATGACAAAATTCATATCTTCTTTTATAGTAGACTCTCTCTTCTGTGTATTATTTTCAGACTAAAAGGACAAACATACATAATCACAATTTGTGTAGTAGCTCACATTTAGCAGGTATTCTACAAATATAGAAACTGTCTTTCTTTACCAAAATGGAGATTTGGGAAACATAAACACAAATACAACAGTTAATGAAAAACCTTAATGACAGATAACATATTCCTTTTAATCCCATTAGGTGGTGCTATCAGATAAGAGGAATTGAAAAAGGTTGTTATGTCAATTGTCCCATTAGTCTTTTTTGCTCTTACATTCATTCTGAAGGTTAGAGGACTTTAATAATGTAAAACTTTCTCATGTATAAGGATATACTTTCCCAAACATCTTTATATTATTACCAAAAAAGAAGCTAAAACCTCTATCAGTGTCATTTTTTCCTGAAGACATTCTTTACACTCCCAAATTTGAATTTTATGGTAAGGAGATCCCAAATTTGGGACAAAAATTCACTTTTGTCCTTGATGGTACTTATATAATAAATCTTGGATGTCAAACATATTTCTCTTCTGAAACTACAGCATTTATCTAGTTAAAATAGGGATTATTTACCTTAGAGTTGCTGGGGGACAAAATGAAATAAAATAATGAAAAGTACTTTGAAAATTTTAAAGCACTTAAAAAGTTATAGCTACAACGATAATAGTATCCTCATATTATACATATAATCATTTTATGTATTAATACATTTATGCTACAAAACATGATTATTATAAGTATTATACTAGAAGACCTTTTCCTAGGAGGAATACATTTGAGACCAAAAAATAATTTGTCTGGGATCTGTCAACCAATGAGGACCAATAAGGTACTTTCAAGAAATATAGCTACTCAGTCAGTAGAGAGCTGAAGGAAATTCTTAGATTAAAGAATGAGTTGATATTGGGGAAATTGGAGAAAGAGTTGGGTTAATGGGAACCATATAACAGTCATGAAATCATAAAATTTCAGAGGTGACAGACTTTAGAAAACAACTAATTTAGTATAGATCTACCTCAGAGATTTTGTGGATTTGGTTCCAGATTACTTCAATAAATAAATCACAAATTTTTGGTTTCCCAGTGCACATAAAAGTTATATATATTATACTGTAGTCTATTAATTATGCAATAGTATTTTTTAAGTACATAATGAATGAAATCATTAATGAAAAACTGCTTTTTTTTTTTGCTAAAAAATCTGCTAGCATCATTTCAGCAAATCATAATCTTTTTGCTGGGGGTGAGTCTTGCCTTGATACCAATGGCTACTGACTGATCAAATAAATTCATGGTTCCTCAAGTTGGAGTAGTTGTGGGAATTTCTTAAAATAAGACAGCAATGAAGTTTACCACATTAGATTACTCTTCCTTTCAAATGAATACTTAGAAACCTTTGTAGGGTTAACAATTGGCCTAATTTCAATATTGTTGTTTCTCAGGGATATGAAGGTCCAAGAGAGAGATAAGGAATGGCTGGTCAGTAAGCAGTCAGAATACACACGACATTTATCAATAAATTTTCTGTCTTATATGGGCATGATTCATGGGATCCCAGAACAAGTATAATAGTAATATCAAAGATCACTGATCACAATGCATTATAATACGTTTAGCAATAATGAAAAAGTTTGAAATATTGTGAGAATTATCAAAATATGACACCAAGACATGATGTAAGTATATACTGTTGGAAAAGATGGGGTTAAAAAACTTGCTGAATATAGAGTTGCCACAAACCTTCTATTTATTTTTTTAAAATGCTGAATCTGTAAAACCCAATAAAGCAAAATGCAATAAAACAAGATATGTCTATCCATTTATTTTACAGATGAGGAAACTAAGTTAATTAAGTGACTTGCCTATGATTATACAACTATTTAAAGTCCCTTGGTAAGGAAGAATTTTAGGATTTTTCTGATTTTAATATCTCCTAAATTGTTACTATAGCCTAAAGGAGAGACACTAGTAGCAGTTAAATGGAGGTTGAGCATAGCATAGAGCTAATTCATTATGTTTCGGTTTTCCTGAAACCCATAGAGAATTAATATAATGTGATCCAAATTCTTTTGGGTAAAGACCAAACAGTAACTGTTAAATATCATGCCTGAATATGTTTATTGATAGGACAGCAATGTTATTTCCAAATATAGTATAATTTATACACAGACATATAATATGGTATATACTATTATGTATATACTTTATATACATTATGATATAGTAGTATATTATAGCATAATAGTATATAGTAATATAGTATATTGATATGTATGTATATAAACCCATACTATCATTAAGAAAAATAGTATTTATAGATACTGTCACAAATAACAATATATAACTATAAATGTTTTTAAGTTAAAAATTTTGCAAACAATAGATAGACCTCAGAAATGATCTAGTCTAATTACTTTACTTTATTATTGTGTAAATTGAGGTTCAATTTGTAAATGACTTAGACAGGGTCACATAGATGTGTAATATGGTAAATCCAATTCAAAAACGCTCAGAGATATCTCAAGTGAAGAATAGAAGTGTTTATTCTAGAATCTTGCAGGAAGCAAAGATCTTTCCACTGGAGTACCACCAGTGAAGAGAGATTAGTTTCCATAGAGATTGAAATGAGTTATGCTTGGAAGTAACATGAACTTGTTAAATTTTGACCTGAATTTTATGATGGTCAGTTTCACAAGGTTTACAACTGTTTGCAGGTATGTTTTATGGTGGTCAGTTTTGCAACTGCTTACAACTATTTACCCTATTTCACTTTCCCAAATTCCCCAGATAAACTGAATCTAAGTTATAAATTTCATCTACCTTAATGATTTTTATAAGAAACCATATAATCTCCTACAAAGAGATTTGTTTAGAGGTAAGTAATCCACTAAACTAGAATAACCAAGGAGACTTAATTTACCTCAGGCTTCCTCAACAAATAGAGATTAGCCAGTTTATAGATCTCTTAGAATATCTCCATGCCATGAAATAGTTAGATTCTTCTCTAAGTAGTTAAATAAAGGTCCAGGAGATCAGATATTTCTACTAGAAGAACAAGGCTTTTGTTCTCCTTCCCAGAATCATAATGATTAACAGATCTTTGAAATTGGGTCTGGAATTATCAAGTGACTATTCTTGAGAAGTCCTCAGTTTCCCGTTACAATCATAGGTATTTATTATCAGACGCAGGATTTGAGTCCAAGATTTCTGATGTTATACCATATCATAGTATGTTACCATTCTACTGTACCAAATCATTCATAATATCTTTTCTTTGAAATTTATTTTTACCCCTGCACTGGAATCACTACACTAGGATTTTTTATTTTAGATCAAGTAAGAGGTGTAAATTTTTATTTAAGCTAATGAAAAATATTTTCTCTTAACTTAGATATATCAAAGTCTAGTATAGGCTAACTCTTTAATTCAGAATGACATGTGGATTCACATTTTCATGGGCTGAAACTAGCCAATTCAATCAGCAATGTTTATGTTCTTAGCAGAAAATTTAGGAAGTTAGAAAGAGTCCAATTAAATTAAAGAGAAAAATCTAAATTGAACTGCCACTGGTTCATTTGATTTTTTTTTTTTTTTTTACTTTACTAGGTTTTTGTTGTTTCTTTTTTAAACCTTTGGTTGTTTGGAAAATTAATCAAATTCTTCTTGTCCTCACATATAGGATAATGTGTTACTCTCAAATTAAGGAACTGTGTGCCTCTTTTAAAATTATATCCTTTTAACTCTAAACTAAGGTTGATTTATATGAACCTATTTAATTGACTTAATAATCATAATTCAAAAACATATAGTACTTTAAGTTTATTGATTAAAAGTTTTCTGATGTTTTTTTTTTCAAATAAAAAATTTACATATTACTTCTACTTCATGAGAGGTCTCTCATAACAAAATCAAAAAGTTAAATAAAACTAATAATACAAGAAATTCATCTGAAACTATATGAATCATTTCACATTTGTGGCACTTCTCACCTCTATTTTAAAAAATGAACAAAAATCTCTTTTCTCTCTTTTACCCCCATCTTATTAAAAAGAAAATAAAAACATATTTATTCTAACAAACATTCATAGTTAAGCAAATAAAGTCTCTCTTTGTTTCTCTTCCTCTTTCCTTCTCCATCCATATCCATATATTTGTGTATATACAGCACGTATTTACATATATATATCATACATTTACATTTATAGACACATACATTGAGTACATTTGTACATATATGAATATATGTATGTATGTATACTAAATTTATTTCAAGATTACAAAATATTTTCTTCACAAAAACCCTTTGAGGTAATAGATGTGAATATTATTATTCCTATTTTATAGATAAGAAAACTAAGGTTCAGGGAGGTTTAAGTGGTTTTCCCGTGATCATGTAGTAGTAATAAGAACTGGAACATGATGTCAGGTCTATTATCTTGAAAATAAGAAACTCATAATATTTAAAACAAATGGGGTCATGAAGAATTGGAAGCAATAACGACAACAATATTTTGGATGATTTGCTGATGTTCATCAGAAGAACCAGCATAGCATGACTGAGATTTGAGTTTGTTTTTTTTTTTCCTGAGGCCAGGATACATTTATTTTGATTGACAAAAATAAATGGGAACGGGAGTAAGGAAACGATACATAATTATTTGTTTTTGTTAATATTGCTTTTAAATAATCCATTATTACTGGTCCAAGTAATTTTTCCTCTTTCCCTATTGTTTCTAATTCAGCATCCAATAATATTGAAGGAAATCATAGAATTAATAGATATGTAATAGGTTTTTTAAAAGTACTTTAGAGATTAAACATCCAAAATGGGGATATCTTATCTTCTTTAGATTCTAAGAGGTGTCATCATAATTTGTCTTTTTATGCACAAAATGTCTACCATCTAGTTTTAAATGTATGCAGCATGAATTGCACATTTTTGCCCCGATTTTTATGACTGCACCTTTGAACAAGCAATCTTAAAGTCAAGGATGGCCAGATGTTCATTTTTTTCAGGATTATTTGTTTTAGCATTTTTGCTCATCATTCTGACTAATCCTTTTAGGTAGTTACATGAATCCTTTTCCTCCTCTACAAATCTGGTCACCTTATTTTCTTGTCAACAAGGCATCTAGCATCATGGATGTCAAGTGCCATACAAGATAGTATCTGTCTGTATTCATGGAACAAGCAATATTCATTATCCTTATGAAAAATGCTATTCTGTAAAATATAATCTTAATTTGATCTTGTTCATTTAAAATTGAAACTAGTCACAGATGTCATTTGAGAAATTGTAGCTATTACTATTAGCAACAATTTGTATTTTTCCCTAAACAAAGCAAGCTTTCTAAAGTGCATTTTTCAGTGCTCTAATTTTCAATATAATCAGTTCAATTAGAAAGTCTTTCTCATTTCTGAGATTTACTGTTATGGCCTCCTCTAATGTCCTCTTTGAATATCTCATTATTGTGTAGTATATTCTCTAATCTTTATATAAATTTCGAGAAATCATTCCAAGCTGGAAAACTTCTAAGTAAATGACCAATAAAGGGTTGTCTGATTGTTATCAAAGGATCAGCCTAAGTTCTGAAAAGTTCACCACTAGAGTGATGCATTTTTGGTACACAACAATTCTTAAAGGCTATCATAGACTATCCTAACCTTTCCTCTGTTAATTATCTGCTATCAATCTTGTATATAATTTGCTTTGTATATATATATTGTTTGTCTGTTGTCTCTCCCATTAAACTGCAAACTTCTTAAGATCAGGGATTGTCTTTTGCTTTTTTTTGTATACCTAGCACTTATCACAGTATCCAATACATAATAAGGGCTTAATATATTTTTTTAAATTTTAGTAATCTTTTACTTTTACTAATCGCATGTAAAAACAATCTTCAACATTTAAAAAAGTTTTCTTGAGTTCTAAAGTCTCCCCCTCTCCTCCTTTCCCCTTCTTTTCCTTTCCCCTTCCCTGAGAAAATAAGTAATTTCATATAGGTTTATGCAATCATGCAAAACATATTTCCATATTGGTCTTAATAATGTTTTTGATAGATCCATTAAGTAGGGTTGCAATTTGCATAAGTGGAGGGAACATGAAAAATGATGAAATTACCAATTTCAATAAATACTTTCTTGACATTGAATTGTAACCAACATATATAAACACCCTGTGAGGTGCTATGAAAGGTTCTAGAGATACTAAAATGTGTAAAATATGATACCTGCTTTAGTTCTACCTAATAGTAGAACTAACTAATAAGCTCAATAAAATAATAATATTAGTTATGATGATAATATACTAAGTTAAATATTTCAGAATATTTTCCATATTATGGAAGTTATAGAAAAATAATAGCAGAAAATAATTTGCCTTCCCCAAATTATCTTCTATTTTTATTTTTCTAGAACTTTCACATAACTTTCCCTAACTTCCATAAAGCATATGTCAATCAACAAGCATTTATCAAGTACATAGAGACAAAAACAAAGATACTTCCTATTCTCAAAAAAATGTGCATTGTAATGGGTGATTCAATATGAAAAAATTATTCATAAGATAATATATGCAATATAAATGTAGGTGACCTCAGAGGGAAGATGTGTCACTATATTGTGAAAAAGCCATACAGGAAGAATATGTGGAACAATTCTTGTTTTTTATGTTCATACTTAAAATTTTCATTTCTATTAAAAAAAAGGCAATGGATTGGAAAAGGAGACAATGGTTCAAAGCCCAACTCAATTGCCTTCTTGATTTAGGGCAAATCATCTTAATTTTTTGGGTATCACTTTCCTCATTTGTTTATGACAGAATTGGAGCTCTTTTATCTTTCAAGGTTTTTGATTATAGAGTCCTACAATTAGATATGCCCTTTATATGTCTAGCTAACAAAGAAGGGACTAACTTACCCAAAAAATAGTGTTCAAAATTTTAAAAACTTAATCATGAATCATTTCCCACTTTTATCCTTTCATTTTCCAGGCTTTTTTTTTTTTCATAAATTAAAAATAAAATAATTTATTTTAAGGAGTGCTGGCCCCAACGAGGGTTCAAATTCCACCTCAAATACATATTGGCTGAGTTATCTATTGTTAAGACTTCTATTACTATATTGCACTCTAGGTAATTATATAACATGGAGAAAGGAACAACCTGCAGTGGTAAGAAAGTTTCTCAGGAGATGCTTATGCCAACTTTCCCTAAATACTTGTGAAATGGTACTCTCAGTGTTATATCTATAAATAGATGTAAAATATAAGCCATTATAAATTTAGAATGATAAATGTGTTTATGTGTGTTATATGTGTGGGGGGAGTTAGCATAAAGTAAGTTCCTTTTTCTTCTTTATGGTATTTTCCAGTATGGGAACTTGTATATGTTCACTTGTAAATCATTTTATCGAATGAAGAGCAGAAATCTCAAATATAACAAAAGAGCTAACTGGATCCCAGAAACTGCAGTTTGCAAAATAAATTTATATAAATTAAATGAAATGGAGAATAGAAGTAAATATCTGGAAAATTCAGGTGGAATTCTGTCTGTCAAATTATCCTTACCTGTCAAATAATTCACCAGTTTGCCCTTAAAGTTTGCCTTTCTAGACATGGTCTAAATCAATCAATTTATCCTTTTGCTTAGAAAATTTATAAAGTACAGTGTGATCTAAGTCTCAGGTTCATTCTCAAGCCATTTACAATAAATCACAACTTGTCAAAGTTGATAAGATCTTAAAGGTCATTTATTCCAACCTCATCATTTAGAGATGCATAAACTGAGGCACAAAGAAGATAACAATTATATTTTGATTCAATTCATTAATAAGCATTTATTAAGTATACACTATGTGCCTGGAAGTGAAAGAGGTACTAGAGATGCAAAGAAAAAAAAATCAAAGCTCCCTACTCTTAGGAAGGACATTCTATTAGCAGAAACAACATGTATCTCACACACTATATATATATATATATATATATTCCAGTATGGGAACTTGTGTATATGTTCACTTGTAAATCATTTTATCGAATGAAGAGCAGAAAAATACACACACACACACACACACACACACACGTATATATATATATACATAAATGTATGTGTGTGTATATTCTAGCCTAGTATGTGTGTATATACATACAAAAATAGTATGTATATATGTGTATATCCATACATATGGTGTTAGACATACACACACATATATACATATACATATGCATATATATTTATATGTGTATATAGTATATGTATTATACATTTATGTATACACATACACATGCAAACTAGGTTCAGATATATTATAGTATTCTATATATAGGACACACACAAATATAGAATACATATAAATATATAATTTATTATGTATTTTAACATGTATAGACTATACAATATATAGAATAACATGTTATGTGAGAGAGAGAATACATATATCCTAATCCAGTTCCAAAAAAACATCTAATTCATTTTTAGCAATGCACTATTGCAAGTTTTATTAAGGTAAATTGTGAGAAACAATAACAAAAACTTCTCAAGGAGCATGAAATATAGTGAGGAGTTGGTAGTAATACAGATGATGTATTGCCAAACTATTTACAACTTCAATATGATCACTTGAATCTTACTAAATTCAGAATAATTCCAGCACTTTGAGTGCCCAAGTAAGCTTTTATATAATGCAAATTAATTTTTTCATATTCAAATTGAACTGAAGCAAATCTATGAAGAATTTAGGCCTTGTCAGACCGATGAAAGTAAGCCATCTAAATTCATTGGGATGTTGTTGGATTTATCTTGAAATTATCCAATATCTGGCTAGACACAATCAGTATCAGTTTTTATATTATCATCTTCTCTTATAATTCAAGTTTGCCATGTTTGCCAGGCAAGAAAGTACTAAGTGTTGGTTTAGGATTAACAATAAAATTCCTATAGAGAACAAGGATCAGCAAAGTATCCTAAATGAGACTAGAAGGTGAAAAGTAACTTTAAATTTATTATTGGCGTTTCAAAGGAGTTATTTTTCACTTGATTCTATTATGAAGATAGGTTATTCAGGGCTAGAACACTGGATTAGAAGCCAGGAAAATCTGACTTCAAATTTAACCTCAAATGTAGCCATTTTGGACAAGTTACTTAATCTCTTGTCTAATTGTTTCCTGAAGTTTAAAATGACTACTGTTCTCTCTCTCTCTCTCTCTCTTTTTTTTTTTTTTACTGTTACCAGTTTGAGGAGAACAAGTGTTCTTGTGAGAATAAAATGAAATATTTATAAAGTGCTTTGCAACTTTGAAGCATTATATGTATAATTACTGGTCATTGTGATGATGATGATGATGATGATGTATATTGGGATCATGATTGATAAAGGTTAACTTCCACTTAGTGTTTATGACATGGAATTAAAATATTTCCTCTTATGCTTAACTACAAATTTCACCACCTTTCAGATGTCCTTTTTTTATTGGCTTTATTGCTGTGGACATCACAGTTTATCTCTGATAAATTCTGTAAATAAACTGATATTTAGTTAGTGAGGCCTGGAGGTTTAGTTTTCCTTGCTAGAGTGCATCTGAGGAATATCAACTTTTGATGGGAAACAATACTGATACAAATTAATCATCATAAGTAGTTTTCTTTCCCCTCCCATGAGTTAATTGTTATAGATTTGCAGCATAGGTTCAGATTTAGACTCATTTGCTATAAATATTGCAAAATAAATAGAGTAACTTAAGTCTCTTAAATATATAGTTGTCAATTGGCTATTTCAAGATTTGTTTACTACCCTCCATCAATAGAACTCATTCAAAGCTGTAGCTTGGAAATCATTCTGGTATATGCAATCTCAAATACTAAACTTTTACTTTTCACTCTAAATAAATTAATGACTCAAATAATAGCCTTCTTCCTGACTCCATTCTTAAACCACCTTATCCTTCCTTCTTTCCTTCCTTCCCTCCCTTCCTCCCATCCCCCTCCATAGATGTGCTGGCTGCTCAATTTCTGACTTGGTCTTAGGCATCCTCACAGCCCCTTATTTTTGAAGGGTCTTGAAGGTCTTGTGAAATTTAATGCAAGTACCTGATTAGCTTATATTAGTTTAGAACTCATGAACTCAACTCACCCACTATTTTCATCCTCCATAGTATTAGAGATTATAGACACCCACATCAACCACATCAAATTCAGCAAATTTAAACATTTCAAATATAAGACCTAGGAACATATACACTAGTTTTTCTTTCTAGCACCTGATCATCATGGTACTTACTTCATGTGCAAAGCAAAATAATGTATTATTTCTTACCTTGCTAGTGCTGGAGGATTATATATACATAACTGGGAACTAGGAAAGTGAAAGAATGCAATAAATTCCTGCATCTGGATTATTTGATTTGTTAAATCTTCATTAATGATAATCAAATGATGTTCGTGTTCATTCTTCTTACAGTCCCAATTGGGAGCTCCTAAATAATAGCCAAAATCTAACTGTCTTCTGATTAGCTAGAAAATTTTGCGACAAGTAGTGCCCAAGTAGAATGCTATGCATAGCGATTGGAAAATTTTTGGCTACAGTCCATATCATTTTCATTTGTAAGGATAGTTTTAAAAGGCAGCAGCAACTATACATAGTCAGGAGCACAAAAGTTAGTTCTCAGTTCATATATAAAGTATATATAAGATAATCAGAATGTAGAGACAGGATTTTCTTTCTACAGTCAAAGTGTTGTTTGCTGGTTTTTTCTTCTTCTTCTTCTTCTTTTTTTTTTTTTTGTATGCTATTAAATCCTCTTCAGATAATTGAAATGCATGGAAATCTGTCTTTTGACAGATTAAAAATTCTGTTAAACCTTTTTCTACAACAGATAGTAAGTATAATGCTGATACTAATGCTGATGGCACTCCCCAATTAATGCACAATATTTTCAGCTATTTTTCAAGGAACTACTCACAATATTTGCTATATATTGAACTCTTTCCTGTTTGGCTTCCAAGTAGTGGAGTTTTGGGGGGAAACAATATAAGTACTTTTCTTGCACAATTTCAAATTCTATCTGGAAAGTATGAACTAATTCACAATTCTACACAACTTCTATTCATGGACCTATCTTTTTTCCAGCCACTTCAACATTGACTACTGTTCTCTTTTTTCACTGTTGCCAGTTTGAGGAGAACAAGGTCAAATCTCAATGCTATTTTAATTTTAATTTTTTTATGTAATAGTGTTTTGGTACAACATTTATAAGATTATTGATAGTTTTCAAATCTTTTGGAAAACTATTCATATTCTTTGACCATTTTTTCTATTGGGAAATGGGTCTTGATCTCATCTTTTTTGTCAACTTTCTATACCTTGGATATCAGACTTATTCTGTTGATATTTGATGTGAAATTTTTCTTTTTTTCCCATGAACTATTTCTCATTTTATTCTAGGGACATTGGATTTGTTCACGGAAAAGTTTTCTTTAAATCTAATTTTATTTTTAAGTTAACATTTATTTTGTCCCTATCCCATCTCTAACTTATCAGAAAATGGAAAAGAAAAATAAAATTCTTGAATAACTGTGCAGAGTTCAATAAAACAAATCCACACATTAGGCAGGTGGTTAGCTTTCTTTCTTTTTTTTTTTTTAGGTGGTTAACTTTCAACCAGCATCTGATATCACATAAAATAATAAGAAAATGGATAAACATCTTAAATACTAAAGTTCACAACAAAAGGAAATTAGAAAAAAATGGAGATATTTTTCATAACTGACTAAAGAGGATGGAAATGGGAAGTCACAGTCTAACATGGATTAGAGAAATTAAAAAAAACTAAACATTATTTTGATTATATCTAAAGTATTTCATATGTCTACCCATGATCTCTTTCATTAGAAATACCTGGGAAGACATGTATGTATGAAAAGCTTTTTAATTTGAAAAGATATCTCCTTTAATTCCTTTCTAATTTTCTTATGATGTGAACTTTAATATTTAGATTACATGCTATTGTAGATAGTGTCAGATGCTAGTCAAAAGTTAACACATCTAAGTGCATTTCATTTTCTCAGCAAGTTATTTTGAATACAGAACTTCCTCCAGAAGTTTTGTTCTTGTATTTATTGAAACTGGACTTCTGCATTTGACTGCTTAGAGGTCTTGCTAATCTAGTAATTTCCACTGATATGCCCCAAATGGACATAATATGTTCCATTCTGGACAGCACCGCTTGGCTTAAAAAGTCTCCAGAGGAAGACAAACAGAACTGTGAGGGATCTTGAGCCCATATGAAGATTGATTGAAAAAACTGTGAATGTTCAGCCTGGAAAAGTAAAAGCTCGGAGATCATGATAACTATCTCTAAGTTCTAGAAAACATGTCAAGGAAAAGACAAAGTAGACTTGATCTCATGGCAGATCTTGGAACAAAGGATAGAATAGTCAAAGAAAATTTAGGTTTCAGATCAGGCAAAACTTCCTAACAATTTAAGCTATGTATAAGTGAAATCAGCCATTTCTGGAGGAAGTAAGTTCCATCTCACTAGTGGTCTTGTGATTCTTAGAAGCAGGCTCTTGTGTATTACTTCATTATGGATTTTCTGTGGTGCCTTTGGAAGTTATCTGCGTCTCTGTGTCTCATTTTCCCTATCTAAAAAAATTCACCCCCAAAATATAGCCAGTGTTCTTACTATAAGAGGGAAGAAAGCAACTCCATTTTTTCATCTTATAGGAAATCACATAGTTGTAGCTATGGATAGAAATTTCATTCCTAGATGTGCATGCATTTTGTGGACTGAAGGAGGTAAGAGAATCAAAGTATTCAGGTTTGAATAGAACCTTAATGAATAAGTAGTTCCCCAATTCCATTATTTACACTAGCCTAGACAGGTTAGGTGATTTGTCCAAGGTCACATAGCTAGTGAATTGCAGAACTGAGTCTTGAGTCAAAGCTTTCTGGCTCCAAGATGGGGTTGAAATTGTGTGAGGTTAATTTATCATTAAGCTGTCTTGAATTTGTATTCCTCTTTTATCCCTGATATTGTAACTGTCCTTAGTGTAATGCAAATAATCATTCTAATTATAATTGGTATAAGCTTGAAGTCCATGACCCAGCTGGAGGCAAACATTTTAATGTGATTCTAATTTGCTATATTCTTTAAGATTGAAAATCTTTTATATAGATTTTTCCTTCTTTATTCCCTGAAGGCCATCACATCCCACTTCCTCAGTTCAACTCCCCTCCCCCCAAAAATTCAAATGTCATTCTGTTCATAATGATAACACTCCAGTCTGACAACAATCCCTCTTTATTGACACTGATATGCAGTGTGGTGTCCAGCTCTCTGCTCATCTGGGCCTAGGTTTCTTAAGTAAGTGTATATACTGAAGAAGCAGCTTATGTTTCTCAGCTGACTGCTACTTCAAGCTCATTTCTGGCTCTACACTACCTCCATTTTACAAAATGTTAAATAAGATAATAGAGTAAGGGGCACATAAAAATAAAATGGGTTCTTCACAGGGTGGAGTCTTTCTTAGCCTAATTTTTATTTTCATCCCTCTACTCCTCAGGTATGTACCTGCTGAAGCATTCCATCTCCCTATCCTTATTTCTGAAATTACACATCTGGAGCTAGACCCTCTACCAATAGCTAGAACTCCCTTCCCCCTTTTAGCATCCAGACGGAGGCAATCCTTATACCGCCTTTCATTTATTGTCAATCATATCTTCTTAGTCTCCAATGAAAAAAGAGGAAGAGAGTAACGTCGATAAAAGAACACTACTCACTACTGTACACTATAATTATAGACATAGCCAACACCCGGACTGCGGAGGTTTCCTTGCTGCACAGTATGGGGGGGGGGGGGAGAGGGAGGGAGGAAGAGAAAGAGGGGAAAGGAAAAAAAGAAACTGAAAGGCGGGAAGAGGCGCAGACCCTAAAAGAGAGAGACGGGAAGGGGGAGAGAGGGAGGTGTGAAGAAAGAAAGAAGGGGGAAGAGAAGAGGAAGAAGGAGAATCAAAGATCGAGAAAGTAGAAAAAAGGTGGGGGATGCAGAGGAGGGAACGTCTTTGCTGGGCGGAATACTAATCAACCTGTCTCGCTGTCTGCAGCAACCCCACTGCCTGAGCTGCAGACTGACTCTCTTTCCCACTCTCTCTTTCTCTCTCTTCTCTTTTTCCTACACACACACACACACACACACACACACACACACACACACACACACACACACACACCCTAACAGACTCTCACATGAATGCACACATTGGATTCCCTCCTTCCCACGTCTTTCACACACTCCCCCAGAGCCCGTGAGGAGGAAGCACTAAAGTAGACCCCTCTAGCTCTGGCGGCGGCTGCTTTTCTTGCAACTTACAGTCAGTCTGGCTCTGTCTAGTTCCCTTTACTAATCCTTTCTTCCCTGCCCTGGTGGTTCCCTGCACCTTTACCCATCTTCCCAGCCTCAACCTGCTCTTTTGATGGCTATCATCAGAGACCTTCGCGGAAGCCTCACTATTTCCACCTGTCACAGCAGAACTGTCTCGCATCTCAAGTTTGGAGGTACTTGGTTTGCTGCTGCAGCTTTTGCCGCTGCCGCTGCTGCTATTTTCTTCTCTACTTCTTCTTCCTCCTCCGTTTTCTCTTTTTCTTTCTCTTCTTCGGTGCGTGCTTAAGCTTAAAACCGAGGAGTACAGCTGGAGTCCTGGAGCTCATGGAAGGATTACCCGCCTCCCTAAATTCTTCTTCCTCATCCTTATCCTCAGCACCTCTGCTCCCTCGCTTCCTCCCGGCGAAGCCTTGGGAGAGCAACATCTGGAGCAGGTGAGCAGCTGCGGTGGAGCTCCAGTCCAAGAGCAGAAGGTCCGCTTTCGCCCCGGAGCTAAAACTCCCCCCCCCTTCTCTCTCTCTCTCTCTCTCTCTCTCTCTCTCTCTCTCTCTCTCTCTCTCTCTCTCTCCCTCTCTCTCTCTTTCTCTCTCTCCCTCTCTCTCCTCATATACACACGCACACACACACACACACACACACACACACATACATATACGAGAGGCAGACGCTACACACTGAGAAAAAGAAACGAGGGTAAGGAGAAGAGAGAGAACAAGAAGAACCCCGTTTTTCTATATTTTGGTCAACTTGGCACGAACCACTGCAGATGCACCACAGGTTACAGTTGGGGGGTCTCGCTGCCTCCCGGTAGCGGCGCAGCAGGTCACGGTGGCGCCTCTGGTGTTGGCGCTCGGGTGTTGGTGTTGGCCGTGCGGCGGCGGCGGCTGCTGCCAGGGACCGTCAGTATCCAACGGTGCCCTGTGATCGCCACCCGCCCCCTCCCTCCCTCTCCCCCGCCCCAACCTCTGTTAACCATCGCTAAGTAACCTTCTCCTCCGGCTGCGGCGGTCCCGGGTGACATGCAGTCCCTTATCTCTCCGGTGACCAAGGCGATTCTGGTGGCTTTGTTCATCTTTGCCATCCTCCTGATCCTCTATGTTATCCTTTGGTACATCTGCCGCGATGTGGATTGCGACCACGGCATCTGAGTCGGGCTGCGGGGCAGCCTTGGAGCTGGAGACTGCTTGACAGTGGAGTCTCTCAAGGGGGGGAGGGGGCTTGATCAAAAGAGAGCCAGACACAGAAGAAAAGAGCTGGGGTTTAAAAAAAGAAAGAAAGAAAGAGTGAGAGAGGTGGAGGGGAAGGACGGTGGTGGAGACGAGGGAAAAAAAAGAGAAAAGGTGGGCATGGGGGTGGGGAAGGAAAAAGCAGCCGTCAACTCCTCGGATCCTACAACCTCACCGAAACCTGGCAGGCGACAACTACATCTAAGCACCGGCGACCTGGAATTGACCTTCAGACAGCAGGGTCACCCTGGTGAGTCTCCACGTCTTGTTTACACAGCCCCGGGAGCAGAACCAAGAGTGGGTAAAGGGGACAAGAGAGAAATGAAGATAATGTGTAGGGGGTAAGGACTGAGGTGCCACGAGTGGAAAAGCCACAACTTCTGGGGAAATATTTGTCAGCTAGGCTCTATGACCAGAAAGGACCCTCACCCCCTCCCATCCAGGGTTGCAGTATCAGATTGTTTTGACTGTCTCAGGCAGTGGATTGGGTAGGTGTGTGAGGGAAAGATCCAGTGCTGGGTTTTCCCACTTGGAGGAAGGTTAACCTGCTCCAGTCTTTTTTAATTCCTGAGAGGTAATAAGGGAGGAGAACTGGGGAAGGGAAATAGTCCAAGAATATTGTCTGTATTTCTTGTTGTTGGTTTGACCTGAGAGCATTTCTTATACACACACATACACACCCATTCTGTCTTAAGATGGGACATTTGGATAGATGTTGGCGGCAAAAGACTATGGTTTGTTTGCTCCAGGGCTGATTGCTTGGAAGCATTTTTTTTTGGGGGGGAGAGGGCATTTACCTTCACTAATCTTTCATAAAGACTAAATATGAGGATGGGATTGGGGGGAGGTTTGAAAGTAAGTGACTTTGATAGCTTTGCAGCTCCACATTGGTATGCACAAGATAACTGCACTGCTAAACAGACCATAAAGGTGAGCCCAGGGGGTTGGGAAGCAAATGCTTCATCAGTTGTAAAAGGAAATCCATCTAGTAATTGAAAAAAAAAAGAAGAAGAAGAAGAAGAAGAAGAAGAAGAAGCCCTCATATTTGAAGCAGATACTCACCTTGAGGGAAAAAAAATTCAAGTTTTTAGAACAGAATCCAAAAGATTCTCTCCTCCCCTTCCTCTCTGATTCAAGAGATCAAAGGCAGAAAATGAACCTTTCCTTCTAAATAAGGTGTACTTGGAGTTCTGAAAGACTGAAACATTTGATTTGTTCTCAATAAATATTCTTCTTGTTAGCAAGTCAATTGCCACCCTTTTGAAATGTTCCTCTGGAAGGGGAAAAAAAAAAAAAAAAAAACTTGTTAGGAAAAAAAAAGTAGCATACTCAAATATGTTGATAATTTATGGATCTGCAAATTCCCTGAATATATTTGTTTGGCAATCAGGTAGAGCTAGAACACTGTAGCACACAGAGGCTGCCCTGTTATTTATGTATTATTTTGTTGCACTGCTGATTTTGTATTATCTGTACTACATTATTTATTTATTTTGCTTTTCTGGTTTAATATCTTGAGGTAAAGTATCTATTTCTCCCTTAACCCCATATCCACTACTTCTTCCAGGAACTTTCAAAAATTGGGATGGGTTGAAAGTCTGTCTTGGAAATAATGCAAAAATGCCATTTTCAAGCCATGATTAAAAGCAGTATTTGAGAGTGGAAGAAGACAACCAGCTAGCTTCTCCAATAGTCTACATCTCTAGGATTTAAGTAAGAAAAAGATAAAATGATTTTTTTTAAATTAAAGGAATATCAAATGAAAACAGTTTACTTCGCCTCTGCACTTTTACATTTTTGTGGAAAAAATGTAGTTTTAGACTTCTGTCTAAAACTGTCAAAGTAAGCTTTTAAAAGAGCTCTGTTGTGTTCACTTGTAAATTGTAGCTTAAAGGTCCCTTGACATTAATATTCTTACACCTCCAGCTTAGGTAATGAAGGCAGCTGAGGTGCCTGACTGTTTATTTGTTCTATAATTAGGAATTCATTTGTTTGTTACACATAGACACATCTAATCCTAAAATATCTCATGACAAAAAAGAAAAAAAATATCATAATATATATGGCATGGGTCTCAAAAACTTCAGAAGTCTAAGGCCTCACTTTTAGGTATAATTAACTATTATAGAAACAAAAAAATTGATGTAAAAAATCACAGATTTCAGTGCTTTGAAAAATAGTGTTGGCACTATAGTAAAAGGCTACTTAAGCTTTACACTTTTATATCTTAAAGTATATCACATGATTTCTCCCCCTCTAAAACCCAGCAAAGCACATATCCTGCTAGCAATTTAAGTTGGAGGAGAAGGAAAAATTAATCCAATCCTATGCTTAGATTAAATTGGGAGTTAGTAGGGGAAATGGAATGTAAGTCAATCACCAGTAAACTCACAAGGGATGTTTTAATTTATATTCAATTCTTTTAAATTACTGAACAACTATATAATAAAGATAACTATGTTCAATACAGCTCAACATTTAAACACCGTGCTAGGTACTGATCATGAAAGATTATGTAGCCAATATCATATTTGCTTGGGTTCTGTTCTAATCTAATCATTCCCCAAGTTATGTCTAAGCAGAAACTTTTAGATGAATACCCTTTATGTAACTAGTTTCCATTGCTACAAGGTAAGGCTTATTTATTTAATGTTTCAGATATGTTTCAAGGTAAAACATTTGCTTGCATGCCATATATGATATATGCACACATTTCACCTAGGATCAATAGGCTTAGATTTCTATTTGCATTATGCAAAAGAAGTAACCACATTAAATTGGGTCTTTTGATGATTTAACTGAATCATATGATTAAGGGTAATCATCATACCTATTGAGAGGTCCAATGCAAAATCTTGACAAAGCTTAGTGTCTGAAAATTAAACTGCAATCATAAATACAATGTATAATTAATAAATTATTCTTCCCATCATATACTAACTCACAAGTTAATTCATTTCTTTAAATACTGAAATAACAATAATTTAAATGCATAGCACTTCTGAATTTATAATAGAGTTGTCCCCACAACTTGGCCCTTGCCACAATCCTTTAAAGATAGGAGAAAAGCTACTTTATACATTTTATTTATGAGATTAGGAAACTGAGATTGAGAAAAGTCAAGTATCTTCCCCAAAGTCGTGTAAAGAGTGAGTAGAGAAGACTAGATTCAAATGCAGGTTTTCTGATTTTAAGCCCAGTGCTCTTTCCACTCTGAATTTGTGAATGTTTTGAATCAACAATATGAATTTCTGTTTTGCTTTGCTCATCTCATTATAATGCAAATCCACAAGTCTCTAGAATTATAAATTATAAGATTAGAATTTTTGGAAAATTAGGTTAATTTCTGTAGAAAGAAAGAGTAAAGAAAGAGCAATGATGTCAAACCTAGAGTAAATAAGAATATCATTCTCTTGATCCCAGTAATGATGTATGCTTAATAAAATTAAATGGAGATTTACAAATAACTATGCAGAGAAAAATAATGCTAAAATTTTATATCTACAATGGCTTAATTTTCTGAATCTCTGAACATAAAACTATTGATTAGTTTGCCTCTCACCTAAATTTACATAAATATGTATGCATATATATATATAAACACATCATATGTCATCTTTAAATATAATAGAAATTAAAGAATATATTATGATTGTTGAACTTTCCTCAGAGGTTTACAAATACTCTTTTTTCTTTTAAACATATTAGATTATGGATGTGCCAGTACTTAGATAACTCATGGTCCTACATTGTGAAATCATACTGATTTCATTTTTTATAAAGATTTTGCCAAAGTGGCATTTCTTCTTGAATGTGGAAAATTTAACTGAACCTATTACTATTACCTAAAGGTAATAAGTTGTAGTTTCCCACAGCATGAAGAATAATTTTGTTTTGGTTATTTGAGTTTTTAAGCCAAAGTTAAAAGGAAAAAGACTAAGATTATAGCTATTCTAGCTTATTATACCTTTGCTTTACACAATCCCACTATAAATTGAATGCCTTTCAAAATATGCAAGAATTGAAAATACTGTTAATAGCTCAGTAAAATAATTTTCACACATAGAAAAATATTTAAGAAATGTTCTTCTTTTGATTATTATGTTTATATTATATAGTAATATAAAGATACTTGTAAGAATACTCTAGTGGCAGTTACCAAGGTTGTGTTCAATTCAGGGGGCCGCATGTGTAAAAAGATATTGTGACTATCAGTAGTTATCAAGTAATCAAAGTTAGGTAGTTAGGATTATGAGGGATCTGGAACTTAAGTCATTTGAGAATCAACTGAAGGTACTAGTAATATTTATTCTAGAGATGATGAGATTTTGAAAGAAGGTTGGAGGTACAAGGCATAGTGATGATAGTTTTCATGTATTTGAAGGACTAGCACATAGAAAAGGGAGTAAAATCTTTCTTTGCTACTCCAGAAGTCTTTAAAACTAATATCAGTGATAAATATTATAGAGTAGTAAACTTTAATTTAAAATATGAAAAACCATTCTAGCAATTATAGCCATTCAACTCTGTCACTGACAGGATTCAGAGTTTGAATGACTCTCAGCAAGGCTGTGCTAGTGAGGCTGAACAATTTGTAATATTACACTGGATCAGGACTCAACAATTTCTCTTTAGATATGGGAGCTAGCCCTCCAAAGTGAGGTGGTAGGTAAGTCTTTTTGCTTTTAATGAAAGAAAAATAAGAGGATTCAAAAACAACATGTTATCATAGAACACTGGTTCACCAACTCAAATCAGGGTCCAATCTATGTCACCAATTCATACCTAAAGTGTTTGGAGACTAGTTTCTATAGGGAAAAAGTGGTATCAAACAACTTGTGACCAGGCAAGTGGAAATTTTAATAGCTATTAGTCTGACCTTCCATCCTCAACTAATCTGTGGTCCAACTATTCTTTATCTCTTCCCATCTGAATTATAGTAGGAAAGAATAGAGGGTAGTCCCTCCCTGGTGGGAGTCACTGGCTTCTTGAAGCAAGTTTTTTCATGTGGGCAAGTACACAGTGCAGTGTACTTCTTTTAAAGTTATGGTGAGAATCAAATAAAAATAAGTTTAGTTTCATTGTTACAAATAGGGTTTCACCAAAAATGCAATGCCATGATAAAATTGCAAGGATATATGGCAACTTGGAATTTGGAGAGTGTTAGACTAGATGATTCCTAAAGTTCCAATCTAAATTCTATGATTCATTGCACCAAAACAATGTTTACATACAGTGCATCAGGAGATATAGTCCCCAAACAATTCAGTAAGAAAAATCAATCAAGTCAAGTGTTTAATCTGAATTCAACAGTTTGAATAAGCTAATTGACCAGGATAATAAAAATGGCTAGAATAGCAACTGTCCATAGTTGAAGCCTCTGTTTAATAGAAGCACTTTATTGAGTGGATTTAAATTATGCCTAAGTTGTTGATTGCTTTCAGAAGCAATGAGCAAATATCATATTGTTTTAAATCAAACTTTTATTTGACTTAATTAAATAAAAACCTAAAGGAAGAGTATCAGTGAGTTTTTATTGGATAGGATTGAAAAACAGAAATATGAAATTTAAGCATACTTCAAAAGACATTAAGTATTTTGACAGTGCATATCCCATAGATTGTGATGCTTATTTCAGGGAAAAGGAAATATCATTGCTGTGTAAATGAAGTGTTCAAATACTAGAAAATTTAGCTAAAGAATAGTGTCTAGATATCAATGATGGCTTCATTCAGTCCTCTCTTTAAGTCAGAAATCTAAGTCTTTTCTGTATTTTTTTCTTTTAATTAATAAGGTATGTTAGAAAAGAATAGAAAGCTTGGAGATGGAAGATTCTAGTTCATTCCTGCCAGTAGGAAACTATGACCTCTGGCAAGTGAATAACCTCTCTGGGTCTTAATTTGCTTATTTGTAAATTGGGGATAAAATAACTGTGATGAAATGGGAATGAAATAATAACTGTTATTTAGTCTAGAGGATCATCTGGAGGCTCAAGTGAGATGATACATGTAGAGTGCTTTATAAACATAAAATGAAGTATATTGTAGATTCCTCTTTATTTTTAACCCCTTCTGTACAGATAATATAGTGTTCATATTTAAATTAACCTCCATTGCAAGTCCTTCACTAATGAATTTTTCCATATTGAAAGATATAATAAAGAATCTTGCACACTGTTGATACATAAGAAAAGTTGCATGTTGATTTTGCATCTTAGCTTTTGGATATATTGTTCACTCTAAAAATGGAGTTATTTATGTATAACATATACAAATACACATATATGTGCCATACACATACTTATTATGCATATATATACATATAATTTTACATGTAAAAAATGCAAAGGTGTATAATAGTCAATGCAAAGTTTTACATAAAACTGTACTTAATAAAAATGGTGGAGAGAAGACTTAAGCTAAATATGAATCAATTAATACACATTTATTATGAATGTACTAGACATGGTGCTAAGCTCTGGGGATATAAAAAGAAGCAAAAGATGACCCCTTTCCTTAAGAAGTTTACATTTTAATTTAATGAGTTTACAGAAAACACCAATGAAAATGGTGAATTTAGTAGAGGATACTAAGAAAATGAATCAAATCTAAGCTTAAAAGTATCAAACAGTAAAATCCAGTGTGCAATGAGTAACCATATCTTTAAAGAGAATAAGCTTTCACACATAAATTTCATAGATTTGATCTATAAATATTTTTTTAATTTTAGATAATGAAAAATATGTGGTCTGACCAAAAGACAAAAAAAAATTAATAAACATCTCCTTGCTGATGCCTCCAAATAAACTTTGTTCTTTTCAAGGTTCTCAATGTGGCAGGGATCACATCCATTTCCATCCCACATTATTTAAAAAACTTTTAGAACTTATTTTCCCAATTGCTATCAGAGTTTATAGCTATTGAGTAGAATGAAGCTCTTTGAGGTCTAGGACTATAATTATTTTTGTCTCTATACCTTTGATCTTGCCATAGTGCTTAGCACTTAATAGGTGCTTAATAAATGCTTATTGTATTTCATTCACTTGAATACTTTTGAGTTTCTTCAATGGCATAAATTCTGCATCCTTGGAAGGTACATTTCATTTTTTTTTGAATCAGCCAAAAGTCATCCAGAGCTACTGGATAATGCCATTTGAGGTAAAAGATGAGATGTAATTATGAAGTAATGAGAGTGATTTTTGTGTATGTGGCTTATAAATTGCCAACACAAGTTCACAGTGAGTTCCAAAAAATAGTGTCAGCAATATCAACATCATTGGAATGAAAACTAATGAATAGCGTCTCAGGATGATGGCTTTGAGGGGTAATGCATATTTGGTTTTGTACAGTTTTGTTAAATTAAAATCCTTATTATTTTACAAACACCCCTTATAGACTGAACCATGACTCAACAGTGATAGTTATCACCTCCTCTTCACTAAAATAAATAATCTGTTTCTCCATTATAACAAGATGATTTTGTGCTTTGGCACTTAAATATTTCTGCTAAATGAAGAACATATATGCCCAGTGGTGACTATTTAACTTGATAAGGTTATTAAAATAATAGATTTGCTAAACATAACAATTATAATAAGTCTTCAGAGAACATATACTGATTCGGTATAAGTGGGAAAACTATCTCACTTCAAAACCTCTATCAATTAATAACCTTCTAAAGATAATATTGCTTATTGTTATCTTTGTGAGATATGCAGTTTAACTGGGATTAAAATTTAAGAAATTGTCAAAAGGCTTTATTAATGACTTTTCTTTATTGTTTTTGCACCTATCTACCTAGCCTAATGGGGATTAGAAAAACATGGAAGTTAATCAATCTAATTTCAATGAAGATAAAATGAAGTAATTTTAAACATACAAAAAGGGAAGCAACAGCAGCACAAGATGTGAATGAATAGTAGAAATAAATAGACTCACTAGAAAAGAATTAAGAGAATTAACATTCTAAAAAAAGAAAATGGTGATATTTAAAAATTAGAGAGCAAGCTTTCCTTCTTAAAGTTATAAAAATAGAAGTTTCATTTTTACAAGGTAATAAATTGAATTAAATGTGCTGTAAGTTCATCCACAAAAGTCCTCCTCTGAAAGTTCAATATAGATTGGAAATGACCCTGACTTCCTGAGGCTAAACAAGCTGAATACCAATTCTTTTTCTCTCTGGCAGTTCTATCAAGCTGGAATTTGTGGTTGTACAGTGAATTCTGACACCATATTTCAATGACTATGCCCTTTAATGGTCATAAGGACCGTTCTCAATTGTTGGCCACAAGGAAACAACATTTTTTCAATCATAGGAATTCATGAAATTATTTACTAAAACTTAAAGTAGCTGTGATTTGCATGCCTGAATGATTGAAATCCCAAACCTTTCAACTACCAAATTTAAAGCATTCTATGAATTAGAGTCTAGATGCCCCAGTATTTGAAAAACTTTTCCTTCATTTGCTTTGTTTTTGTGGATTGGTAGAATTGGGAGCAGGAACATTTTTTAAAAATTCAGAATGGAAGTCTTGGGACAGGCTACATCCAATTTCTAACTTCACGAGAAGCAGTTAGGAAAATGTTAATGGCCACACATGGTAAATGAAGTCTTCCTTTTCCAATTTCAAGCAATGAGTAAGTTAACCAGTCAATAAGTATTTTCTTAAGCATCTATGTTACAAGCATCACCAAGAAAATTTATTGATGGCTTGTATTATTTAAAGTGGCACTAGGTGAGAGAGTGGATGAAAGCTTTGGACTTGGAGCCAGGAATTCAAATCCCTCCTCAAATCTTTATTTATTGTATGACCAAGAGAAAGTCACTTACCTTCTGGCAGTTTCAGTTTCTCTATAAAATAGGAATAATAACAGTAATTATCTCACAGGGTTATTGTGAGAATCAAATGAGATAAAGTGTATGAATAGCTTTTGACAAACCTTAAAGCTAAGGGCAATATATCATTAATATTATTGTTATTATTAATCACAGTTTAATGTTTCTGAGCTATAACTAGGGTAAGGCAACTGGGGTTTTGACCTAGGATAATGAAATTTCAAGCGGGTGCAATATCAATTTCAATCCCTTTGAAGTACAGAAACTTGGCACCTAATTAACAAAAATAACTAATTAAAAAGGAACGCTACAAGATGACAGCATCCTCTTTCTGGTGTTGAAATTAGATCAATTAGGTGACATAATAAACAGAATTTTGAACTTCAAGTGAGGAAAATCAAGTTCAAATCCTGTCTCAGACACTCCCTACTTACATGACTCTAGGAAAGTATCTTAACCTTTGTCTGCTTCAGTTTCCTCATCTTCAAAAAAAAAAAAAATAGCATTTCCTTCCAGAGTTGTTGTGGGGACCAAATTAAATCACACACACACACACACACACACACACACATATACATATACACACGCATATATATTTATATTTCACTATGCAAACCTTAAACCACTATATTGATGTTAGTTATTGTGGTAGTGGTGATTATTAATTCAGGTGAACTTCTTCTCAGTTTTATCGTTTCCCTTCCCCAGGTGATTTGCCTAACAGTGGCCTTTTTAGTGTCTTAGATCCCAGTAGTACAAGAAAAGGTAAGATGTTTTAAGACAGGAACTCTAATTTTGTTATGTTTTTTTTGAATTTACATTCCCAGTGCCTGTTACAGGTCTTGCTATACAGAAGATGCTTAATAAATGCTTTAAAATATTGGGAGGTGGTTCTCAATTCCCCCATCTGCCAATTGAATTTGTAGTGTGTTTCATGTCTCTTTCCCTGGGCTCCAGAATTGCTATTTATAGCAAAATGCTAGATTTTTGCCCCCAAAGCAACATATTGAATAAATAATTATTCTTTTCAAGGAGGGGTGAAGGGGGATGTAAGTCAGTTTTTTGGAGGTCAGAGTTTTATATAGTACAATGTGCTATTAAGGGAATTTGGGGACTCTGGCCAAAAGAGTCAGCAGTCCAATCAGACCAGAGCAATGTTTCAGGGAGCCCAGAATCCACAAATACACTGCCGCTTCCCAACTGAAGAAGATGTTTGCAAAGCAATTTTCTGGACAGTTTAGAGGATCTTTGTTGTGTTCTTTTTTTAAACAACAATGACAAAATAATAAGCTGGAGCTTCAATTTTTTTTCTTTCATTGTTTCTTGAACATTTAACAATATAGAGATTGAGTCTTTAATCATTCTCTGAGCTCAAGAAATATAAGTCCAAAAGATACCAATATACATGAATCTATTTTATAACTTGTTCATGCTTTATTTTATAGCTGGCCATTATGTTGATTCAAGAAGAAGAAATATGATGTAAACCTACAGGGGAAGTGCCATAGAATAGTTTAATATAGATAGCTTTTATTCAGTCATATTCTTTAGCAGTTCCAATTCTTGTAAACTTCAAAATCTTTTACATAAAGAGGAAAATCTTAGTCAGATTTTGCTGTCTCTAAAAATAAAAACCTCATGTAAGACAATAAAATAGACTTTTAAAAATAATTTGGCTATTTTTAAAAATAATGGGATTAACAACTATTATGACAGCTATGCTATTTCCATTCAATTCCATTCAATTGAACAAGTATTGATTAATCTCTACTATATACAAGACATTGTATTAGGCATGGTCACATAACAGTAAAAAACAAAGCCCCTGCCCTCAAGAAGCTTACTTTCTGTCTAGGTAGAGGACAATATGCACATATATATGTAAATATAAATATAGGGAGTATAATGGTAAAGGAGGCAGGTGAGAGAATTGGTATTTTCTTAATTTCTTGACAATGCAAGGGAACTAATGATACCAGCATGTGAAAGTGAGAACATTCAAAGCATGAAGTGGAAGGCCTTCACAAGGGCATAGGGGCAAGAGATATATAATATCCAATAAAAAGAAATGGCAAGTAGGCCAATTTGACTGCAAAATATAGTAAGCAACAGAGAGTGATATAACTTTAGTCTGGAAAGCCAAGCTATCCCTTAAAATATTTTAAACTCAAATTTTGTTCTATTGAACTGATGATAGTAACATTTTCACTCCATATATTCAACTGTGATTGGGAGGCCAGAGGACAGTACATTATATTAAGCATTTACCCCCCTCCCCCCCATCATAGGAGCAGGAAAGGCTTACTTACACATGAGTGAGGTAAATGATTGCTTATATAATGTAATTTGAAGAATAGCAGGAAAGCTCTCCCCATATAAACTATCTCCCTTAATCTAGTGCTATAATGGCTGATATTTAATAATTATAGAATCATAGAATACCAGAGTTGGAAAGTACCTTGAATATCAAGTCTAACTCATACCTGGAAAAAAGAATGACTCATAACAAAACTGATTAGCAGTAATGGGACCCATCGTCTGTGAAGCAGTTTACCCCCCCCCCCCCCTTTTTTTTTTGGTATTATTCTAATTGTTAGATTTTCATTATATTATTTACCATATATCAAAAATACATTTTTTTCCTCTTTCCAACTTCCATTAATGCTGTATTCTAGTACACATCTAAGCCTTTTCTACATGAGCACTTGTTGGGGATTCACTACAATCTCCATTCAAGAATACTCTCTTAAAATATAGATTCTTCTGTCCAAATTGGGACATTGTTTTGTATGATCCAGAGGAAAAGCAACTGGGTGTTAGAAGGTGATTAGAAGGCAAGTTCATTTACTCCTGTCTCTGACACTAACTAGCAAGGAAACCTTGGACAAGGGCTCAGTTTTCTCATCTGCAAAATGAAAAGGTTATAACAGGTAGCTTCAGAAGTCCTTTCTAGCTAATATTCCTTATAACAGTAAAAATTATTTTTCAGATCATAGTTTAGGATAACACCAGATATATCTGAGACCACTGGGCACAAAATTGATGGGACACTGAAAGGAGAGGAAAATAAGGAAGATAAGAAAGAAAAAGGGGCTGAAGGGTACCAAAAATACAATGTAATTCCCTCATAATTTTGCCTAGTACTTGCCATGAGTGGACTATTTCACTACATTCTTACTTTATTCTGTTAAATTCTTATGAAGGAAAATTTTAGTCAAGATCTATGATATTTTTAGCATGAAGTATTTACTGTGTGTAACCCCCCTCTTTTAAAATATATCACAATAACATCGTAGGAAAATCCCACTGAGTTCTGTGAGATGCATAAAAGATTAAGTCATTTGCCCAGAGTCACAAGACCATTAAGAGTCAGAGATGGACTTTAAATCTAGATCTCTTCAGTCTAAGTATAACACTTTCTTCACTTTGCCATGGAAACTTCAATACATAACTCTTTACACTTAATAAGTTCCTACTTTTGATACTTTCTTTTGCTTCAAATATAAGCATCTTTTTCATTACATTTAAGTTAGGATGGGAAAAAATCTAAAAGCTGTTCCAACATTTAAAGACCTCAATACACCTAAGAAGTTCTAAGTAGATTTTCACTGTTTGTAATTCCTTTCCCAGGCCCTTTCCCTTGGGAGGGATATAGATTCCAAGCTTATCCAGCTCAACTAGGCACTTAGGAAGCCCTCTAAGAAAGCATATTTGTGTGCTGATCTCATCTCGTTTAGGCACTCTAACTTGTTAAAATACATGGCAAACAAATTCTATAGTGTTTCTAAGCTATGGTCAAAAGAGAAGAAATGTGGCAACAAAATAAATTTGTAACTTTTTCCTCTAGAGATTAATTCAATTTATAGAATCACAGACTTAAAAGGGACCTTGGATTCCATCTGTTCCAATGACCTAATTTTAAAGATGAGGAAACTAAGGCCCAGAAAAATTAAATGTGGCCAGTTAGACGGTGCAGTAGATTGATTAAGCACCCAGTCCTGAAATCAGTAGGATCTGAGTTCAAATTCTCACTCACACACTTAACACTTACTAGCTGTATTACGCTAAGCAAATCACTTAATTCCAATTACCTCACACACACACCCCAAAAAAGAAAAAGAAAAATTAAATGGTAAAGGTTACAGCCAGGATTGGCATTCAAATCTAACTACAAACCAATTTATTTTCCAGTGCATCAAGTAATCTTTCAATCTATGACAAACATTTAAAGACCTATATATTTTACTGCTATTGAACCTTTTGTTCTCATATATTTGCCTAAAAGACAGTTTGCATTCAGTCAATCAGTTACCAAGTCCCAGCTCAAATACTTACTAATTGTATAATCTATGGACAAGCTCTTGTATGTAAAAAGTGGATAATAATACCAGCTATGTCTATTTCATAGAATTGCTAAAGTAAAACAAAACTCTTAGAAGAAGACAAGGTGGGAGGGAAGGTGGATTGGGATTAAACTTTACAGGATTTTAAATATCAACTTAAGGTTTAGAGTCATTGAAGGGGGTGGCAAAAAAAGAATTGTACATTAGAAAATTCATATGGCACTGATGAATAGAATAGATTGAGAGACTGAAGGCAGAGAGACATGTTAGGAAACTATTACAACAATCCAAGCAAGAGCTAAAGGGGGGAACAGATTCAAGTAGCATTTTATAAGCAGGAGAAATGGTTTTTCGTGACTAACTGAAGAGGGACAAGGAGATGACTACAAAGCTTTGAGCATAGCTGATTGGACAAATGGTACGAACAACAACAACAAAAAAAAATACAGAAGCTAAGAAAAATAGCAGATTTAGAGAAGATGAGTCTAGAAAGCAATAGGTAATATAGGTTTACAGCAAGAAACCCATTTAGAAGAAACTGCTTATAGGCAATATTTGAAGCAATAAATTTGTAAAGTAGAATAGACAGGACTTAATTGGAGATAGGAGGGTTAAGGTTCAAATGAGATCATGTAAAGCTTTGCAAATTATAAAGTGCTCTATAAGTGTTATATATTATTATTATCATTATAGTTGTCGATGTTGTGTTATAGTCATTAGAACTCTACTCTGGTGGTGACTTCATTCCTGGGCCTGCTATTATGCTTTCTCTGAACTCAAACTGTTTATAGAGCAATCAGGTAGCATGCTGATAAATATTTAACTGCCTAAGCTGGGAGGAAAGGGGTGCAGAGAGGAAGATATACATATATACATTTTAAAGTTAATCTTCATTTTTAGCTTTTTTGTAAGTCTAGAAAATTAAGCAGTTGCCAATTTTTGAGATGTCAATGTTCATGCTGAAAATTTAATAATCCACTCTACAACTTCAAGAAAGGGAGAAGTTATTAAGCATGCAAACTCTTCTAACAAAGAGGAAGTATGGTAGAGCGGATGGAAAATAATTTCAGTTAGAATCATCTGAATTCAGATGCTACCACTGATACCCACTGGCTGTTTAATCCTGAGGAAATACTTGGAGTCTGCAGGAACTCTTTCAGTCTTTAAATTGTGGAACAGCTGCCAATTAGCAATTTAGGGGGAGCTTCCTTCTGGGCAGTTTTCTTTGCCATTGAAGTCACAAGTCCAATACAAAATGAGCAAAGTGTTTCATTAGATTCTAGGTTTACAGAGACCAAGAAATGAAAAACAATCCCTTCTTGGGAGCTTCCATTTGTCTCTGTGAGACATTGGAATACAATGTTCATAGACAGATAAATAGGAGATAATCTGAGGATGAAAAACGTGATGGAAAAGGGCACAACACCAATAGTTAAAGAACAAATAATGCAAAACACAGTGATATTTTTTGCAAGATGGAAAGACACAAAATTATGTATTATGTTAAACATATTTTAAAGAACCAAAAACCCAGAAAACTATTGTTTACTTTCAAAAAATAGAATTTAGAAAAAAAGGATAAGACAAACATTTTTAAAATTGAAAAAAAACACTAATTCAAGTAATATTTTAGATCAGAGAAATAGATAGAGTCTGACGATGCCCTGAAAATGTATTATTCTTATGTGATAATGAATGCTTTTCCGTACTTGAGTTTTCAGATTTTTCAGCCTGGCACATAAACTCCTTTCATGACTTCCAAATTGTGGCAGTTAATTAGAACAATCACAGAGTTTAACTGACATACTGGTGTAAGAGTTGCATAATTTTATTTTGTTTCATTTTCTTTAAGAAATTGGGTAGAAATACATTCTTTAACTCCTGGCCTGCTGTGGTGCAACAAATCCTGTTCTTATAAACAGCTAAGCCCTTTTTTTGTACTTAAAATTCCAGAATACCCAGAGGGATCTTAAGGTCACCTAGTTCAACCTATAGCCAAACAAGGATCTCTCCTACAACATTCCTGACAAATTGTCATCTAACCCCTACATGAAGAAGAGAAAACTGCTACCTCCTAAGATAGCCTATTCCATTTTGGAACAGCTTTAAAATTTCTATCCATTGCTCATAATTTTGCTCTCTGGGGACAAGTAGGATAAACTGAACACTTCTTTTACTTATTAGCCCTTAAAATTCTTGTAGGCAGGAATACCTATAGCAGTCTTTTCTTCTTTAGGCTAAATATCCCCAGTTCCTTAAGCCAACATTACACAGTATGGTTTCTAGTCTTCTCCCTCTTCCAATCATATTCCTGTTACCCTCCTCCAGTTTGTCAACTTCCTTTCTAAAATGTGGCATCCAGAAATGAATGCAAATATTCCAGATGCAGTTTGGTATAGTAGACATATATAAGATTTAGGAAGGAGAGGGACCTCAGAAATCATTTTACAGATGAAGCAACTGAAGTTCAAAGAGTTTTCTTGTTTTGTCCAACATCATATAAGTAAGATCTGTCTGTCTCTAAAGCCGGTGTACTTTCTAACACACTACTACCTGTTCAGTGGGATTGATTATCACCTCCATTCTCAGGTCATTGCATAGACTAACCCCTTATTAGAATTTTTGGCTTCTTTTCATCTTAATGTTGATTCATACTGAGTTTTCTAGAATTCCCATAGCTTTTTCAAATAAACTATTGACTAGATATTAGTTCAATCAACTATAATTTATTAGCAAAATCAGTAGGACGAACAGCTGCTTACTTGGTGTAAATTGAGAGCCTCCCAACAAAAGGTCAGTATCCCTGTCTTCTGAAAGATTTCCTTAACTTGCTTGTCACAGTGTCTGAAATACCCACCATTAGAAACCAATTCCAGACTTCAGATATTGTGTTTTCCCAGTGGCACTAAAGTGCAATTATCCCTGAAAAGAGGTAAATGGATTCATCCATTTTCACTCATTGACTTCTTAGTCTAGAAGAGTTTATCAAATAATTAATTGTCCCCTAGGAAAACAAAGGCGAGGGTTGTGATAGAAAGAGGACAGACACAGATCTTGGATGTAGATTGTTCCAGCCGGAAAGTAAGTGAATGAAATTTTCATAAGTACCTACTATGTGCCAGATAGTTACACCAAGCTTTAGAGGCACTGTGCTAAACTTGAGACACTTTAGGGGTCATCTAACCTCTCATTTTTCACATGAGGAAACTAAAGCCAAAAGAAGTGAAGTGATTTGCCAAAAGTCAGGAAATTAATCACTAGCAGATCTGAGTTGAAACCAGATCTCCTTTTCCATTGCTATTTTGACAGTACCAAGCTTATTGTAAAGGGACAGAATCCTAGAACATGAGAAACTTAAGGGAGGACCAGTCTAGGTGGGGCAAAATAATGTGGACATAAAGGGAATGATGGACTCACTATGTATTTAGAGGGCATTGAGTGACATGAGGAAGACTGATGAAATTGACATTCTGATGATGCTGAAAACAAATCCTTCTACTTCACAATTTTATTTTTATCTGGCTCTGTATGTTTATCTTTGGTACTGTATCTGTAAAGATATAGAAAACTAAGATTTTATTACTAAGAAATCTATAGCCACTAAAGTAATCTCATAAAATAGTTTCAATTAAGAAATCTCCTATAACATTATTCTTGCTCCAATTAAATTGATTATTTCTGTACTGATTCCCTTGCCAAAATTATTTAGAATATGGCTTGTTTTTAATTAAAGGATAATAGCGTAGTTGAGTTTAAATATATTTTGTTTAATAGTTTGTTGCTATTACATTATGGGAGGCACATAAAGTAGCAGTAGAGAGCTGGCCTTGGGCCTCCAAGAGTTCTAATCTTGCCTCTGACAGAAAATAGCTATGTGATCCTAACCTCTCATTGTTAAAGTCAACACCTTACAGTTCTAAATTGCAGAGAGGGTACCAACCTTCCTTAGTAGAGGCAATTTATTCATCCAGGATTTCCCTTAATTTAAAAAAAAACAGATCTAGACTCTACCATATTCTCATGTTATGATTAAGTTAACTGGATGGCACAAGGGATAGATAGAGCATTGTAACTAGAGTGAGAAAAACACCAGTTCAAATCTGGCCTCAGACAGTTTTTAGTTGTGTGATCCTGGACAAATCACTTAAGCTCCGTCTGTCTCAATTTCCTCATCTATAAAATGGAATTTCTTGTGAGTGACAAATGAAATCATATTTATAGAATGCTTTTGGGAATCTAGGCATATAATAATAAAAGGGCATTGCCAAGTAGTTTTAAAAGTAATTATAGAATAACCTCTTAGAAATATAGAAGTCAAATGTCTGTCCTGCATGATTTAACTTTTTTCTTTGGGTTAACATTGATTTTGTTCCTTTCCCCTTGTGTATTTTTTCTCTTCTTTCCTTCCATTTAGTGCCCAGTGAGGGACTTGAAAGCTCTGGACAGTGTGGAGTCATCCCTTGCCCTACTACACCACAAGCGCAGCACAGACAGGCATACATGGTACCATCAAGGTGCCATGATTCTGATGTGGAGGGACGCCTTTGAGGGATGGAAGGGGAGACTTTGCTCCTGGGACTGTCATGTCAACAAGAGTGCCGATGGTGCAATTTCGTGGGGACGGAGGGTGGGGCGGACAATATATGGATTGACGCCATCGGCAGCCATCACCCATCTCACCCAATAGTCCAGTGACTGGGCCCTCTCAACAGCTGGGGTCAAGGCCTCCATCACATCTCTTTGCTGGTATTCTGAGCCATCCCACCTGGCCCGTCTCTCTCCCTCTTTCTTGTGGAGTCTTCATTGGCCTCCTTGCTTATGCACGGTACTGAACCAGCAGGGCTCTCTGTTTAAAATATCTGTGAGGCAGCTTTATGGAGATTTTTACTTTTACATACATGACTAGAGAAGTCCTGAGGACAATCAGCATCAGATTGTAACATCTTTAAGGTAGGTGACATCTGGGGTCTCGCCTACTTCATTTTCCAATGGATTTTCTCAGTAAAGTTTGTAAACAAGTTAACTGTCTTCTAGCTTGTTTTTGCATGAGGGATGTGCTCAAGGGAACAGTCATGAGTAATTCAATTATGGCCCTCTTCTTTTTTTAAAATTTTTTTCCCAAAGTTACCCCAGATGATTTTATTTTAGTGGTCATAATAAAAAAAAATATGCTGCTCCCAAAAAATAAATAGCCTAGTAATTAAAGACTATGAACTTTCAATGTGAAAGAAGAAAGCCAATAGGCATATAATATGCCAGCAATTCATTCATATTGGAGTGTTAACAAATTCATTTTTATGACATAGTGCAATTTCATTGCATAGTTTGAGGGGCACCAAGGATGTGCAGTTTTGCACTTTTGTTGAAAACTTCAGGGAAAACAGATTACACAAGCATGAGAATTGCCAGGTGATATTTGTGTTATCTCTATGAATGTATTTGAAAAGTCATGATCCAGCAATGTTAGCTCTCCATACCATCCATATGCATCATAATAAATTATTTTGTAAGCTTTTCTAAATGCTATAATAATTCTGTCTTTCAGGTTTGATGTGGCACCTTAGTGTTGTCTTGTCACATCTCTGTCTCTCCACATGAAAAGAGGCAATAAAGACAATGCTCAGACAATATGGCTATTCAAGAAAATAAAAAATATTTTTGAAACTGCATGACATAGTACCACTCTTTGATTCACAATGTGCAAAGAAAACCACAGCTCATGAAACTACAGATGGCATTAGCAATTTGGGGGTAGTACATTAATACTATAAATTGTGGTCATGCTAAAGAGCAAATGTTAACAGGATCAAATGTGTTATTATTCAATGGTGAAAACTTCAGACTAACCCTCTGAGGTCATGAGAAAATGATCCTACTCTCATATCTAATGTTTAGAATATATGTCAAAGAAGATACTTTTTTATTATAGAAATACTTATTATTAAAATGGTTAAAAGTATCAGCAAGATTTTTATTAAAATTTAAAAGTCATAAATATTTTGAAGATATTCTAAATTTCCATTTGTTTTCCTCAAAAAGAAGGCCACATTGCTCCATATCTCAGAGGACACAAGCAGTATACTCTTCCAAGAATTGGGAGAAAATACCTCAGCTGGACCATTTCCAAGATTTTCAGTTTGAATTGATCTCTTGCCTTATTTGAGGGAATGTGAGCAACTATTATGAATGGATTTAGAAGCAATTTGGTACATTATTAGAATGGACATAATAATGCCTCAGTGCAATCACAGCATACCTGGGAAATTTCACTTGCACATAGTCTGGTCTATGAACCCCATCTTCCTACCGTGTTCACATCGCTATCATTGCAATTGTCCAAAGATTGTCAATTAGCTTCATTCACAGAGCTTTTCCACTTCTTTGCTGAACAGAGGTGACTTTTCGCTGTCCTGTGTCAGCAGAGATTAATATTCCCACATGGGCTTACACATGAACAACTCCTTCCATTATTCATAGGGATTTGGGAGAATTGACCTCATCATATGGGATTAGAAGATGATAATGAATGTTTTAAGCTGCTTGAATGGTTATATGAAAAATATAGGTGTATAATGAAGTCTACAACCATTCTTGCTGCTTCAAAAATTGCTCTGTATACACTCAAATAACTGACCCAAATTAGCTGTTTTATCCATTAAACATTTGACAAAATATTTAAGTCCTTACTAGAAACATGATCTAAAAAAAATGGATTTTTAATTCCTGTTTAAAGAGTTGGATGCCAAAAGCTATGACATCTTGTCATAGATGGAAGCTGTATTTGCTTTTACTGTAGACTAGATAGGAGGAAAGTAATTTTTAAAGGAAGGCATGTGGACCTCCCTTTTATTCTTGCAGAATCAGCACTTTTTTGGGAAGAGATTTAGATACCAACCAGAGATTAAAAGATTTACGATGACTTTAGTTTTATATGGTAGTTTTAGTGCTTTAAAGATTTAAATTCTAAAACTTTAGAGCTGTGGTCTCATTCCCCTCTCCGCCCTTCTTCCCCCCCCCCCCAAAAAAAATCTGAATATGTTTTAGAAAGTTCTAAAAAAAATGTCAACATATCCTATAGTTATATGTGCAGGTGATAAAGGGACATTATTTCTGAACTATTGCTAAAGAGAATAAAGTAAAAATTAATTTAGTGTAAGAATTTTTCATTTGTATGGACTCTGTCAAAGCATGAAGATAAATGAAACCAATGAGGTTACTATAGCAGAGAGAAATTACTTTAGACATGAAAAAAAAAGAAAACCCAAACCAATCTTTTTTTCATTTCTTTTATCTTGTGAATGGAGAAAGTAATAATTGAGAACTTGTCAAATATTCGCACATTTTACTGTTGAAAGGAAGTCGTTGATCTTAGCTCTTCCTTTTATACCATATCTTATCCTTCCAAAGATTTTCATATGAAGACTAATTTTGCTTCTTTGGAGAGTGATGAGAATGTTATATATTACTGAGACCCTTTACAGAGTTAGCAAATAGATAACTTCACCTTAGATTCTGTTCTCCCAATTAACTTAAAACACAATACAAGGAATTTAATGTGGGGAAGAGTGGGAGCCAAGAGTGCAGTTTATTATATAGAGTGATGATGCACTTGGAGTTAGGAAGACTTGAGCATGAATCCTGTATAAAATAACCACTAACTGGATGACCTTGGGCAACCTTGCTGATTCTCAGTTCTCTCATTTAGAAAAGGGGTACGATGATATCTGCAGTCTATACTTCATAGAGATTCTATGAGGATTAAATGAGATAAGAGTACATAATATACTTTGCACATGTAGGTTGTGCAAATTGATTATTTCTACTATTATGGATGATTATTTCTAGTTCAGACAGTTCTTGGAAAGGAGAAGTAACATATTCCTTCCCACTCTTCCTAAGGAAATCACTATAGCCCCCTAAAAGTATAGCCTAAAGAGACAGAATCAATGGGTCTGTTTTCTTATTTTCCCTCTTTTTGGCTATCTTCAGATAACTTATTATTCAGAATAGTTAAGCAGAGGAGAAGCTTCAAATGCCCATCATTTAAAGCTATAAATAACTTTAGAAGCACCTTGTTTTCCCTTCTACCTCCAAGCTTAATCCAAGAGAATAACATTCATAACTAAGATTAGTAGAGGTATTTGGGCAGCATACTGTGTGACCCTAGGGACATCACAATATCCATTTGCCTCAGTTTCATCATCTATTAAATGGAAATTATAATGATATTATCTATCTTATCTGGTAGTTGTGAGGATAAAGTAAAAACAAACAAACAAACAAACAATTGGAAAAATCTTATGCAAATCTAAAGGCTCAATATAAATTTATTTTTAGATTTTGAATAAGCAAATGAATAAAAAAAGCAATTATTCAATTCAACAATCATTAAATCTTATGTGCAAAGCACATGCTTTATTCTGGAGATACAAACAGAAAAACAAGATAATTCCTGTTATCTAGGAGCTCACTTCTTAATGGAAAAGCAAAACATATAGAATGTTTCAATAACTAAATGGAAAGGTCCCATGATCTTTAGGGCATAATGGTAAAGTAGATGACAACATATCATCTTTAATGTCATACTGATCAATGTCTGATAAGGTCAACTGATAAAATCATATTAGTTTCTGATGTTGAACCATTTAACACTGCCAAGGACTTAGATGAAGAGAAGTTTATTTTTTTGAATCTTCAAGCTAAGGCTCCCAAAGAAGCCAGGTTACATCTTCACAGGGATTCCTTTCTAGGGAAATGACTGCAGAAAGATCAGTGGTCTGGTGGGGGTTGGGGGGGGGGGGAGGCTGCAACTCTTAGGGCTTGTATCTGGGGTATCTAATCCTAAGCAAATCTTCTGAAATCTTAGCTTATTAGTTATACTCTGTGCAGATGGGAAGATTTATGATATTTAGAAGCGGGGGTTATCATAAGTGTCTATGTAACCTCTTGAAGTACATTTTTGTTCTTTTTTTGAGGGGGGTGGCTAGAAGAGATTCACCCTTCTCTTATACATAGGGAACAGAGAATACACATCCTGGGAGAGCCCTGGAAATTCTAAATAAAAATGTGGGCAGAGCCATAACTGACAGAATTTGGTAATAACATACTCCCTAGACAGTTCTTTTATCAAATCTGTTCAACTATGGGATAAACAGGGCTTGAACATCATGGTTTTCTTTTACTTTCTCTTTTTATATAAATAATTTGGACGTCAATACTAGAGCAAAGGTAAACATCTCTCTACACTGTCGAGATGTTTCTCAAAGAAAGAATAGACTTGAGAAAGTTTGCCTATGTGCCTCACAGGGCATATATCTCCATTGCATCATTTCAGGAACCAGATATAGTGTTTAGTTTTTATATTAATAAATAATTTCTATTTCATACATATGTATCAGATACATTTTGATTTTAGTGGTAGATTTTTTTAGATTCTCAAATAAAAATGATGAACATTTTAACTTATAAAGTTCTATGTAGATTGGGTTTATTGTTATTAATATACTTATAATTATTTTGTGGTTTAAGAAAATAGAAATCTCTTCAGAATGACTCTTAAATCAGCATGGAGAGACCAGCACTAGAAAGCAAATCAAGACATAGATTCAAATTCTGGCTTTGTCACTCATTAACTGTATGGTCTTGTGGAATTCATTTGAATTCTTCAGTTTTCTCATCCATAAAATAACAGTATTAGAATAAATATTTTCCAAGGATTTTTCCTATTTTGATACTCTGATTCTATAAGAAGGTGTATTGCATCAGGCTAAAATTTTAAATATTGCAAAGACAACATTAAGGACAAAAAAGAAAAGAGATGCTTTTAAAATGATAAAATATAGACTTTCTGGAAATCAGTCTCAAATACATTTCAGCCCCAGTATAAGGCTTTGGAAAACATTTTATTTTAAATCATCTAATAGTCTAATCTGAATTTTCTTAGCAAATAAAATGAACAGTAAAGGGAAATGAGGGGCTATATTTGGCATAAGAGGACCTGAGTTCAAATTTTGGTTCTGTCCCTATACTACCTCTGTGACCTGAGACAAATCACTTAACCTATATGATAATCAGTTTTCTCATCTGTAAGATTTTTAAAGATTCTTCCAGTTCAGAATTTATGATCCTCTTACTCTAGTTATCTTCAACTTTCTAGATCAGGGCTTCTTAAACTTTTCATATTTGTGATTCCTTTTCATACAAGAAAACCATGAGTATATAGGTATATAAATAGGTATACAAATTAAACTTTTATTGGAATAGATCATAATTTCATGATCATCCTTCACATTCAGTTACAAGACCCCACATACAGTTGCAAACCACAGTTTAAGAGGTTGGGCTCTGAATGAAACAAAAGTGCATCAATTATTTCAAGGAGAATTATCATTTAGAACTGAAAGAGATAGATAGATAAACAGATGATTGGATCGCTAGATATGTGAGTATTTGTAAAGCACATTAACATATAGTTGCATTTGTGAAATTCAGCTCATTTGAGCAGATTCCAGCAACAATCAAATTAGTAAAGTCACATTTAAACTTATGTGAAACTATTTTATTAATTTTATTTTAAACTTAATAGACTTTTATTTTGATATAACTTTTATAAATCATTGAGTATTCTTTAACTTCATTATTAAATTCTAATTTAAACTTTATTCTTGGTTAAATATCTGCCATTTTAAAGAAACAATTGAATAGCTACTATGAGTGAAGAAGGCACTGTTTAGGTATGGAGAATTTGATTTATCATTTTTTCTTCACCTTGGGTGCTTATAACTTAATGTGCGATAAGATGGGCATATAAATAAGTATGATTCAAAGTAGAGCAGTGGTAAGGAAAATAAAATAGAAACTTGATTTCTAGAGACAAGATGGTGATAGTCCTGCTATACTCCACTCTGCTACATCCACTCAGACAATGACACAAATATTGTTTTCAATTTTAGGCATCACAGTTTTACAAATGGGATATGTAATTTGTTAATTAAAAATTATTTATTTTACAACTACTTATTCTCTCTCCTTCCCATTGTCCTTTCATTCAACAATTTTTAAATTAAAAAGTAGAACCCTCACAAGAAATAGAGTCCAACAAAACAAATTCTTTTAGTGGTTATATATAAAAATGTCATCATTGCTGTTGCAGAAATATGATGGCAAGGTTCATATTCAGTATTGTGAACTTGGGGTTTTATTATTAAATTGAATAAAATTCTAAAGTGTTTCAAAGTTGTTTTTATCAATAATGTTATCATTGTCTAAACTGTTTTTCTAGGTTTGCTGACTTCACTATGCATTAGTTCATAGTGTTTTCCCCAGTATCTTTTTAAACTGTAATTTTGTAATTTCTTATGGCACAATAATATTCTATCACATTCATATTCCATAATTTGTTTAGCTGTTCACCAAAAGGTGGGCACCTCCTTAGTTTCCAATTTGGGGCTACTACAAAAAAAGCTGCTGAAAATAAAATTATACAAGCAGATCTTTTTTTATCATTCTTCAATTTTGGGGGGATAATAGTGGTTTAACTAGTGATATGCATAGTTTGACAATTTTTTAATCATTGTTCTAAATTGCTTTCCAGAATGGCTAAATCAAATGATGTCTCCACCAACTGTTCATGTTTTCCCACAAACCCTCCAAAATTCATAATTTTCCTTTTCTCACTTTTGCCAAATCCAATGGGTGTGAAGAAGAATCTCAAAATTGTTGTAAATGTTCATTTCTCTAATAATTATTATTTTGGGGTGTTTTTTCATCTTGGCTTTCTTTGTTTGAAAATGTCCTATTACTATCCTGTGACCATTTATTGATTGGGTAATGGCTACAAAATTGGTCTCTTACGTAGCTGAATTCTGAGACCTTTGTCAGAGACATTTGTTATAAAGACATGTGTTTTCCATTTAACTTTGATTTCATTAGATTTGTTTGTGCAAAAACTTTTAAGTTTTATATGATCAAAACTGACAAAGAACAATTTTATAAATGACGTTTATAAGTTGTAGATTGTCCAAAGAAGGCAATCATAAATAATAGTAAAAGATCCTTTATCCACATCATATGGAGATCAATTAAAGAAACTGGGCATATTCATCATGGAAAAGGGAAGTGTAGAGGGCTAGGCTCTGGAGAAGTATACTTGAAACAAGGTGTTAACTCAATGGAATTGATGAGATGATGGTTCTCTAGTTCACATATATATTTAATATTTAGCATGGTGATGTAATGGTTCTCTAGTTCACAGATATTCAGTATGCTGTAATGATGTAATTGTACTAAGGTATATAAGGGCTGAGAAGGACAGGAAATGCGACATTCTATTTTTGACCAGCCTCGTGATGGCTGTCTTGTCTTCATCACTTCTCCACTAAGACCAAGCACTTGGTCTGAGCCCCTCCAGAGAGCTAGCCCGAACATTACAGGGAAGACTTGTGCAGGAAGTCATACTCAAATAAGAATTTAGAAGGTTATAATATGTAAATAGGATTAGACTTGTTCTAATTGACTTCAAAAGTAAATCTAATTAAGAGAGGTTACAAAGAGGCAAATTTGGACTTGTTCCTAACATTTAGATTGTATGAAAGTGGAATGGGCTACCTTGAAAGATCCTTGACTCTTCTCACTGGAAGTCTTTCATGGAAGAAACATCATCTCAGGTGTTTTCATAGGAATACCTTTTAAAGATATGAGCTGAATTACATGACTTCTGATGTCTCTCGTGACTATGAAATGATGTGATTATGAGAGATTCAAACAAAGTCCTGTGAACACCTTGAAAAGGTTCATGGATGGGGTAATACTTGGATTATTGAATTCAGTGTTAAAAGAAGAAAATAATTTAAAGAGTCAAAGATGTAGAAGAATGGGGAAGACAATAAACAAGCATGCAGAGGAAAGAACAATGAAGCTAGGTATCCATTTTGACTGGGACCTAGAGTAGCTAAAGATGCAGTTATCAAAATAAGATTGGAAACATAGGCTGTAGTCAGATTGTAAAAGGTTTTATATATTGGCCTAAGGAATTTACGTTTTTATCCTATTAGTACTAGAAAGAAAAAATTTTATAGCAGAGAAGTAATATTGAAAGAACATCAAATTAGGAAGATTATTTTGGCTATTAGGATGAATAAGTTGGAGGTGGGAGAATAAATTGGAAGAGACTGCAATAATTCAGGTTAAAGGAGTCACATTGTGAGGAATAGTATAAATAAAAAGAAAGTGAAGATGCAAGAAATGTGAATCATTAGACTCACTATTAAAGGATATTGATAACTGGACTGGCTGTAGGAGATCATGGAGACAGAAAAGTCAAAGATGATTTTTAGTTTACAAGTCTGAATGATGTAAAAGATATTATCAAAAGACATAAGGTATTGGAAATGAAAAGAGAAAAAAATGATGTATTCAGTTTTAGATATGTTGAATTTGAAATGCTGGTGGGGCATCCAAGTGAACAGAGATCTGTCAGGCATATATAGAAATGCAGAACTAGTAACAATCAGCAGGAGATTGAAACTCAATGTATAGACATGGAATTTGTTTGAATGGAGATGATAAATAAAATATATACAATTAATAAAGAATATTAAATAAAAATAGAAAAGATGAAAGGCAGAACTCTAGGGACTTCCATATTTCATAGAAGAGAGAAAGAAAATGAATAAGGAAAGGAGACTATAATGAAGATAGGTAGCAATAATTGAGAAGAGAATCACAACAGTTATGGGAGAAGAATGTATCCAGAAAAGAAGGTAATCATTAGTACAAAATATCACCAAAAAATCAAGAAGGATAAGTACTGAGAATTTAAAAATAAATAAAATTTTTGTTTGTTCTGGAATTAAACCATTATTCACTGATCTTGAAAAGAAATAGCCTTTCCTCTAGAAAATTGGGGATTGAGGTATGGTTTGGTAGAGGAAAGTAATACAGACTACTCTTTTTTAAAATAATGAAGAAGTGAAGGTTAGGGACAGTAGACATGGACCACATCTATGATTTCGTATTTATGGGAAATTCCTGGATAAGGCTAATTTGCATCAGTAAAAGGGGAAATCCAATAGAATGGGTAAAACAGAATTGGAGAGCAGAAGAATACAGTGGTAGACAGTGCATTTTTGAAAAGGCTAATTATAGGATATGAAGAAAGGGATGCAAAGTCAGAATAGAGGTGAGGGATGGGGAGACTAGGGAAAACTCCACTAACTAGAGATATGAGGGCAGAGCCAATGTGCAAAGAAACTGGTTTCCTTTTTAAAAAGTACATTCATAGAGAGATATAATACATGAATGTAAAGACATTGTCAATAGGGCATATAGATAGCATTATTCCTCCAACATTATAATGCAGATGAGTAAATTTACACTCATTTTGCTAGTTAGTTCTCTTTACAATGAAACAACATGCGTTTATTTTGGAGATTATGAGTTAGGACTGGTATCTAGTCTGTGTTCATGAAAACCATAAGTACTAACTGTACCATTTCCATGGTCTCATTAAAATAGTATTTTAACAGTGGAATGGCACATCAATATCTTTATTTATTATTATGTATAAAATTTACTATGAGTTCATGCCAAAATATTATTCAAAAATGTGCCACATCTTTAAAAAAAATCTTTGAAAATGGTACTTCTATATTTTATAGTACTTGCAGCTGACAGCATGTCCAGGTAATTTTCCCACTTCTTCTGTTTCATACAACCAAGTTCAGACAAGACAGATGTATGAAAAGAGGTAAAAAGGGAAAGGAATAAAGAAAATACCAACTGAGGATGTTTAATGAGGCACAAAGAATCATTTCAAGAACCAAATTGCTGCTCATGGGTATCCAAAACATCAATTTTTTTTTTGACTTGCATTGAGTGTTTCTGTAATAAAGACCTTTGGAATAAATGATCAATTATTCAATAAGCATTTATTAAGCACTTACTATTTATATGGGACAGTTGTGGGTTTGGGATTCAAAAAAGACCAAAAAGAAACAATTGTGTCCTCAGGGAGTTAGGTTCTATTGGGAAATACAACATCCACAATCACATGTTTGTGAATGTGTGTATACATATGTACACATACGTGTATATATTTGTAGATATATGCACACAAATGTGTGTATATGATTGTGTGTGTGTACACAATGCATACTTAGAGCAATTTTGGAGCAGGCCCTAATAGTTGGGAGTCAGTAAAAAATCTCATATAAGAGTTGTCTGAAAGAAGCAAAGCCTTCCAAGATATGGAAGTAAAGAAGGAATATATTCCAAACATGGTGTCAAGTGATATGGAGACAGAAAATAGTATCATATATAAGGAACAATAAGCAGACCTTTATATTTAAGCTAGAGATTGTGAAAAAGAGGATGACACAATAATATTGAAAAGGTAGGCTGGAGTTAAATTACGAAGGGCTTGAAATGCTAAACAAAAGATTTTGCTTGATTTTGGAGATAACAGAGAATGAATGTATTTCATTGAGCAGAGTAGTAACATGCTCAGACCTGTCCTTGAGAAAAATAACTGCAGCTGTGTGTAGGATAGATTGGGGCAGAAGTAGGAGGAAATTGAGACTTGAGGGAGGTAGATCAATCAGACTTTTGAAACAGTTCAAATGAGAGGTAATAAAGGGCCAAACTAAGATGATAGCCATTCAAATAAAAAAGAAGGAATTGGTTAGCTGGGAGAGATGTAGAGTTAAAATCTCTATTCTAAAGTCTAAGTAATACATAAAACAACAAATCCATCCCATATTTATAGATTGATTATTTCTGAGGCATAAATTCTCACACTAAAAATGTAAAAAAAAAAAAAATAGGTTCTTGGCTTCTGTTGCTGTTCTATTCATTGAATAGTTTTTGTTTTGTTTTGTTTTTTGTTATTTTGCATTAGGGTTTTTCATTGTTGAGGGATACAGTCCAGAGAGGGTTCTATTTTGGACATGTCTAATTTGAGATGCCTATTGGATATCCAACTCAAAGCAGATTAAAAATTCAAAACAACTCAAAATCAGAATATATGAAATGTAGATTAAAGTCATTTTTATACACTTCAACACAGAACAACACTATCTTTTTCTTCTTCCCTCCTCATTCCTGCCATTTGGTTCCAGAAAGAATGTAGATAAAAATGACTTTAACTACATTGATTCTCTGCTTTCCCTTTCCTTTGTCTTCATGTCAGAGAGTAACTTAGACCTGGGCAAACAGAGTTTTGCTCTACAGAACCAATATTTCTCTGCTTTTTAACAATGATCACCATCTCTCTGTATCACCTCAAGGCTCCCCCAAATCACAAAGTACAATTGTATACAGCTGCTACCCATAAATACTTCTCACCATGGTCCTCTCTTCTATTCCACTTTCCCATTTCCAATCCTGGAAAGAAGAATCCAAACCCATGCTCATTAAAAGTTCTATATTATGCAATGGGGGCAAAATTTCTACTAATTCCATCTGATCTGTATTGTTCTTTTAGATTTTTCATGAGTTAGACAAACTTGTACATTAAATAGGAAGCAAAACTGCTGATAAAGTCTGATTTTTTCATCTACTATATTAAATCTATTATGTAATCAACATTATCTTGAATTCATAATAAGGTACAAGTCTAGAAGTACATAGATTTGACCAAATGTTGAATTTACTTTATCATTTAAATTACCTTGATATTGATTTGTTAGATAAAATGTAATTTAGAATTAACTTCATGTGTAATGAATGGATACAAATATGTGATTGATAATAGGTAGTTTGGAGATAAACAATCTCCTCTTTCATGTGGTCCAAATGAATCTGAGAGGGGAAGACTCTTAGGGATTTTGGTCAAAGAGAAATGACCGCTATTCCTGGTTGATTCAGGACCCAAACAATGACCAAATGGAGCTTGATCTAGGACCTATTGATGGCCAATTCGAAACATACTGGTTTTGGTTTAAGGCCTGGTCCTTAAGAAAGAAATCTAGACAGTAAAATCTAGCCAGTAAAAGTTCAGAGGTGCATAAGAGAAAAAAAGCTTTTAAGGGCATCTGTAGGTAATTACTACTTAGCCTTGATTATTGATTGGGTGCAGCCTCAGGGAAACTGAAACCTATTAAAGACCTTAGTTTAAAAAGGGCAAGGTCTCCCATTTAATCCAGGGTCATCTCCAGTTATCCTGCTACTGGACCCAGGTGTCTTTGGAGGGGAAAGTGAGGAAGGTAAATTTGCCCTTCCCATTTAAAACCAATTCACTTGCATGTCATGGCATTCCTTCCCTGATGTCATTTGAGAATGAAGGACAAACAACAATAGTAAGGAGGTCTTATTCTAGATTGATAAATAGGAATAATTTGATATCATAACTGAAATTTGTTTGCCATAATTTGGAGAATTCTGATTTTTAGGGGCATAAACATATTTAGAAAAAAATAATTGAAACCATCAAGTTTATAGCATTGTTGCTCCCCTACACTGTAGCTGCTATTTCTTGTGTCCTCCTTCTGTTGGCGCTATTCAATCTCTCCTTTTGTCTCTGATATTCTGTCTTTTGCTCTCCATTTTTTCTGTCCTTTTGTCTCTTTCTTTTTTGCTGTCACCTTCTTTATCCCCTATACATATGTACTACTTAGCATTGTGGCCATTATATATTATTATGTATTATCATACTTATATATTTAAATATACAGACTAAAGCTCAGTAACACAAATGTGTCCTGGAATAATGTTTCAGTTTTAGTTTGGTTTCCAGATTGATGTTGTAATCTCTGAGAACTGCAGAATCAGAAGAATATGGTACTTCAGGGAACAATAGAACATGAAACTTTTGTTCCTCAGTCAAATTCTAAACTGTTCAAGAACAATAGAATATGATTTTCATGACTGAATTTGCTGCAATATAACATGAAATCATAAAGCTAGCCCATCAGGCTTGTCACCATAGAACAATATGATATAGGAAAAAGATTGTTAGATTAAGGAGCAAGACCATTCTGTGCTAATCTGCCTTGGCAAGTAATCATGTGGCCACAAGCAAATCACTTTTCCCCTGATTCTCATGGCCTCCTTGCAATGTAGGAAGAATCAACTAAACCATGAAAAATGTACTAACAAAGCTCCTTGGGTGTGAGACACCATGATAAGCATCTTGGAGACAAAGAAAGGAAAAAAAAAAAAAGACTTTGGCCTCAAAGCACTCATAAAGGGGGAGACAATGTATGAATATAAATATATAGAAGACATAGAGAGTCATTGGGAGGTTGATTTCAGAGGGGAAAGCACTCATAGCAGGGGGAATCAAAAAACAGATCTTTAGCAGAGATTTGATCTAAGTCTTAAAAAGAAGTAAGGAAAAACTAAGTGGGGAGGGCATTAACATCTGGGAAAATCAGGAAAAAAAGTCTCTTATGAAAGATGGGAGATGAGCCAAGATAAGCTAAATACATGTGAATTTTTAAAGTTATCTGCCAGAAGAGTTAATTAAGCTAGATAAATTAACATAACAATTACATTTTTATATGAATTTGAAGCCTACAAAGTGCTTGACACAATAATCCTATAAGTAGGTGTGATTACTATTCCCATTTTACAGATGATGATACTGAAGTTAAATGACTCATACACAAAGTGACACAACTTATAAGTATTTGAAAATGGATTCTCATTTCAAGCGCGGGATTCTACATAGGTCTTCCTGAATGCACTGCACCATATATCTTTTCAAATTTATTACTCAGAGAAGTGTTCTCATCATAGCAATCATGTCTTTCCTTCCCTTCCTTCCCTTCCTTCCCTTCCTTCCCTTCCTTCCCTTCCTTCCCTTCCTTCCCTTCCTTCCTTCCTTCCTTCCTTCCTTCCTTCCTTCCTTCCTTCCTTCCTTCCTTCCTTCCTTCCTTCCTTCCTTCCTTCCTTCCTTCCTTCCTTCCTTCCTTCCTTCCTTCCTTCCTTCCTTCCTCCCTCCCTTTCTCTCTCCCTCGCTCCCTTCTTCCCTTCCTTTCCACATTCTTTCTTTTTTTTTTCTTTCCAATTTCTTTATGAATCATATTGGGAGAGAAAAACCAGATCAAAAGTGAGAAACCATGGGAGAAAAAAAGAGAGAAAAAAGAAGTGAACATAGCATGTGTTGATTTACATTCAATCTCCATAGTTCTTTTTCTAGATGCAGATGGTGTTTTCTATCCAAAGTTTACTGGGATTGCCTTGGATTACTGAAACTGAGAAGAACCAAGTCCTTCATAGTTGATCATCACACGTTCTTGCTGTTGCTGTGTACAATGTATTCCTGGTTCTGCTTATTTCACTTAGCATCAGTTCCTGTAAATCTTTCCAGGCTTTTCTAAAATCAGCTTGTTCATCATTTTTATAGAACAATTATATTCCGTTATCTTCATATATCACAACTTATTCAGCCATATCCCAAGATGGGTATAACTCATTTTCCAATACCTTGCTATCACAAAAAGAACTGCTTCAAACATTTTTGCACAAGTGGGTGTTTTTCCCTCCTTTATGATTTCCTTGGGATACAGACCCATTAGTGGCACTGCTGGGTTAAAGAGTATGCACAGTTTTAAAGCACTTTGGGCCTACCAAACTGCTCTCCAGAATGTTTGAATAATTTCATAACTCCACTAACAATGCATTAGTGTCCCAGTTTTCCCATATTCCCTCCAACATTTATCATTATCTTTTCCTGTCCTCTTAGCCAATCTGAGAGGTGTGAGATGGTATCTGAGTTGTTTTAATTTGCATTTCTGTAATCAAGAGTGATTTAGAGCATTTTTTTATGACTATGGATGGTTTTAATTTCATCATCTAAAAATTGTCTGTTCATAGCATGTGGCCATTTATCAATCGGGGAATAACTTGTATTCTTATAAATTTGACAGTTCTTCATATATTTTAGAAATGAGACCTTTTATCAGAAACATTGCATGTAAATTTTTTTCCAGATTTGTACTTCCCTTTTAATCGCGTTTCTGTTTTTTTTTAAGTTTTTTGTTTAATTTAATATAATCAAAGTTATCGATTTTGCATTTTATAATGTTCTCTAGTTCTTTTATCCTCTCTTCTCTAAAGATCTGCAAGGTAAATTGCCCCTTGCTCTCCTATTTTGCCCCATAGATTCCCATAGATACCCATAGATTCAAATTTTATAACACAGTGTAGTTTACTCAAAACATGTCAACATGTTAAACACATATAACAGTGAATGTCTCATTCTGCACTCATATAGCACTACTCTCTACCAAGAGCTGAGAAGAATGCTTCATTATTAGTTCTCTCAAATCATGATTGATCACTTCATTTTTCAAAATTCTGAAGTCTTTTAATGTTATTTTCCTGAACATTACTGTAGTCATCTATTACTAGATTGTTCTGGTCCTCTCTACATCATATCACTCAAGTTGTCCAGAATTTCAGCAAACATCTGATGTTTGTTTCTCATAGTGCAATAATTTCCCGTATTTCTAAACCAAAAATATATTTAGCCATTTCCAGTTGATGAGCACCCACTTACTTCTTAATTCTTTGATACCACAAAAAGTGCTATTATAAATATTTTTGTATTTGTGGAAACTTTACCTCTGTCTGTGGCCTTCATGGATATATGACAAATAATGGTTTTGCTAGGTCAAAAGACATGTACAATTAATTGCATGTCAGTGATTTGGGAGATGACATGGTTACCTCAATGGAAGTCTTGATCTAAATCATTAGAGAAACTGTATGTTAGGTGAGCTATGTTTTTGGATATCCCTGTTTCTCCTCCTCAATTAATCTAATAGTCCAGACAGAAACAAGAAAATTGCCTAGACAATTTTAATTTTAGATCTGTCCAAAATGGTTACCACAAAGGTAACTTTTAGGAAAAAAAATATTCATTGTTTCTATCTTGGGCTAAATTTGACACTTTCCATTCTCATCTCCCTGCACTGCTCCCCAAGTTCATAATCAACAGAGATATAGGAATATCAAAGTTTTTTTTTTCCACATTATTTTCACCCTTTTCAGAAGAAAGATAATAAAAAGAAAGAACTGACTACATTGAATTTGCCTTTTTTCATAGCTGTCAACAGCTTTGGGGGTAGGGTAGAGGAGAAATCTCTGGCCTTGGAATTTGGCAATAGATTGGTGAGGATCCTATGTCTTACTGTTAGCATGATGGTTTTGAAGTTCAACTGAGATAACTCAACTAATATAATTAATGTGTATATGGGCTATTTTGTAAAACTTTCCCATAGAAATAGCAGCTATTATTCCAAAAATGCCACAAAAGTAGGATTTTTTTGTTTGTTTGTTTTTTACAAAAGCATCTCTGGATGAAGATCTCTGGTACTATTGAATAAATAAACCTTATCTCTGGGCATCTTAATCATAAAATTTACATGTAAATTAATAAGTAGATTATTTTAAGGGTCAGTGACTGTTCAGCAAAGGCAAAATTTCTCTTGCATAATTATAACTAAATAGATTAATAGGAAGGCTTTCACTGTGAGACAGTGATACAGCAATTAGGGAACTTTGGTTTCATTCTTCTGCCACTTATCTGAATGACCTTAGGCAAGATAATTTAGCTCTCTAGGCCTCAGTTTCCTTCTCTGTAAAAAAAGAAAAGTGAGGGATTTGGGACTTGTTATCTTCCAATGTTGTTTTAACTCTGCATCTAATGATCCTATGTATATAGAGTTGTCTCTTTCAAGTAGTTAAAGGCTTATTACATGGGAGATGGGGGAAGCACAATTTCCTGGAAGAAATTACTGATTGGTGATAGTAAGATTTCATATAAGTAGAAAACACAGTATAGGAAACATGCGTTTTTCTAAGATTCCTACAAAGCAAAAATTGAATGTTCAACTCTTTTTTTTTTTTTTTTTGGCTGAGGCAATTAAGTGACTTGCATAGGGTCACACAGCTAGTAATGTTCAACTTTTAAAGGAAATGTCTTATATAAATAAGTAATCTCATTTTTATAAATATGCTTAAAGAATCCATACCATATTTAGAAGGTCATCCTTTGGTTCTTTTAATAGTTGAATAGTTTAATAGTCCCAATGTACTAGTCAGGCACAAGTTGTCTGTAGTCTGTCTTTGCTTCTCTCTCATTCTCTATACATGTATCTCCCATCTTTTTTTCCAGGTACAAATTGTTGATGATGTTTTTGAGACCACTTTTTATGGTTGCATCTTTCCTTTTCCATTGCTACTTGATATTTTTATTCTTCCATGGTTGTGAAAGCACACAAATTACATTCATATAAATGTTGTTAGAAGAATTTTTGTGTTAAGAACAAGTTTGTTTCCAGTGGGATATTTGAAACATTATGAAATTCCCCAAACTCAATTTAATGCAAGCTTCTTGTCCTTGTCAACTGGTTCAAGTCACCATCCATCTGAGATACTTGTCTAATAGATAGACAAGCAGACTAATTCAATCTCACATCTCATAATTTAATTAGTATTTTTTTTTTCATCTACTTGCTCCTCTACTACGGATAGTTATATCTTTTATTACCATGTGTTTCAATAAGTTTTGAAAACATTTCAGAGCATATGACATTATATATATGCAAATTCATAGTTCCCCCAAAATAGACTATTTTTTCTTTCTGTGTGTGTATGTGTGTGTGTGTGTGTGTGTGTGTGTGTGTGTATGTGTGAAGCAATTGGGATAAAGTGACTTGCCCAAGGCCACACAGTTAGGAAATGTTAAGTATCTAAGGCCAAATGTGACCTCACAGCCTCCTGACTCCTAGGGCAGGGCTCTATCTAGCTGCCCCAAGAATAGATTTGACTCATTTCTAACATAAATATTGGTTCAGCTCCTGCCTTTGTTGATTGTTTTCTGTGTGAACTTGTCAAATTATTTAATCTTCCAGGTCCTCACCTTTAGAATGAGAAGGCTGGACTAGATGGCCTCTGGGGTCTTTTCCAGTTTAGATCTATGATTCTATGATTTGAGAGATGATATTTGTGTATCAGAAGGTTAGAGTTTCATCACCTTATAATTAAATCATGTAGCACTAATGGAAAATAATTTTGCAATTCATATTAAATAATAGTCTATGAAATAAATGACTGGAACCTTCTTTTTATAAGCAAACATAATTCTGTAAATAATGATTCTTCTGTTAAGCAAATAGTCAATGGTACTGTACATTAACATTTCTTTTCTATACACAAAGTAGCATTTGGCAGCTGCCACTGTTCTCTTTTTCAGGAATGATAAGTGTTACAGGCATAATTTTAACTTTAATTTCATGCAAGGTAACATGAAATGCCTTAATTATGAGCCACTCTTTCTAAAAAACCTCACAAATGCAAATTATGTACCGTGTGTTTAATTTCCTACAATCTTCGTCTTTCTTGAGTTCCAACCCCAAAATAAACATTGTGTTTATAGCATACACATAGCTGTATGAAATCTGTATCATAAATGCAACTTCTGATTTGACATAATTCTTTCCTAAATTAGTGTCAGACTCATTTTCAAACAGAAAGGCATATTATCAAATAAAATGTCCTTATTTCAGATGAAAAAAAATTTACAAAATTAATGGTGTTGTATAAACTATTCAGAAAGTAACAGGCTATGATACAGCTGTTAATGAAGTATACATGTGATGATAAGGAAAAAAAAATCTCTCCTCTTCCAACTTTGGGAAAACTGAGGAAAGGGGAGGGGTAAAGAGTTAAAGGAAATCCTGAAAAGAACAGATACATGAGACAGTTTGTATAATGTAAGATAAGAAATCCTTGGATTAGTTAATCATAAATGCATATTTGGTTCAAAAACAAGTAAGAAATAGAGAAAAGAATTCCAATTTTGAATCCTCTGACCTTTTCTTTTATTTCAGTTGGATTTTTACATCTACATCTACATTTACATCTACAAAAAAACAAAATTTTGAGGGACAAATACATTAAAGAATGGCTATATAATACCTATCTGTAATTATCTAGTGCATATGTTTTGGCTTTTATAAGAATTACTGATAGATACTTTTAATCACTTGCATAACCATTCTGAGTCATGGAAAAATGAGAAATGTTTTTTTTTTTTTTTTTTAATTTTCAATACCATTTTAATTGAAATCTCTTGCTTTGTCCTGAACTTCATTTCTGAATATACAAGTTGTCCCAAAAGCCTAGTGTGGTTTTAAACTATTAAAAATTAATTATTAAACCTCTACTATGTCTTTTGTGACTGTATATTCTCACTCTCCCGCCCCCACCCCCAGCAAACCATCCTTTGTAATGACAATCAAAAAAAGAAACAGGAAAAAAAAAAAACAAACAGTTCAGCAAAACTGTTAGCACATCAGTTATATCTGACAATATATGCAATGTTCCATGGCCAAAGTACCTCCATTATTGCAAAAAGGGGAGGAAAGCGAATTAGGAATTACAAATCATTGATCAAGTGAAAACATATTTGTCCATTAGAGAAGAGCAACCTTGACAATAATGGTTATTTAAGGTCTGTCTTCAAGCTAATATATAATGATGCTTATGGATGGTTTAGATATATAGAAGTATGGAGAAAGTCACTACCATCACTTTATTTCTTAAGAGACTGAATTCCTTTGCTCTTCTCCAATTTTCCCAGGATATTTTCTCCCCTTCCCCTACTACTCTCTGCTTTTCAGCTTCCTTTTTATTCATTATCTTTTCCCCTTAGATAGTAAGCTACTTAAGGACAAAAGCTATCTTTTTTTTTTCTTTTTTTTCTTTTTTTGTAGTTGTCACTAGCATTTGACATAGTACCTGGACACTTTAGTAGGTTCTTAATAAATGTTTATTAGCCGACTTAAGGACCACCATCACCCCAATAAGAAATATTGTTCACTGGTTGGTTAGGGAAAACCTCAGGCTAAGGGTATTGTGTAGCCTCAAGGGCTTGATCCACCCTCCCCTGAGACCATTGTCTGAGGGGATCTACCTCCATGGAGAGAGAGGGCAAAGCAAACTAGCCTAACTAACACAAGGTATCTTGAAGAAGAGACCAGTCAGGTTGATCAAACCACTGCTTCGGTGTGGACCTCATTCCCTCAGACCCAAGTGGACATATCCCAGGATCCTGTAATCCAGAAGAACATTTCCTCCTGGACTGGCATCCTTGCTTCCAGAAAACACCCCCCCCCCCATCAGCCAGGGTAGATGAATGGAGATAGCTATTATGTTGATTACTATCATTAATTACTAACAAGTGCTGACCAACTGCCACCATTAACTAGGTAAACTGAATAATCCTGGGAATACCAAATTCAACTCCTCTCCCTCTCTTGTATTATTCAAAGAAACTACTTGTGGAGATGTGACCTGAGAACTACTTCCTTGGGTGTTTTAGCCCCCTTCTCTTCAGTGGCTGAAGATCCAAAACAAGAAAGTTCTCACCACCAAAATCCAAATGGCTTAACATCAGAAATTGATATATCTTTATTAATGAAAGTATTAATTATTAATTAATTAATAATTTATCATAATGAAATATCTTTATTATTGAAAATGATACTAAAGAAGGTCCATTATTATCAATCTTGTTGCTCTAGTTGAAGCTAGAGAGCCATCAGTGGTCCAGATTTGCAGTTGTAACCCCCTATATGTATTGCCTCCACCTAATAGAATATAAGTTCTTTGAAAATATACTCTTATTTTTCTGAGTATCCCTAACACTCAGCACATTGCCTTGCATATAGAAAGTGTTTAGTAAAACCTTTTTCAATTTATTCAAGGGTGACGGTGAGGTTAAGAGTGAAGTGAGGGGAATGACTCTAATATATTTAGAGAATTTTGGGTCACAGGGAAGAATTTCAGGAAGAATCAACACCTTTGTGTACTGGAGGGGAGGGGGAAGATATAGCTACAAGTCCATCCCTGCACATGAAAGGAAAGAATTGGTCCATATGAGATTTAGACAACCTTTATCATGCAACACAGCACTCTTTGTATGCTCAATAGTTTATCCAAAGGTTATGGGATAGTTGTGTTATCCTCTCAGTAATTCCCTCGAGCCAGCTGGCTTCCCCCACTTGAGGACACAATCCCTGGCAAGCAGCCAGCCAGAAGCCTCTGTTCTGGATGCACAATAGGAAGTTGTAAGGATCTGATCATATTTTACCTAACTATTCCCTTGCACACAGTGGGCACTGAATACAGATTATTTCACAGTCTCACTCGAAAGAAGACAGACAAGAAATTCATGGCAATTGTGCTCCCCGATGCTCTGGCTTGCCATAGCTCCAACATGAATTGGCTAAACCCCCTTTAGTGATTCTTGTAAAGGGAGTAAAAAAGACCTGCCTTGCTTTCCAACTCAAAACACTCTAAGGATGGTTATTACAGCCTTATATAACCTTACAGGAGGCAGTTATCCAAGACTAAAAGAATCAAGCTGAATAAATGCATTTTCAATCCTTTTTTTTAAAAAAGGGAATGATCATTCCCATGAAAACACACCTATAATCATACCAAGATGATAAGTAGTATATGAAAGTGATGTTGGATAAACCTGACCACTTTTTGCTAGTATGAAATTGGCAGCATATTTTTTCTATGGCAGATTGTGCAGGCAAGCACAGCCTTACGAGAACATGCAAAAACATTTCAATCTGGAGCCCATTGATCTCAAAACATTTTTTTAAATGAACATTTTTCTGAGCAATAATATTGTGTGAAAACTTTTTCTAATTTTCCCTACCCCGAAAAAAAAGAATGGAATTTCTCTCTGTTTGCAAATCTGCTATCTTGTAATGAAGCAAACATAAATCTTTTCAACACCAAAATTAACCATTTCCATCCTTGTCAAACTCAATCTTAGCTATCAGTGAATTTGTTCATTTACTGTCTTAAACTCTTATTCTAATATCCACTCAGTGTCTTTTCATGTGCAAAGTTGCCTCCAATATATCCCCAACCTTCTGTTAAATTCTTCACTTGTCATTCAGTCCTAAAGAAAAATTTTGCACTATACTCTTTCCATTGCATGACAGGTGCCAACAATCTCTCCTTTTTAATTTTTGTCTAAAGCATTGTAGGGTTAAATATGACTGCATTGTCTTCACAGACACCATTTCATTGAATAATATTATATAATAATACACAGAAATCACTCAGGTGGTTATGTATCTGCTGATTTACTCTGTGACTATCCTATCATTTTGCCAGAGTTGGTAACAAAAGTGCATGTGTTTCTCTAATCCTTTGATCTATGAACCATCAACCCATAAGTGGTGCCTTGTATGACTGCTCATTTTGGATCTGCTTTGCTTTAACCTAGGTTTATCTCTAAGTGGATTAGCTTAGAAACCTTCTGCAGCTGTTGTGGCTTTTCTTAGAGTTCTAGGCCACCACTTTCAAATGAGACACAATCATCTGTGAGAAAGAAATGTGTGAAGTGCTTACCATCATTTTCAAGTTCCACTTTCCTGATAGTGTCAAAAGAAAGTAATGGACATTGAAAAAAAGTTTAAAGATGTAGTCATTAAATCAAAGCAAATTACTTCCAATGACAGTAAGAACACTGGGTTCTAATATTCAGGATTGTACTGCAGAGCTTTTAATCCCAAATGATAATTAGAATTAATTAGGATGATAATATGAAAATAGGAAGAAAAATAAAATATTTTCTTCAGTTTTTTATTTGTAACACCATTAAAATGACACTTTTACATTCAATAAGACATTTTTATATAAGATGTTATGAAATGATTTGAAAGTTCAATCTAAAATAATATGAAACAAGTTGACACTATGATTTGACTAAATACAATGCAAAGATTTTTTTTAAAAAATGGTTTCTGTCGAGGCTTATAGTGGTATTTAAATAATCATTATTATTCTGAGGAAAGAACTTCTAGAAAACTTTAAAAAACCAGGAAATTAACAATTATAATCAATAAAAATTTAATTTAAAAATCTTATTGGATTTACAGAACTCTGTCCCCATTACCACCCCACCAAAATTATAAACTTGTGAAGGATACCATGAAGATAAGAAATGTGTACAAAAGAGGTTGAACAGGAAAGTTTCATCTGTAAAATGCAAGGAAATACCTCTAGGAGAAAATAAACAGAAACACAATAGACACTCAGGAATAAAGTAGAAAAGTTGCAAAACTGAATTAGATCTGTGAGGAAAATGACCACAAATAAATCTCAGATTCAGTGTGACAATATGACAGAAACAAAGCAGCAACCAGTGTGATTTTAGTTGTCATCCTTAAAGACATCTTCTCAGAAGTTTGGGTTGCTTATTCACTCTAAAAGGGGGAAGTTGTAGAATCCCAGTCATTGGGGTATGAATGAATAACAAGAAGGGAAGAAAATTGTACTTTGAGCATTCAAAAGGCAAAATAGGAGGGAAACCAAAGAATGAAAATATAAGTGTGTTAGCTAGGCATTTCCCCAATAATTAAGTAGCTTAAAATGAAATAGCTCTACAAATGAACTTGTAAATCTTATTTGAATAACTTAAAATTAGGTTGGATATATTCAAGAAAAGGAGTTAGAAAAACCATCTTTATTTGTAGGAAAAGGGATATAAATACTTTGCCATCTCTTATTTTTAGTTCCAAATTCTTTCCTTCCTTCTCCTCCTCCCCTCATCCACTGAAGAAACAAGAAAAACAAAAATTATTCATTTTATTTTATTATGACTTCAAGCATAGAAGTTCTTATTGTAAAAATAGAGTACCGATTAGAAAAGTGAAAATTCCTTGAAATTAAAACTGTCTCAGATATTCCAGCTATATTGCAAACTGAAGGGAAAAGAAAATAATCTAATATAAAAAATTACATAAGTAATCACATCATTGGTTTAGGAAATAATTATGTTTTCTATCTATATGCACACATATCTGTTTATCGATAGAATATATAACTAATATGATTTGTCTATATAGATAAAAATGGCAAATATGTATCTATTTTTCCAAATGTGTTTTTCTTTGTTATTAAAATTATTAAAGGCAGTGTGACACATTGGTTAAGAGTAAATCTCAAGAGACCCTGAGATTTAGATTCAAGTTCCACCTCCCAAAAAAACTAATATGACCTGGACAAATTATTTTACCTTGCCGTTCTCTAGGCAATCCTTAAGACTCTAATTTGAAAAAAAAAAAGTGCATTAGTAGGAGTTTCCTATCAATAAAACCATAAATTCTTTCTTATCTCTATCTCCTATTATTAAAATTAAAGTAGTAGACTTTATATTGTAGATTTAGAGTTTGAAGTCACCTTAGATTGCCATGAAATCTAATTCCTACACTTTATAGAAAAGGAAAATAAAACACTGAGAGATTAATTGATTTAACCATGATCACATAGCTAATAATTTCCTGAGGCAGGAATTAATATAGATCTTTTTTAATTCCATGTCCATTTCTCTATAAATTGGCCCATGCTGTCATCCAAAGTTATATACTCCTTTTCTAAATCCAAATTGAGAGGTTAACCAGAGAAGGGAGAAGGCTAGCTAGCAGTTATTTCTGATTCTGACATGACTTTTTAGTAAAGTGTGATTTGAGGTGGCTAATTTTATTGTAGAAGGAGTTCTAGAATCTTATATTCTGCATTTGAAGTTGATTCGTTTGAATTCATTTAAAACCTAGTCGCTAAATCCATGATATAGTCTCATGCCTCAGTCCCTAATCCCATTTTTAGGTCTCTGAATCAGTCTTCTCTAGTCCCACCCTAAAACTGTTCTCCAAAAGTCACCCTTACACACACACACACACACACACACACACACTCACATTCTCCACACTTTCTCACCCCTCCTCCTTCCAGAATTGTTCCCTAAACTCTGTCTCAGGCTAAACCCTGCTCACAAATCAGTGGTATATAATTCCCATCTGTAAACTGTGGATTGTGATCCTATATGTGGCTCTCATAATTGAATATGGGTGTCACAAAATTATGATGTATTATTCATAAATGTTTTGTTGGTATCCTAATTTTATGTACATATATACCCAGGGTCAAGTAAAAATTTCTTGGGCAAAAAAGGAATCATGAATGGAAAAGGCTTAAGAAGCCCTAATTATATATCATCTTTTACTAATTTGTACGGTTTTTCTGTACCAAAAGGTAGCTTAATCTGCAGGCAATAACATTAAATTTGGATTTAGATGAACTGGGATTCTCAATGCTTTTGTTCTACTGCTTTGATCCTCTGGGAATGTCATTTGTTCAATGACTATGGAAATTTTCCACTTACATAATATGATGCCTGTTTCCAATAATATTTAAAAACAAAACAAAAGAAAACTTTTGTATTAAAAGAATGACAGAATCAAATATTTTCTGTTCATAAGCTAGAAGGTCTGAGTTATGTTTCTTCCTGGGCAAAAAGGTGAGTCAGTATGTCCTACACCCCCACCCCCAGAGCCCCATCTTCATAATTCTCCAAACAAATAAGACTCATTCTGACTCTGCTGCCAGCAGAGTCTATAATAATCACATCTTCTATGATATCTGGCTAGAGGAAAGGATGGCCAAAAGCCAGAAGCAACCAGAATTTCCTAAGAGACTTTTCTTAAAATATCAATACAGCTGAAATAAAACTTCATTAACTTAAATATTTACCCCCCAGAGAATGAATTACTCTCCATTATGCTTTTTGATAAAATGAGGTAGGTCAATATTACCCTCCCCCTTAAGGACTATAAGTGACTTTGCCATAATCAAACAATTAGCATTGGTTGTAGTCATCCAGTTATCCTGGAACTCAAAAGCTATATGCTCCTAGAGAAAGCTTTTTTTTTCTCCCCAGCAGAAAACAGGACATTTCTCCAGAAAAAAAATCTATGAGTATCCTTTCTTTAGACATGAGTAATGACAAAAATAAAATCTGAGCCATTTTCAGGAGTTGCATTTGGACTAAAATATTACCTCAATGGGGTGTTTACCTCTGAAAATAAGATTTCCTGAGGAGTTTTTCAAAAATCCCTTCTTCCTCTCAGAGCTGATCTGTAGGACTATTTGGAAATCTTCTCATCTTGTTGCTTATAATAATCAAATTGGAGCTTGAGTTCAGTAGCTGCTATAGCTAACACTTTGTTGTTATTTTTGTTACCTGAAAATGAATGCAATAGAAAAAAATTTTTTTCAGGTTTTTTTCAAGGGATTTTGTTTGAATGACTAGTGTATGTAATAACTGTCACATTGAATTTAAATAAGTACATCAATAATTTCAAGGGTTTGTTTCATACCCTTGCATAAAACATATATGTGTATACATCTGTATATCTATATGCAGACACACACACATATATACACACACGTATGTCTGATTTTACCAATGGACTTGAGAAAGCAGGTTATGTATAGAAGGTAAAAAATCAAAATAAGAAAAAAGGCCATGGAACCATAAAACAGAATGGCAAGACATTGAATTAATCAAATATAAACTTTTCTGTCATTTTAGGTTCTTTAAAATCTGATCCTGACCCACCTTTCAATTTTCCTTATACTTTATTGCCTTCTATGTACTCTATAATCCAGCTTTATGCTGTTCTTGGAACAGTCAATCTTGTGTCTCTGTCCCTTTGCCTTGGCAATCATCCATGCCTTCAATTCAATGCTCTGCACCTTGCCTTTACTTAATTTCCCTGGCTTCCTCAAAGATTGAGTTCAAATTTCCTCAGGAGATGCTTCTCTGATTCCCTTAGCTGTTATTGCCTTCTCCTCTGAGATTGCCTTCCATCAACTTTGTATATATCTTTTATGTTTTTATTTACATGTTATCTTTCCCATTAAGATGCAAGTTCCTTGAGAGAAAGGAGTGATTTTTGCTGATCTTTGTATCTCCAGCTCTTAGCACAACTCTTAGAATATAGTTAAGTACTTAATAAATACTTTTTGACAGACTGAACCATATTTGGCAACAAGCATAATTATTTTATCCTCACAAAATAATGAGCAAGAAGAGAACTAACTCCCTGAACTTAAAAAAAAAAAACAAAAAACAGAAGTAACACTACATCTTCTAAAAATTTAGGTCAAATAATATCAAGGCAAACTGAGTATCAGATGTCCATACTGTCTACAATCTTTTCTATTAAAAATAAAAAAGCTGACTTTAAATGGAAAATAACAAAAGCAGCATAAAGCACAAAACTGGAAACAAAAAGTATTGTGGAAAAAATTGTGACTTGAATAGAAGAACAGATTTGAAACACAGAGACAGTTAAGAATAAGATAAAAGCTGGGCTCAGCTTGGACAATGCACAAAAACAATGTGAATCAAGCTGCAGCAGACACAGCTGGATGTCAATGTGGTTGAAAAAATTGAACAAACTAAAAGATATGGCAATTCAGAAGAAATAAAAACAATAAGATGGAAAGATATGAGTGTGAGGATGAATGAAAAATTGGTAAAAGCCAAGGGATGGGGGCAAAAATAAAGAAATGACAGCAAAATGGAAAAATAAAAAAGAATAAATGATGGGGTGTTTAAGATCACTTAAGTGATAAATAACCTATAAATATTTCAACTGCCTAGAATTTCATCACTGCAGGTACATTCTTCACCTCCTTCCAACTTAATTGATGGCCTTTGAGAACTTTTAGATCGAAAATTTTCCACCTTGTAGCCAACTCTGTACAGAATGATAGAATTTTAAAAGGGAAGATTTCTTCCAGGAAACATTATTCATAGAATATCAGAGTCTGAGTTTGAATCTTTCTTCAGACACTTACTAACTGTGTGATTCAGGCTAAATCATTTAATTTCTCTGAGCTTCATTTTCTTCATCTGTAAAGTGAAAGTGTTTGAACCTCAAAGGTCCTTTTCATCTCTATGTCTATGATCATAATTCTGAAGGGCCTGTACACAGAAATAAAATACAAAAAATGAGTAAAGTAAAAAGTTTTTAATTGATCAAGTTTATCTTACTGATGAGCTAATAAACATATTTATTTATCAAACACTCATGTTAGGAATGCAAACAAAGTATAAGACACAGTCTCTGCCTTCAAGGAACTTACTATCTATTTGAAGAGAGAGAACATATATTCATCAAACAAATTATGATGTGACTAAATGCAAAATGGAGTTTAGGAGCTTTAGACTTTCAGGACTGAAGCTGGTTAATGCAGGCTGGGCAGGCTTTATGGAGAATGTGAGACTTGATTAGGTCATAAAACAAAGTTAAAGTTTGAAAGGAGAATACAAAGATGAATAAATGATTTCTTTCCAACTAAGCTCATCATGTGTTCTAACTCTCTATACCCTATAATTAGCAAATCAGTCTGACATTTTATTTCCAATGGAATAGCTTTTAATTGGGTTGATTCCAAAATGAGAAACAGTCTTTGGGGGCTGAAGAGTGCCACAGGGCAAGAGAATGCATCCAAGAGAATGTGACAAAATTGTGGAAAGATAATGGTATTTATTCTGTTAATTACCACCTCTTCTTGATCATTATTCTTCAACATGGATAAAAGAGAAGGCTACTCTTCCTACCTGTGTGACCCTAATTACCTCAGAAAAAAAAAAAAAAAGAGAAAAGACTACCTACCAGACTGATCTGAAGTTGTAAAAAAATCATACTTACATTAAAGTCACAGAATCTTAAATCAAAGAGGGACCCTAGAGACCAGCTAGTCTAATTCCCCCATTTTACAGATAAAAAATTGAGGCTAAAAAAGGTGAAATTACTTGGCTAAGGTCATACTGTTGGTGGCAAATGTAGAATTCAGAACTACATCTTCTAATTCCAATTCTGATGCCACATTTCCTGTCTGGATATTTTTCATTGCTTTTCCCTTGCTTAAAAGCTCCATTTTTCTTTCTTCTACTGCCCTAGAAAAACAAAAGCAAATGAAGCATTAGGGAACTTGAGTGGAATAACCCTGTTGCAAGGGTAACTGGTTCTGAACCATTTTGTATATTCAGCTCCCTCATGGCTGAAAAAAGTCTTTTGATTAATCTGTTAAAAGAAAGCTGTCATTATTGCCACTGTTTTTTTATCCACCCTGTTCTCATATGCACACTTCCCTCCCTATCCCCAACACCATATGGGACTGTGATTCTATACTACTGGGAGCCTCATTTTTTAATTCTGTTCACTAATGATAAAAGAAAAGAACCGGATGTGACTAATAAAACTACCTCTTTTGATATTCAGTGATGAATAATTCTCTGAAGTATCTCTATTTCTAAGTCAAGGAAAGATTTTGAGACAGACCTTTTTTTAAAAAAAAATAAGATAAAACTTTTTTTTTTTTTTAAGAAGTTAGAACTCTTTTTTTCTTTTTAAAAAAGGTAGCACACTTACAAAGGAAGACATTTGGAATGTCAAAAACATTTTGAAACTCCTTAATGAATATGTAAATTGTGGTTTTGGGGTTATTCCATTCTGGATTGGACAGGCACATATCCAGAAAGTCAGGAGGGAATGCCAACTATTGCTCATATTAATATCTGCTAGGAAGACCCCTGACACTAATATTAATGATGATGATAGTGATAATAATAATAGTTATAGATTTGTATATAATATTTTAAGCTTCTATTCAGGAATGCTAGGTACAAATGTATATGTATATGTGTATATATCATACATATGTGTATATGTATATAATACTTTAAATAATAGTACACGTGGAAAAGAATATAGCTATAATGAAATATTATGAAGCACATATATAGTGCATATATACATATGTATGAAATGTATGTATGCATGTATATGTGTCTATATTTTCTTTTCTTTAAAAAAAGGATTCCCAAGTAGGGAATTAAGTCCATTAAGACAAAGGCAATAATCTAGTTAGAATCTCTAGAGTTCACAGAAAGTCAGGGATATGTAAAAACTGCTAATGTAGCATCCAGATCTGTCATGTAAATTAGTTCCCCTAGATCACTATAAAAAACCTTCAGAACAGGAAATAAGAAAAGGTAAATAATTTATTTGTTTGATTTTTAAAAGTAAGTTCTCCACAAGGCTTCCCTATAGCCCAAGTACAACATATTAAACATAATAATAATTTTAAAAAACAACCATGAGGTAAAGCAGGAAAACATTTTGCATATACTTATAACTCTAATAACAAATTGATCTCTATTGGTAAACATCTGTTTTTCTTGTTCTTAAGGTATGATATTTTATTTCCCTTAGAGTTAAGTGATGATCTCTTTGCTTGCATTCAGTTAGTAAATGTATCAGCATAAAAGTCTCACTGATAGCAAAGAATTATATTCTGCTTTAAGAGGCAGTTGGTACCAAAAAGAGCACTTCTTGAACTTTGTCTCAGTGGAATTAGTTCTTTGGTATCTCAGGTGGCTCTTTTAAAATGTGTAAAGAACAAGTAATAAACTAATTGCCCCCTACTATGAACCCTATCCAGGAGTCATTCAACAGAGATTGAGTGCTGAGACCTAGAGCATGATAATGTCCAAAGGGATGTTTACTTTATGTAATTATTGGAATGTATCAACAACAGCACAAGCAAGCCCCAGATACCATCTCCACTCAAGCCATTAGCTTTTCTATTAATGCACTGACCCATGGAGCTTTAAGTGTCATAGAAATGCATGAGATATATTTCTATTTTACATTATCTTTACTACCTTAATTTGCCTCCCCCCCCGACCCCAATCATAAGGTTCTGATCTAGGTAAGCAAGGCTTCTTTTTGATCAATCTAAAAATTATCTATGTGAGAAAATATATCTCTAGTATTAATAACTAATTATTGCATTAGGATCAAGGTTTTCCTTCTTTCCTACTTCCTCAATAAGAAACCAACCAATATGATATATCTTAGGAAGAGACTTACCAAGGCCAATAATTAATGAAACAATGTAAGAAATTCTAAATTTGGACTCTAAATTCTAAATTCCTGTTCACTGTGTTTGCTCAGACAGGTCTGGGAAATGTGTATAGGTAATATGGACATTTATAAGTCTCTTTGAAGATTTGGATGATTCATGTCATATATCCCAAGGTCTTCATTGAATATAGCCCCACCTCTCATTGTCATATTCATTTTTTCATTAATTATTAACAAATCAGAGTTGATTGCCATCCCTCAGGGAGACTCACCCTTCAAAGGATATATAAACTCTGAGTCCACTGCCATTGATCTAAAAGATCAGAGTCTAAAAGAAATAGCCAAATGATCATTCTTTTATTAATAAACATGCTGGACTTATAAATGAAATTAATTAATCAGAAATTGTCTCTCAAACCTTTTAAAATATCACATCTAGCTTGAGCTATAATTTTTATTATGACATCTTGCAGTATTTGGGTAAAACCACATAAATAACAACTCTCAGAAAATGATTCAATGAAATGCAAATAAAATCACAGTGTTTAGTGTTGAAAGTAGAGCTGTGCTGAAACTAGCTCATAAAGGTTCTGCAATAGCTGATTGTTAAATTTTTTATATAAGTATACCTCCAATATCAGAAATATTACAAATCAGGATTCGATTTATTATTTTGTCAATTATTTTGGCTTCAGAAAATGATAAGAGAAAATGTTGATAAAGCAGGTTAAACTTAAAAGTGTGTCATATTTTCCTCAGACAGCCAGTTGTTAAATATCTATCAGCACCCACTTAGTTGGATTGAAACACACTCTTTGTATAATTGGACAAATTGAGGCTCAGAGTTCAGTAACAAACAGCAAAGTACAAATCCAAATCAAGTTCTTGTGTCTCCAAATCCACTCTCTTTTGAGTATAACATTAACAAGAATAGAATATAGAAAGGAACAAAAAAGAACAACTCTGGACTGGGATATCAAATTTGTTTGAATATCTACATAATTATTTTTGGTTGGTTTTTTAGACATTTGACTGTCTGACACTCCGGATGTTATCTACACAAATTTTCCAACCTTTTAAGAAAATATTCTCTTAAAATCTAATACTTAGTTATTTCTCCTTTATTTTTTGTTTAAAGAAACAGATATTAATATTAATTCATTTGAGAGTGGGATATGCTTTACTGAACAGAAAATTTCATCAGAAGCTATCATCTGCTTTGTACAAACATGTTTCTACTAACTGTATTCCCTCAGATAAGCTTGTTAAGCTGTGAAGACTGGCACTTGCACCATACAAATATGACACAGTTATCAGATATTAGAATGATTCATCTTTTCCTTTAGCACAGGAGCTCAATTTCATTTCAAATCCAAACTAGTCTGAGTCACTTTGGCACCAAGGAGGCAAAGAAAATGTAAATAAGCAGACCACACTAATGAAAATAAAACCAGATTGAATAGCATTTATTAAAAAAAATAACTATTGCCTCATCCTAATACTCATCTCACAAAGCAACATTCCATGGGAGAACATTGAAAGACACATAAGAAATATGAGTAGTCAAGTATAAAAAATTATAATTGTTAGTTTATAATGATTTTTGTAAAACAAAATCCCTCATGGCAGCTTCCTAAAAGAGAAAAAGACAAAAATAACCATGAGCATATTTGGCCATACAATAGTAACTAATGATTACTATGATACATGCTTCAGTATATGACTTTACCTAATATTATAGGAAAGACTTCAAAATAATTTAGATTTCTAATGTATGCTAATTATCCTCCAGAACATCTGAATTTGAGGCTCATAGAATTGTAAAAACTGATATTTTTCAGGGATCTAAATTATTTAACAAAAGTCTGGAATTCATTGGTAAGGTTGTTTTTATTTCCCAAAATAAGAAGTATGAATATATATGTGTTAAAGATGATACTGCTTTTAAAGGAAATCAAACGATAATACTATATTCATTATTCATTAGTGAATTTAGAAACCTAGGATTTTCTTAAGCACAAACTAGAAATCAGAAAAGCACAGACTCCCAGATTTAAATTCAATTCACTTTAATAATTTTTTAAGCACCTACTCTACGTCAGGCACTGTGCTAGCTGTCAGTAGGAGAGGAATGGGAGAATATAAAAGTTCATTCTACATATCTATGACAAATAAAAAACTCCAAGAGACAGAGTGTATGGGTAATTAACAGTCAATTTATTTATCAGTTATTAATATATTAATTATGTTAGCTAGCAATCAATAAATTGATGGCTCTCAGTAACCAAAAAATCATGAAGAACCTCAATGCTTTAAATAAATCTTGAAAGAGAATTCCCTTGACTACTGTAAATCAACCCTGACTGGTAGACATTCAATAAAGAAGAGGACTAAAAGTCTTTAGCTCCTCCTGCTGTGTAACATGACTTGATGATGAGACTCAGGTATCTCAAGCAATCTGGACATGAGAATCCATCTCTGTCCAGATCATTCTGGTTGATTTTCTCCTTCATGAGCTGGATCACCCAAAAGTATAATGAAAGGGTACAAGGATGAGAATTCCTTTCCCTGGGGTAAGAACTCCCCTAGACTAGAATCTGTTTATACTGCAAATAGAAATAAGATCTCCTAGTTGGGTGTGGTCCCACCCAAGATTGAAGAGCATGTTCCTTAAGGGATAGGGGCAATCTCATCCATCAATCATGACTTTCAGAGATTGACTTTTTTATAGGAGTTGGGCCCTAATGAAAAAATAAAGGAGAACAACCTGGCTTCCAATTTGGTAATTAATTTCTAATATAAAAATAATAGTTGCTTTCATATACCTTAGTTTTGAATTTTTAGTGTAGAATCTATTAGGGGAAATATATACAATAGCTGAAGAAAAATTTGTGTTAGCTTAGCAAAGGAGACATCCAGGTATGTTCTATGAATGATTTAAAGAGGAAGAGTTCAGTTTCCTATGGAGGATGGGTGGGAAGGCAGTGGAAAAGAAGAAGAAACTCATGAATCAGACTGATAAGAAAGGGAAGTATTTTAAGAAATGAAATGGCTAGGGGTAAGGAGTCAAAGTGGAGAAGAAGGGGACTGTACAGGCATTAGAGATACCATAATCAAAAGCTCCAAGGTGGGAGAAGGCAGCACTAGAACAGGTGAGATGTGGGGGAGTGGAGTTCAATTTTACTGAAATGTAGAGAATATGAAAGACAGCCAGCATGGTACAATACAGAGGCAAACTTAGAGGCTAGAGGACTTGGGTTCAAGTCCTTCATTTAATATATTTCCTGGGGACAAGTCATTAATCTCTAAATTGCAAACCTCAGTTGCTGGAGGAAGGTTTCACACCAGGAATTCTTTAAATCAGTGAAGTTACAAGATAAGATAAGAAAACCACAGCAGTAACTGAAGGAATGAAATAAAAATATGAAAAATGAATGAAAAACCAAAGGAAAGAATGAAAATAAGTAAGGAAATGGTAGGAAAATTAATAAAAAATTAATCCTGAAAGGTGGATTGGAATCATATTGTGGCTTTGAATGGCAAGATGAGAAGTTGATACTTTATTTGGTAAACACTGAAGATTTTTGAGTAGAAAGAAAAATGAGGTGATTGGAGAGATATTTTAACCAGACCATGAAGACAACAGTGGGGAAGGTAGAAAAATGATAGATTGAAGGTAGGGAGCTCTATCAAGAGACTTTTGCAATAATTGAGGCTATAGAAAGTGAAAATTTGAACTAGTAGAAAAAGAATAGGTTTAAAAGGGTATTGATAAGAGATAACACAGAAATAAAACTGAAACAATTTGGCAACTAATTTAACAGTTTATGTAGGAATGATAATAAAGACTTCAACCCTTAATAGCAAAAGACACTATTTATTTGCTATAGGAAATAGCATTAAAATAGTCATTGAAAGGGTTGTATCATTCATTATCCAAGTCAATCATCTTGATATGTCACATACCTTTCATTTCCTCAATTGAAGACAACTACAAAACACTTATATCCTTTCTCTAAAATAGAGGGATTTAAGGGGAAGAGTAAAGAGGAGTTAGGGATTGTGGGTATGTGGACTCTAACCAATAGTGTTTGGTGAGTGAAAAGAATGCACTGCTTAATCCAGAAATCTGACATTTCTAAATATGATCCCAAATGTTTTCTCAGACATTTCTGAGTTTATTCAAGCTGAGAGATATTTGTTCACCTTTTTGAAATGTCAGATTTGCTGTCTAAGAAAAATAGGCTGAGTAAAATAATAGTGCTACAATAAAGTTGGTACCAAGAAACCACTTGCCTTAAGTCACCACTTCATAGAATTATGAAAATTTTAAGTATTTTTATTATATCATTCAGTATCACTTTACCTTCATCTAAAGACCATTCATACTTGAAAACTAGTTTTTACTTGTACTTGGGAGATCTTAGAATAGGCTCTAGGCTTGGCCATTATACCTTGAATCTTACAGTTTGTATATGGAACATAAACTTGAAACTTTTTAAAGGCAAAAGAGGCAATCTTTAAATAAGTATTAAAAATTTTTTTATTCAAAATTCCAAAAGGTTTGCTTGCCTTTGGGTAATACCACAGAAGAAAGAAACAAACCTGGAATAGTCTAAGTGGGGTGGAGAAGTTCTTTTCTTAAGAGATTCTCACTCCTAAAAGACAGCCAACTTAGGGCCACACAGATGTTTGCATAAATCAGTATGTTGCTCAATGTTCTATACTATTCTCTAAAATTATAAATTGCAGATTAAATGTTCTGTGCATTGGGAGAATTAATAATTTTCAGAATGAAAGTTCCTTATTCAATTAAATCATAGGTCTGGTTCAAAACAAACAAAATACAATTTCAGAAATTTGCTTTATATTTAAATACATTGCCACAAACAGCATATAGAAACTAAATGAAGAATAAATGAAAAAGTAATTTGTTATTGTTCAGTCATTTTTCTTTTTTAAAATTTTCAATACTATTTTCCTTTTCTATATATATAGTTTTAAACATTCATTTTTGTAATACTTTGTGTTCCAAATTTTTCTCCCTCCATCCCTTAATTTTCTGCTTCCCTAAAATAGCAAGTAATCTGATATAGATTAAATATGGCCAATTCTTTTAAACATATTTCTGTATTTATCATATTGTATAAAAAAAATCATAAGGCAGTTAGGTGGCGCAGTGGATAGAGCACCAGCCCTGAAATCAGAAGGACCTGAATTCAAATCTCATCTCAGACACTTAACACTTCCTGGCTGTGTGACCCTGGGTTAAGTCACTTCACCCCAGTTGACTCAGCCAAAAAAAAAAAAAATACCAAAAGGAAAAAAAAATGATAAAGAAAGATATAAATAACATGCTTTGATCCATATTCAGTCTCCATAGTTTTCTTTCGGGATGTGGATGACATTTATCATCCCAAGTTTATTGGAATTTCCTTGAATCACCTCATTGTTGAGAAGAACCAAGTCCACCACAGTTGATCCTCACATAATCTTGTTACTATGTACAATATTCTATTGGTTCTGCTCTCTTTACTCATCATCAATTCATGTAAGTCATTCCAGGTTTTTCTGAAATTAGTCTTCTCATTATTTCTATATAGAACAATAATATTCCATTATATTCATTATAATATTCAGCCATTTCCCAATTGATGGGCATCCACTCAATTTCCAGTTTTTTGATGTTGTAAAAACATTTTTGCACATGTGGGTCCTTTTAGCTCTTTTATGATCTCTTTGGGATGCAGACATTGCTAGTTCAAAGGGTATGTACATTTTGATAGATTTCTGGGAATAGTTCCAAAACATTTTTCAGAATGGTTGGAGCATTCACAATTCCACCAATAATGCATTAATGTCCTAGTTTTCCCCACATTGCCTCCAATATTTATCATGTTTTCCTTCATCTTACTATCTGTTCAGTCATTTTTCAGTCAACTCCAATTCTTCTTGATCCAATTTGGGATTCTTTTAGTTGATATACTGGAGAGTGGGTTGCCATTTCCTTTTCCAACTCATTTTATAGATGAGAAAACTGAGGAAAACACATGTAAATCACTTGCCCAGGGTCACAGAGCTAGTAATTTTCTGAAGCAAAATTTTAACTTAGAAAGATGAGTCTTCTTGACTCCAAGCCTTTCACTCTATTTACTGTACCAACTAGATGCCCACAAAAACTAAATAGGATCAAAAATTTGTTTAAATGTCAATACATAATAGAATATTTAAGTAATATAGGTTAACTTCTCCCTTATCTCTCAAATGCACTTTTGCTCATACTCTTAATCTCTCTTTAAATATCTTATTTCTCTGCCTAAATTCAAATACCACCTTCTCCATCTACCATGGCAGACTACATCAGCCTATACTATCCTATATTTCTTTTAACACTCATTTTCCCTGGTCTTATTGTTATCCTTTTCTGTGTAAATCATTGCTTTCTCCTGTGATATTATAAATTTTTGAAGAATGAAATTTATGTCTTCTCTTTTTAAAAATGTCTCCCTGAGTACCCTGGATTCACAAGAGAGATGGATAATGGAAAGACAGAAGGAAATGAGAGAAAGAAACTGACAGACAAACTCAGAGACAGAAACAATGATAGAAGCACATACAGAAAGACAGAATAAGAGACAGCCAGAAAAATTCACCCAAAGTAACAGAACTGGAGAAAATGGTAAAGACTGAAGGAAATGGGAATGACAGGCAGGATAAGAGAAGAAGGAGAGGTAGAGACCGAGAGAAATGGGAAAGACAGACAAATTCAGGGAGTGAGAGAAAGAGAGAAATGGGAGAGAGACAGAGAAATGGGACAAAGTAAGGGAAGCAAGAGAGTAACAGAAAGAAGAAGGGGAGAAATGGAAGGAGGGAAAAGAAAACAAAGAGATAAGCATATAGGAAAGGAAATTGCCATAGCTCTCTTCTGTCACTCTGATTGCAACAACATTTGCTGGTTACAATTATCTGACTTTGTAATGAAGTTGAGATAGCCTGAGAAAAGGATCTTTGTACATTCCTAGATGGAAATGTCTGAATCAAGACTGTTACTGATTAGAAACTTTTCAAAAATTTCTAGTACAAACAATTGTATATGTTGCTTTCTCATTGATTATTTTGAGAAATGCATGAAGATGTGTTAGTATAATTTTAAAATAGAATGAGTATTTCTACTGCCTCAAAATATATTTTCAACCAAATAATCAAATTATAAAATCGTGTCAACATATTGTCAAAGAATTTTGATTAAAAAAAACAGTTAACCTTGTGATTAATAACTTCAGTGGTGAAAAAAAAATTCCAGGAGAATAACAAATTTGCAAAATAAATAATTGCTCTACTGACTCTGACCCTTGGTCTCTCCTCCCAACATTCTCTGTCTGAATAAGGTAAAAAGTATATTATTATAAAATAACCTAGTTGTTTCCCTTGAAATTAGATCAGTATGACTTCTCCCTAAGAGCTGTTGTTCTGGGAACACAGGACAGAGTATGTTTCCTTATGCTAACCCTTAATAGGATAACACAGGGAAAAAATGTATATATATGTATATATATATATATATGTATATACATATATATATGTATATACATATATATATATGTATACACACACACACACACACACTCTTATATAACAAGTCCACATGATTTCATAGAGTTCCATCCATGAAAATTCATAACAGTTCCACATTTTAATAACCTTTCTCAGGTAGCCTGACAAAGGCAGCCAGAATCAAATCTGCAGTATCAGAAGCTTCTCCCATTTTGTTTCTTAAAGATTCTCCCTAACCGTCCTTGATGGGGGTAGCAGCTGATGAGAACATGCTTCACCATAAATAGTTATACTTTCCCTGCCATAGAACTTCATCTTTTCAATTTTAGTCACTCTCCTATGGTTAGCTAGATCTTCTGGCCATGATTGTATGATTGGTGTTATTTCATGCTGACTCCTTATTGATCTGCTTGATCCTTGTCAGAAATCTTTCTTCCAGAATCTTAGGGTATTTCTTTGTTTTAATTGAGATGAGTTTGCCTTGTTTCCAGTATTTCCTCTCCAACTCATCCTTCCAACTACTCACTACTAGAATAATCTCTCTAATGTATAGCTCGGGATATTTAACTCACCTGTTTAAAAATCTGCATTGCTTTCCTTCTAACTTACCAAATAAGGTTTGAGCGCTTTAGTCTTTCAATGATCTAGCTAGCTCTTTAGGAATTCAATGTCCTTCATATCTATTTTCCCAGCATAATCACATATTATTCTCCTCCATCCAAAAGAAGCTGAAAGATTCACCAATTTCTAAAGTTGTCCTGTTTTCTATTATTTTTGTGCTTTTTTTTCTATGCTATCTCCCCAGATAATACTGTTAGTAGTACTAGTAGTAATAATAGCAAGTTTTTATAAATTGTTTATAATGTGCAAGGAGTCATGTTAAACACTTTACAAATATTATTTTATGTAATATTTGTAATAACCCAGGAAATGGGGGCTAATTTTTTCTCAGTTGAGGAAACTCAATTGAAGAAACTGAAGCACAGATTGTATCACATAGTTAGTAAGTACCCGAGGTCAGATTTGAATTCAGCTTTTCCTGAATTATTAATTTCTTTTGAATTGAGCTTTTTCTGATTCTAGGCCCAGAACTCTAGCCACCACATAACCAATCATCCTCACAATGAAAATGAACTTCTCTTGTATCTAGCCTTTTAAATTCTGTTCTTTTAAAGGTCATAAATGCTGCCTTATCCATGTAGTTTTTCCTTATTTTCATACTATGTATATGACTTTTTCCTCTTCAGAATCATAACACTCTCCTTACTTCTTCTAAACACATATTTTTGCTTGCATCATTTAGTTCTGTTCAATTCATCAAGAATTTATTAAGTGTCTACTTTTTGGAATAGCACTGTGCTAGGTATTAGGACATATAAAAAACTAGCATAGGATATCTACACACCTTATCCTCTCTTACTAGACTAGAAAAATCCTTGAAACCTGGAATTATTACTACATTCTCAGCATTTACATAATGGAGATGTAAAAATTGGAATTAATTGTGTTAACAGACCAGCTATAAGATCTGAGAGAAAGAGAGAAGAAATCCATAAAATAGTTTCTGCTTTTGAGGAGTTTACAATCTAATAAGAAAAAAAATCTATGAAAAAAGGGTATAAATAAGAAGCTAAAAGTGCTATAGGAAATGGAGCAATACAAACTAATGTTAGTAGGATTTCATGAAGGAATTTGGATTTGAGCTAGGCCTTATGGAAAATAGATGACTACTAATCACTTTTGTTGACTCATATGGACACAAATGATATTGTAAGAAAAAAACCTAGGAAACATTACAAAAAGCATTACATTAAGTCTTTTGTAAGAAAGTTAAGATCATAGTAATTAAGGTGATTCCTTTATCACTGTTTCCCATTAAAACGAGATTCAGAGAAGAAATGTAGTTTGGGAAGTGAATAGTTGATTAAGAAACTGTTATCTGACAATAGGATTAGGATTCGTAGACCAGAGTTCAAAATATTAAAAGGACTAATATTTTGGGCAAGGATAAAATACATCTAAGAATTGATAAGAATGTATTTATGTAGTTTTGTATATCTAATTAAAGTTATTTAAACTGAAAAGAAAAGAGAAAAGAGAAGATTGTGTATGTATATTCAAGCTTAATGCTATAGAGAATAAATATAAGGTAGAAAGAATAGCAACTGAGACAATCAAAAGCTCCCAAATGACATAGTATAAGAAAGAGAACAATGAAAAAAAACATAATTTCTATTTCAATTAACATATTCCCAAATTTCTATTAACATATTCCACAAAATAGCTTAGAACAAGGAAAAATTAGAGATCCTAAGGCATATATCCTAATATCCTAAGAAATATTTTATTTCATGGGTATCACTGAGACTTGGAGTGATGTGAACCCTGAATGAAATATGACTAAGATAAATTTTTTTTTAAAAAAAAAAAGAGGGGCAGCTAGATAATGTAGTGGATAGAGCACCAGCCCTGAAGTCAGGAGGACATGAGTTCAAATCTGGCCTTAAATACCTAACACTTCCTAGTTGTGTGACCCTGGGCATGTCACTTAATCCCAATTGCCTCAGGGGAAAAAATTTTAAAAAGAAAATTAAAAAAAGAAAGAAAAGAAACAGGAGATATAAAAGTGTGTTGGTAAGGGAAAACAATGTAGCATCATATGTTAAGGAAAAATACTCAGGATGAAAATCAAAGGAGGGAAACACGGTGGAAAGCATTTGGATGAAGAGTCATAGATGCAGAAACAGAAGAAGGTTGTCATATGAGTGTTCTAGAAATCACCTACATAAATAAAGAAAACAAATGAAAAGCTCAGGAACAGATAAGATTGGCAGAAGCATGATGTTATAGTAATGGAGAACTTTAATATCCAGGTTTCTGCAATTGTTTCCTGTCTTCTAAAATTGGAACTCATTTTAATGATATTTCATTCTTCAAAAAGTAGAGAAATAATATTTTGGATTTTATTTTCACCCAAGGAGATTTATTTGTTGGAGTAGAAATGATAGAAATATTGTTTGGAAGTAAACAGTATATCTCAGAATTTGTGATAGAGGAGAGGAAATTCAGGAATAGTCTTACATTTACTCTAGCTATTGGAGGAGAATAAATTTCAAAAGATTGAGAGATAGGAAAAGCTGGTTTTCAAGAACTAAAACTCTATAGGGAAAGTCAACTTACAAACATGGAAAGTTCTCAAGAATGAAATTCTGAAGACATAAAGAGAAATCGGGTGAGTTATAGAGAGCTGCCTAAAATGACTAATATTGCTGCATAAGGAACTCACCAAATAACTTAGATTTTTTTTAAAGGAAATGACAGAATATGGAAATATGAGCATGTAACAAAGGATGACTATAAAGAATGAAATGAACCTAAAATTTTTTTCAAGAATGTAAACTATTATGATACTCTGAGTCAGGTGAGGAAAGATAGAGATAAGGAAAAAAGGCTTTTCTTCTCTCTCTCTCTCTTTCTCTCTCTCTCTCTCTTTTAATATTTACAATTGGAAAAAGAGGAGGATCATAAATAGGAAAATAGTATATCACAGGTGTGGATCTGTCAAAAAATAAAAGATGATTGGAAAGCAAAAGCTGAAAATGGAAATCAAGTTTAGCAAAGCAAACAAAAGGATCAGAGAAATAGTTTTAACTGTATGCAGCAAAATAATCATCATGACCACTCCCAGACAGAATTATCTTTTCATCCAACTAACTTGTGTTAAATTTTTTTCCTACCAAAAGAATGTTCTTTGGCTTGAAAAAGACAAAACAAAAATAGCAATTAGTAAGTTGATCCCTAAAACATGGAAGGAGTAACTAAGCACTGAACTTCCCTTCATGAGATCACCAGTGCCAGATAATCCACATCCTAGGTTATGGAAATAACAGGGGGGGATGACTTTATTGAACCACTCTAAGTAAACTTTGTATAGCAATAAAGAATCAGAGAGATATCATAGTACTGAAGAAAGATAAATGCTGTTCCATTTTTTAAAAGGAAAAGAATTAGTCTATAAATTATAAATAAGCAACCTTGACTTCTAGAATGTATTATCCAAGCCTTTTTTGGAATAGGGTTGGGGGAGAAGGAGCTAGGCTTTGCCACAGACTATGAAATAATTATGTTATTTATAACATAAATTTCTGAGGATTCAAAGGAAGAAAGTCTGGTCAGAGCCAGGCTGTAGGGCAGAACCTAGTTGTGTCTAAGCTGAGGTCACAGGATTGTATGATTATATTGATGGGATGATGAGAGGGGAGTAACAGCATAACTCAGATAACTTTAGTTGGTGGGAAAGAAGGAGGAGTGATTCTTTACTGAAGCAGTAACTTCAGTCTAACATCCTCAGAGTAATTCAAGAAGAGCAGGCCAGACCTTGTACCCTGCCCCTGGACTATGGTCTGAAAAGTCAGATCCAAGCAGCTATCCTCTCAGGCAGCTTTATCTACATCATTTTATTCCCCTTCAAAAAGTCCTTGTTCCAGACAAATTAGCCTACTGTTGTTCTAAAATAAAATGTTCCATCTCCGTCTCACAGGCTGATGTACATGCTTGAAATGAACTCCTGTGTTGACCTTTGCCTCTTAAAATCCTCAGCTTTGTTCAAGTTTCAGCTAGTGCAACAGCAAGCTTTTCCTGATCCCCTCATTCATTATCACTCTGTCTTTATCTCAAATTATATTGTGCATCATTATTTACTTGTCTATTTACTTATTTATTCATTTAAAGATTGTATCCTGCAGTAGAAGATACATTCCCTGAGGGCAGGGATTTATTTTTAATTTTCAATTTCCCCAGTGCATTGATCACAGTAGGTATTAGATAATTTGTAGAGGAAAACGCTTCTCAACACTCATACAACATCTATCTCTTATCTCAATGTCCTGGGATCTTTTTCTCCCTTTCTCATCCTAACTGAGGGGAGCTTTCTGCCTCTTAACCCAGTTAGAAAATTTCTAATTCACATCTCTGGGTTATTACATAGAAACATTGGCTACAACAAACCATCATGTCTTCATCAAAAGAAATCATTACAGACTAACAATGTACTTTTGGGGCAGGATTTTTAAACTGGTTGATGAAAGGAATGAGGAACCTATCATTTCTGTAGATTTTAGCCAAGTATTGATAAAGTATCTTACACAATTCTTGTGGACAAGAGCAAGAAGTGTAAGCAAACAACAGTATCATTAAAGAGCATTGGGACTAGTACTAAGTGGCTGGCCACAGGATGTACACCTTGTAAAGAGGTCTCCAGTGGAATGTCTCAGAGATCTGCTTGATTTTATTTAATATTATTGACTTCCATATAGGCATAAATGGAATTCATATGTAATTTGCCTTTTATATAAAGGTGAATCAGAGAGATAAATATTAGATAAGAGTGTGGATTTAAAAAAAAAACATTTATTTTAAAAATAGTTAAGTGATCAGTCTACCAAGAATAGGTAACATATACAATATGTGTATATATTATATTATATATAATAATATATTTAGCAAAATAATACTTAGTTAATATGACCAGAACTACATAGCAAAAATTTTACTCTATTTGCTATGAATATAATTGAACTAGACCCAAGAAATCATCAAAAGCTTTCCTTTTCCTTATGAAAACATATTATCCTTATGCTGGTGTTAAACAGATCTCACCAGCAGATTTTTAGAAATTTTGTACCATTTAGTTTGATTGTTAAAGTTTTAAGGAAGACACTCTATCTCTTTAGAAGTTTACAATATCATACCGAAAACTCAGATTATTTTGTTCATATGCAATTTAATTTTGTGTTCTTATTTCTTCTTATAACTACTCCACTTTTTCTCACATCAGTAGATAAAATGGCATTTGTTTGATGCCCACAAAAATTTTTCCACACTAGTGTATCCATTGAAAAAGGTGACATTATCAGCCTCCCACCTCTTTCATTTCAGTTTGCAAAGGAAAACATTTTCAGCTGAAAAGGTTTTGCCCTATACCCATTGTGCCCAATGACCTAGAATGTCTAACTGAAAGATACATTGGCTTTCTTATATAAGATTTCTAATTTTATGCCCTTACTAAGACTTTAGACCTTTGGGAAACTTTAAAGTTATTATATCTTCCACATATAGAATAAGCCATATAGATATATACACATATATGTATAAATAGATAGATGTTTAAGGTTTAGGTATACATATATATGTGTGTATGTATATGTGTGTGTGTGTATATATATATACAGATCTATATATGTATATATATATAATGTAAATATAATTATAATTAAAAAAATAATTCAACTATTTGTGTTTTGGAATTTTTTAATAGAATATTTGGATGTCTACATCTTGATCTTTGTGGCAATGAATGAAATATACAAAGATAAACTGAATTTTTTTTTATCCTGTCATACTTCACAGTCAGGCAAAGGACTTTACCAGTCACAAACAGGACATCTGGTTAACTTTAATACACATTTTAGGTCAACCTTTCTATCAAATCACAGGATTAAAAATTCATTATTTTTCTGTTTCATGTGCTTGTGGGCATTTTTTGTAAGTATAGATTATATTTATATTTCTAAAAATTTACTCCATACCCCAAATATTTTTATAACTTTTTATTGACAGAACATATACTTGGCAGTCTTATTCATGTTAAATATGTTATAGTATATCCTAGATACAATATATGTATGCAGAATCGTACAGTTCTCTTGTTGTACAAGAAGAGTTGGATTCAGAAGATAAAAATAACCTGGGAAGAAAAACAAAAATGCAAGTAGTCTACATTCATTTCCCAGTGTTCCTTCTCTGGGTGTAGCTGCTTCTGTTCATCATTGATCAATTGGAACTGAATTAGATCTTCTCTTTGTCGAAGAAATCCACTTCCATCAGACTACATCCTCATACAGTATTGTTGTTGAAGTGTATAATGATCTCCTGGTTCTGCTCATATCACTCAGCATCAGTTCATGTAAGTCTCTACAAGCCTCTCTGTATTCATCCTGCTGGTCATTTCTTACAGAACAATAATATTTCATAACATTCTTATGCCACAATTTACCCAACCATTCTCCAATTGATGGACATCCATTCATTTTCCATTTTCTAGCCACTACAAAAAGGGCTGCCACAAACATTTTGGCACATACAGGACCTTTTCCCTTCTTTAGTATCTCTTTGGGATATAAGCCCAGTAATAACACTGCTGGATCAAAGGGTATGCACAGTTTGATAACTTTTGGGGTATAATTCTAGATTGCTCTCCAGAATGGTTGTATTTGTTCAAAACTCCACCAACAATGCATCAATGTCCCAGTTTTCCCACATCCCCTCCAACATTCATCATTATTTTTTCCTGTCACCTTATCCAATCTGACAGGTGTGTAGTGGTATCTCAGAGTTGTCTTAATTTGCATTTCTCTGATCAATAGTGATTTGGAAAACTCTTTCATATGAATGGAAATAGTTTCAATTTTATCATCTGCCTGTTCATATCCTTTGACCATTTATCAATTGGAGAATGGCTTATTACCACTTTGGCTGCATCCCATACGTTTTGGTATGATGTCTCATCATTGTCATTTTCTTGGGTGAAGTTATTAATTATGTCTATGATTTGCTGTTTCACCTAATCATTCTTTCGTATGAGATTATTTAGTTTCCAATTATTAATTGGTTTATTTTCCCCTGGCTTTTTGTTGAATGTAATTTTCATTGCATCATGGTCTGAAAAGGATGCATTTACTATTTCTGCCTTACTACATTTGAGTTTGAGGTTTTTATGTCCTAATATATGGTCAATTTTTGTATAGGTTCCATGAACAGCTGAGAAGAAAGTGTACTCCTTTCTGTCTCCGTTACATTTTCTCCAGAGACCTATCATATCTAATTTTTCTAGTATTCTATTTACCTCTTTGACTTCTTTCTTATTTATTTTGTGGTTTGATTTATCTAATTCTGAGAGTGCAAGGTTGAGATCTCCCATTATTATAGTTTTGCTATCTATTTCTTCTTGCAGCTCTCTTAATTTCACTTTTAAGAATTTAGATGCTACACCACTTGGTGCATTTGTATTTAATATTAATATTGCTTCATTATCTATGCTACCCTTTAGCAAGATACATATAGTGCCCTTCCTTATCTCTTTTAATTATATCAATTTTTGCTTTTGCTTGATCTGAGATCAGGATGGCTACCCCTGCTTTTTTGACTTTTTCTGAAGCATAGTAGATTCTACTCCAACCTTTGCCAAGGCAAAGTAGCCACACTGTGGGAAAGTTCTCCCTGCAGAAATGGCTGCTCAGTGTGAGCTGCCTTCTGTATTCTCACTGCCTGCTGCACTCCTGATGCCTGCTGCACTCTTGATGCCTGCCTTCAGTCTGCACCTGATCTAACTGACCCTGCCCATGAGAAAAAAGACCTTTTCTGGCGAATTTTGAAGATATCTTCTGTTGGTAATTATTTGTGGGTTTTTTCAGTCAAGCACTAATTCCAAGGCCTTGTAATGAAAAGAATATTCTGAGAGCAAAAAGGAACTTAGATAGATGTGTGTGTCCTTTCTGCCATCTTGATCGGAAGTCCTCATATATTTTTAAATAAATCTACTTTCCATGAGTCACTCAGCTACTGGTTATTATTTTAAAATTCTTTTAATTATTTCATAATTTAAAATTTTTCATCAGCTATTTTCTTTTTTTCCAGTTAGAGGCAACATAACTTAATGGATAATAACTTCCATTCTTGGAGTAAGAAGACCTGGATTGAGTCTAGCCTATTACTAGCTATAGAATCAGAGGCATTTACTCTTTCAGTGTCTACCACCAGGCAACTCTCTTAAAATTATGCATTTCTCATCAAAGAGCCATCCTGTCCTTTGGCCTGCAAAAAAATAAAATAAAATAATTTCTATTTCTGACTGTTTTACTGCAATATTTTATTTTTTGAAGAAAAAAGAGGAAATTGCCTCAATAGCAATAACTGTTTTGGTTTTGTCATATTTCTAATACTAAGCTTAGTGGTTAGCACGTAGCAGGTATTTAATAAATGCTTGGTCATTTCACTTGAAAGACTCTAATATGGTTTTACTTTTCTTAGAGTATAAACTCCAGCATATGTGCAGATAATGGAAGCTCCCCATCCATTCAATATCATGCCTACATAACAACTTTGAGATATAGTTTTCAAATCTATTAGCTCCTTTCATCTGCAGGTAGATTGCAATATAATTCCAAATCAATAATAATGTTGTTTCTGTTTCTCCTGTAGATTTTCACCCAAAGCCTTCCCACCTTCCTTTCCACTCCCTCCACTTCTCAGATATATTACAAGTATATATATTCTTAATATATAATGTTACTCTATCACACATTTGGCCTATTTCCATTTGAATAAGGTTATTTTCCCACAAATAATACCAGTACTACCATTCTATATACAAATCACGACTGGATAATAAGTACAGCAGACAAAATTTATCTCCTGCTATATGTCATATACTAGGTGTTTTTCAGTATAGATGCATTAGGTCGTGACTTTTTCCACTGGTTTTGTCTTTGGATATTGTTTTCTTTGTATACTATTCTCTCTCATGATATTCTACCTGCATTGTACTTGCTGCTTTCTATGCTATCTAGCGTAGAAAATGTTTGGAGGCATCTTTTTTCTAGCTTTTCCATTTTTAGCTTAGAGTTTTACTATTTAGATTAAAAAAATGAGACTCTAGGAAAATATATTTTGTTAGATAAACAGCTTCTCTTTCCAAGTGTCAATCATTCTTCTATTTTAAGTTGTGATTGGTAAATACATATTTCATTTTTGGACACCATAGTATTAGTCAACTATTCACTTACCCAACTGACTTTCTCTTCTGAAAACCTCTAGCTTCAATTTACAGTAGTAAAGAAAATATCAGCTGTGCCCCCCAAGTCTTTAATTTTTTTCTCAAGACTTACACATCTTTAGCAACATTTTTAGGTTCTTTCTGGTGATAAAATTTAAATCTTATATGACTCATTAGGAGAGGATAGTAGTCATAGATTTGATGTCTTGGAAGATTCTTCATCACATCCTTTGAGAATAAATATAATAGCCAAGATTTATATAGCAATTTAAGGAATACAAAGCACTTTCTAAATATTATTTTATTTATTTCTCACAACAATTTTTATCTTTACTATTATTTGAGATCCTCATGGAAGAAGTCAGTATAGTTTTTCTCTAAAGAAGGTTATTATTATCTCTATTTTACAGATTAGAAATCTGAGGCATCCTTTAAATGACTTAGCTGAGGTCACATAACTAATAAGTCTCTGAAGCTGAATTTGAATTCAGATTTTCTTGACTCTAGTTCTTTTATTTTATCCATTGCATTATCTCTCTGCTTCTAACTTCCAATTTTTCCATTGGTCATTAAGTGACTGTTATGATACATTTCAGCTCCAACTACCACTATTCATCTCTTCTTCTACTGATCCTTAGTAAATAGTGTCTCCCCAACAATATCAGCCTCATCCCTTCCCTAACTCTCCACCTTTACTCACACTGCCAAGTATTCCTCTAACCTGCCTCTAACTAGGACTGTCATACTTATTACATAGACCCAAGTATTCAATGATCCTTTCTTTCTATCTTTTAAGCCCCAACCTTCTACGTTCTATTTTCCTGACACAAATCAAAATTATTTTGTGTCTCCATAGCATTTTGTGTTGGAAAGAAGGAAGGAAACTAATACACAGGAATGGATTTTGTGGGATACAAGTGCTCAATAATCCTGAGTTCATGGATTTTTTTAAGCCTATTTTTGGGAGCTGGATATTCTAGACCATGGAGTTAGCTGAAGCTATTGTCATATTAATGACACATAATTTCTGTTTTATAATGGTTTGAGAAGTTGCGAGAATCAAAGAAATTGTCAATTCTTCCATCTTTTTGCTCTCTCAGTGATTTTTTTTTTTTAATAAAGAAAACTATTCTTCATGATTTATCTGGAGAGTACAAATTCATTGCTTCAGTTCTATTAGTTTGCTAGCAGGAAAACCAATGTAGTTCAATAATATTTCCTCATTTTTTAGTAATTTATAGTTTACAAAACACAAAGCCCTATGAAATTGAGTGCACTACTTTGAATAACCAAAGAAACAAAATTCAGAGAGATTACAGAGGTTTCATGACTTACTAAAGACCATAAAAATTTTAAGTAGATTTGCTGGGATTGAGACATTTCCAGTTTAAAATATATTACATGAATTTTAAAAGCATAATATTTCCCATTGTAAAAATTTAATAATAAAGTTAAATCTGATTTCAGAAATTTACAAAATTTCAGAAAAGTCAGGGTATCCACTATTATCTAGGCATATTTTTAAAAAAATCTATCCTATATTTCAAAGGATCTTTTATATCCAAGTATTAATTACAATGGATTCTTTCCAATACTTTGGGGTCAGGAAAGCAAAGCTAAATGAGTTTTTGCATTTTCTTCATCAGGTATCTTTTTCCTCAGGCAGAACCAACACATTTAATTTAGAAATGCAAACCAATTATAAAAATAGGCAGACTTAATGCTATTCTGCCTTTCTCAGATAAATAGATTCTCTGATTAAATAATTACAAGTTTTATTTACATAAGATTTCAAGGTTTAGAAAAAATTTTTGCAACAATTCTGTGAGTTAGGCAGGTTTTATCCTTACTTTGTGAATAAGGAAACTGGTGCTTAGCAAGGTTATATAACTAATAAATGTCAGAATCTAGATATGAACCCAGGTCTTTTCCTTTAAATGTAGGACTCTTCATTACATTATATGTTATATGATTATTAACTGTATCACACAGATACCATGAATGAAAATAATTTTATATTTACATCAAAATATTAAAAGTAGAAACTTGGTAGTAAATCATGTTGTCTATGGTGCTTTAGAGAAAAACTATATTGAATTCTTCCATGAGGATCTCAAAGAATAGTAAAGATAATCCTTTGCTTGGAATGATTTATATCCCTTAAAAGGTAGAGGATTAATTAAATACAATGATCCCTTCTAGTCTTCTAGTCCAATTTATAAAGTGCAGGGAGAAAGAAAGAGCCCATAATTAAGGCAGGCCAGTGGAGCCTTATCAAAATTTAATGGATACAAAGATGAACTAGATGCTCACTTTTATAGGTGGACACTATGAACTTAGCACAGTTAGCAAGAATGATTAGTGAAACTAGGAACCTTTAAAAAAAAAAAAAAAGGAAGCTACTTTACAATAATAACACTGGTCTGAAGAGCATAATATTAATCAATTCCCCACACCCCAAGTGAATGTATTTTAATTATTCTCTTTTTTTATTTCACATTCTGAGTTATAAAGATACTTTGAAGATATAAACTATTTTTCTTTCTGTAGGAACCAATATTGCTAGCTATGGCTCTGAAGGTGAACAGTATATAGTGGGAATGAGGGTGGGGTTGAGGAATGAATTTATGGTTTCCTAGAAACCTGAATTATGTTTTCACTTTTTGAACTATTTCTTGACTTCAAACTTAGCTATTTCCATATTGAACTTCCTGTGAATTATTAAGGCCAGGAAATTTGATTAATCAAAATTTGCGATTAAATAGAGAATTGTCATACTCTACATTAGTTTTAAATTTTCAAAGAATTGTATACCTTGTAATAGATGTAGCATGAAAACTATACTAAATTCACAGTCCGTAATCAAGTGGTATTTTATGGTCTTAAAATACATATCCAATCATCACCATGAAGAGCAATATTGATCTTAATATTCATGTGACATTTATTCATAAACTCAAGATAAAAGAACATTACATTGCGGAGATTTTGGAATATTTGTATAGCATCAGGTCATATAAACAAAGTTTAATTCCTTTTGGATCAGATTATCCATAGTGCATCTATATGGAAGAGAATGTTCATCCATTTGCATCCAAACCACATGTTGACAACACTTTTATACCAAATATCTCAAAATAATTTTTACCATCATAGCAGTCTTTTGAGGTCTTTTGTCATATTCTCCACACACAAGAATCATAGAAAATGGTTTTTTATTAGTGGATTTGTCAAGACAAAAGAAGAATCTTAAGAGTAATTGGTTACTTCTTCTTGGTGAATTATTAATTATTATGGTTGGAAGACAAGGAGGAATTGATGAATTGTTTTTTCTTCATTTCTTTTGGTTTCTACCCTAAGGAATGCTTTCTCCTTTTGATATTCTCCAGTCATCGCAATTAACAATTCACTCTAAGAAAAAATTTTCCTTCCTTAAATTAAGATAAAAAGGCAGAAGACAGTTGAGGAGAGATTTTAAATAGGAAAAATCATTCTCCTGAAAATAAATAATTGGAAAATAAGTCTCTGCTTGACATAATGAATGAGAAAGATTCTTTAGAAAATATAGACTCAAACCATCCATAAATGTAGAGAAAACTGAATCTTCAAAATCCTGGGCTAGGTATATTAAAAGCCTAAGAGTACTAAGTGGTTCCAACCTGATTTGCCACTATCAATTGCTGTGAACATTTTAGAAGGAAGTAGGACACTAGCTATATATAAACATTGCTACAAATGTATAATGCCTTTTAACACTTAAATTTTTCCTCAAAGATAATTTTGCTCCTGGCTTCTTGCTTGATAGCTAACATCAGACTGAACCTGTAGGTAGGCATAAAGTGGAGCTGGGTTCTAGGATTGTGCTAGTTTTCTTTCCTTCGTACACATACTGTGGTAAGGAATTATGTGACTGAATGAAAAGATGAGAACTAATATCAAAATGCATGTTGTTAAGTGCATTATCCTGAGGAAACAAGAAATAACATAAATTATACTCAGCAATACTTATAAAAGAAAATGTAATGCATATTTAAAGATGACAATTCAAGAGGGGAGTCAATTATATGTGCTCTAAAAATATCTGGGAAAGGATGTTTAAGTGTGTTTGTTGGAAACACTGCCTAATGATATTTTTTTTGAGATTAAAATAGGCTAAAGCAATAGAATTTCCATACATCAAGAGCAATTGTTCATGCCCTCATAATACATTGGTGGAATATTAAGAATTCCAAAAGAATAAGGATTGTTCATTCCTTATGGTTTTAAGAATTTTTAAATCAATACATTTCTTAATCACTGGCAGTCTACTGTGAAATATATATATTTTTAAAATGATGATAATAAAACAAAAAACTAAAGAAGTACTGTTCCATATTTATTCATAAGAAGAAGCAAATGGAGATCTGTCAAAGTCAAAAATCTATTTTTTTCCTCTTCTCTTTATTAGAAAAGAAGAAAGAGGCATAAGCTAAAATATGGTAGTGGTAGTAGTGCATCATTAGAAAACTATCAGAATGAATTTTGAATATTTAATGTAATTGGAGAACTTTCTTAAAATCTTAAAAACTTAAAAGACAATGTTGTAATTATATTACATTCTTTTCTTTATTATTAAATGAAATTAGTCTTTTATGACTCATTTTCCTATTAAAATTAAAACTAATGCCATCAACAGTGTGGAACTCAACCTGGCCTTATTATGCTCTGCTTGTCTTACTTTCTCTTCAAGTATACATAAACCTTCTTTTTTGTTTTTAACCTTCTTTAAAAAAAATTAAGTTATTCACAAAATAGAGAATCAATGTATTTACCCTCTCCTTTGTTTTTTTGACAATTAAGTTCAAATTTTATATTGTATGTGAGGCTCAGTACTTAGATGATTTCTGTGCAGTCAGAGGAACCTGTTAACCTTCATCTGTGAAAAGATCAAGAAATTGTACACATGATTATTGGTGAAAACACAAGGCCAAGAACTTGTATATAAAAAGAATAAAATAGAAGAGGAATTTCACTAATTCTGAAGTAAATTCTTCACATTTGTAAAAAAAAAAAAAAGAAAGAAAGAAAAGTATTCTTTAAAATATGTCTTTGGTTTATACCTTGAAGTATTTTGTTTTTCATTACTGTAGAATTTATTTTGCAAAAGAATATTTTAATAAAGTTACACTTTAAACATTAAATGCATAGTGTTCTTTTTTTAAAAAATGATTACATTTTATTAATTTGAAATGGATCTGTGATTTCATTGGTATGAGAGCAACCTGTGTGATTTATAGTCTTAAATAGTTGACTGAAGCAAAGATTTAATGAATTTGCCAGGGTCACATAGTTAGTATGTATCCTATATCAGCCTTGTACCCAAGATTTCTTGATCCTGAAGTTGACTCTTTTATCAAAGATTACTTTAAATGGTTTATTTAATTTATTTTTGCAAACATTTATTTATTGTATTAATAATAATAATAGAAATGTATATACAAATGAGGAAATTGAAATTCAAAGAGCACATAGTAAATATCAAATTTCATATTTAGATAGGAAAGCAGATAAGACAGAAAGACAGAGGGAGACAGAGAGAGAAAGAGAGAGAGAGAGACAGAAAGAAATAAGATTTGAGTATATGCCTACAAATCTAAAAACACTAAATCAATGTCATTTAGCAATCTGTGGATAGTCACATAGTCAGATATTGCCAGAGACAGGATCTGAAACTTATTCTTCCTAACTCTAAATCAATAGATTTTATACTATGCCATGCAATATTTCAATGAACATTTCATTCAACATTCATTGAACTTCTACTTGATATAAAGCATCTACTTGATATAAAGCCATAAAAGATGATACTAATGATTTAGTTTATAAATGATGTTCCATTTTAATAGGCCAGAGAAAACAATAGTCTAAGTAAATACAAAAGATACTTAAGAAATCTAATCTAATTCCATTTGTTTCTAAGGAAAAAAATCAGATTTAAACAAAAACTTTGATCTCCAACCATAAGACTCAAGAGAAGCAGAAAAAGGTAAAAGGAACTTTTGAGAACTGTATTTCTGTTGTGGATATACATAAAAACCACATGTATAATTTGATTTTACAGATATAACATAAAAAAGGGAAGTAAAAATGGAAAGGGAATAGTGACAGAAAAAGGGAAAAGGGGAGGAAAAAAAGAGGGAAACTACATCCCACAATGAGGCAAAGGAAACCTATCATATCTGAGAGAACTTAGAGAGGGGGAGGAACATAGTGTGAATCTTACTCTCATCAGAGTTGGCTCAAAGAGAAAATAATTGACATATTTATTTTACAGAGAATCTTCTCTCACTTCATTAAAAAGTGGGAGAAGAAAAGGGAAAAGGAAAAAGAGTAATAAGGTAAGAGTACAAGAAAGGGGAAGAGATTCAAAGGGAGGAGAGAGGGCTCCTAAAGAGGGAGAGCTGTGTGACACAAGTGGGGCCCATAAGTTTAATACTAGGGAAGGGGGTGAGGAGGGACAAGAAAAAGAAAAACACAATCCGGGGATATTATGATGACAGGAAATATAGAATTAGTAATTTTAACCATAAATGTGAATGGGATGAACTCTCCCATAAAGGGGAGGCAGATTGCAGACTGTCTCAAAAGTCAGAACCCTACAATATGTTGTTTACAGGAAACATATTTAAAACAGGGAGATACATACAGAATAAAGGTAAAAGGTTGAAGCAGAATCTATTATGCTTCAAGTGAAGTCAAAAAAGCAAGGATAGTCATTCTTATCTCAGATCAAGCAAAGGCAAAAATTGATCTAATTAAAAGATAAGGAAGGAAACTATATCTTGCTAAAGGGTACTATAAACAATGAAGCAATATCAATATTAAACATATATGCACCAAGTGGTATAGCATCTACCTTCCTAAAAGAGAAGTTAAGAGAGTTGCAAAAAGAAATAGACAGCAAAACTATAATAGTGAGAGATCTCAATCTTGCATTATCAGAATTCGATAAATCAAGCCACAAAACAAATAAGAAAGAAATTAAAGAGGTAAATACAATATTAGAAAAATTAGGTATGATAGATCTCTGGAGAAAACTAAATGGAGACAGAAAGAAGTACACTTTCTTCTCAGCAGTTCATGGAACCTACACAAAAATTGACCATATATTAGGACATAAAGACCTCAAAATTAAATGCAAGAAAGCAGAAATAGTAAATGCTTTCTTTTCAGATCACAATAAAATAAAAACTACATTCAACAAAAAGTTAGGGGTAAATAGACCAAAAAGTAATTGGAAACTAAATAATCTCATCTTAAAGAATGATTGGGTGAAACAGCAAATTAAAGACACAATTAATAATTTCACTCAAGATAATGACAATGATGAGACATCATACCAAAATTTGTGGGATGCAGCCAAAGTGGTAATAAGGGGAAATTTTATATCCTTAGAGGCTTACTTGAATAAAATGAGAAAGAGAAGATCAATGAATTGGGCTTGCCACTTAAAAAGCTAGAAAAAGACCAAATTAACAACCCCCAATTGATTACTAAACTTGATATTCTTAAAATTAAAAGGATAAATTAATAATATTGAAAGTAAAAAAAAAACTATTGAACTAATAAATAAAACTAAGAGTTAGTTTTATGAAAAAACCAATAAAATTGATAAACCTTTGGTAAATCTGATTAGAAAAAGGAGAGAAGAAAATCAAATTAGTAGTCTTAAAAATGAAAAGGGAAAACTTTCCACCAATGAAGAGGAAATTAGAGCAATAATAAGGAGTTACTTTGCCCAACTTTTTGCCAATAAATATGATAACCTAAGTGAAATGGATGACTACTTCCAAAAATATAGGCTTCCCAGATTAACAGAGGAGGAAATAAATTGCTTAAACTGTCCCATCTTAGAAAAAGAAATAGAACAAACTATTAACCAACTCCCTAAGAAAAAATCCCCAGGACCAGATGGATTTACATGTGAATTCTACCAAACATTTAAAGAACAATCAGCCCCAATGCTATATAAACTATTTGGAAAAATAGGGATTGAAGGAGTCCTACCAAATTGCTTTTATGACACAGACATGGTACTGATACCTAAACCAGGTAGATTGAAAACAGAGAAAGAACATTATAGAACAATCTCCCTAATGAATATTAATGCTAAAATCTTAAACAAGATATTAGCAAAAAGACTACAGAAAATCATTCCCAGGATAATACACCATGATCAAGTAGGATATATACCAGGAATGTAGGGCTGGTTCAATATTAGGAAAACTATCAGTATTATTGGCCATATTAATAACCAAATTAACAAAAACCATATGATCATCTCCATAGATGCAGAAAAAGCATTTGATAAAATCCAACATCCACTCCTATTAAAAACACTTGAGAGTATAGGAATAAATGGACTTTCCCTTAAAATAATCAATAGTATCTATTTAAAACCATCAGTAAGCATCATATGTAATGGAGACAAACTGCAACCATTCCCAATAAGATTAGGAGTGAAACAAGGTTGCCCATTATCACTGTTACTATTTAATATGGTATTAGAAATGCTAGCTTTGGCAATAAGAGTTGAGAAAAAGATTAAAGGAATAAGAATAGACAATGAGGAAACCAAATTATCACTCTTTGCTGATGATATGATGGTATACTTAGAGAACCCCAGAGATTCTACTAAAAAGTTATTAGAAACAATCCACACCTTTAGCAAAGTTGCAGGATACAAAATAAACTCACATAAGTCATCAGCATTCTTATATATCACTAACAAAACCCAACAGAGTTACAAAGAGAAATTCCATTTAAAGTAATGATTGTATAAAATATTTAGGAATGTATCTGCTAAGCCAAAATCAGAAACTTTATGAGCAAAACAATAAAACACTTTCCACACAAATTAAGTCTGATCTAATCAACTGGAAAAATATTAAATGCTCTTAGATAGGGCGAGCAAATATAATGAAGATGACAATACTACCTAAACTAATCTATTTATTTAGCACTATACCAATCAGACTCCCAAAAAACTATTTTAATGACCTAGAAAAAATAACAACAAAGTTCATATGGAAAAACAAAAAGTCAAGCATTTCAAGGGAATTAATGGGAAAAAAATCAAATGAAGGTGGCCTAGCTGTACTAGATCTAAAATTATATTATAAAGCAGCAGTTACCAAAACCATTTGGTATTGGCTAAGAAATAGACTAGTTGATCAATGGAATAGGTTAAGTTCAAAGGACAAAATAGTCAATAACTTTAATACTCCAGTGTTTGACAAACCCAAAGACCCCAGCTTTTGGGATAAGAACTCATTATTTGACAAAAATTGCTGGGAAAATTGGAAACTAGTATAGCAGAAACTAGGCATTGATCTACACTTAATACCATACACCAAGATAAGGTCAAAGTGGGTTCATGACCTAGGCATAAAGAATGAGATTATAAACAAATTATAGGAACATAGGATAGTTTACCTCTCAGACCTGTGGAAGAGGAAGGAATTTATGACCAAAGAAGAACTAGAGATCATTACTGATCACAAAATAGAAAATTTTGATCATATCAAATTGAAAAGTTTTGTACAAACAAAACGAATGTAGACAAGATTAGAAGGGAAGCAATAAACTGGCAAAAACATCTTTACAGTCAATGGTTCTGATAAAGGTCTTATTTCCAAAATATATAGAGAATTGACTCTAATTTATAAGAAATCAAACCATTCTCCAATTGATAAATGGTCAATGGATATGAAAAGACAATTCTCAGAAGAAGAAATTTAATTATTTCTAGCCACATGAAAATATGCTCCAAGTCATTATTAATCAGAAAAATGCAAATTAAGACAACTCTGAGATACTACTACACACCTGTCAGATTGGCTAGAATTACAGGGAAAGATAATGCAGAATGTTGCAGGGGATATGGGAAAATAGGGACACGAATACATTGTTGGTGGAAATGTGAACATATCCAGCCATTCTGGAGAACAATTTGTAAATATGCTCAAAAAGTTATCAAACTGTGCATATCCTTTGATCCAGCAGTATTTCTACTGGGCTTATACCCCAAAGAGATTTTAAAGAAGGGAAAAGGACCTGTATATGCAAGAATGTTTGGTCTCTTTGTAGTGTCCAGAAACTGGAAACTGGAAACTGAGTAGATGCCCATCAATTGAAGAATGGCTGAATAAATTGTGGTATATGAATGTTATGAAATATTATTGTTCTGTAAGAAATGACCAGCAGGATGATTTCAGAAAGGCCTGGAGAGACTTACATGAACTGATGCTGAGAGAAATGAGCAAGACCAGGAGCTCATTATATACTTCAACAACAATACCATATGATGATCAGTTCTGATGGACATGGCCATTTCCAGCAACGAGATGAACCAAATCAGTTCCAATAGAGCAGTAATGAATTGAACCAGCTATACCCAGCAAAAGAACTCTGGGAGATGACTATGAACTATTAGATAGAATTCCCAATTCCTATATTTTTGTCCGCCTGCATTTTTGATTTCCTTCACAGGCTAATAATACACTATTTCAAAGTCCGATTCTTTTTGTACAGCAAAAGAACGGTTAGAACATGTATATTTATATTGTATTTAATTTATACTTTAACATTTAACATGTATTGGTCAACCTGCCATCTGGGGGAGAGGATGGGGGGAAGGAGGGGAAAAATTTGAACAAATGGTTTGGCAATTGTCAATGCTGTAAAATTACCCATGCATATAACTTGTAAATAAAAAGCTATAATTTAAAGAAAAGAAAATCATCCTATAACATGGGAAATAGATTTATACATATTAATAATAAAGCTGAAGTAATGTACAATGAAAAAAAAAAGATACTGTAAGCAGCCAGTATTATTCAAGTACCAAGGATCCACAGTCAAGATCACAAAAAAAATTTAGCAGCAACTACTAAAAAGAACTTGGAATTTGATATTCCAAAAAACAAACAATATGGACTTATATCCAATTTACCAGCAAATTAAATTTAATGGTATAGGGAAAAAATGAACATTTAAATAAATGTAGGACATCCATGCATTCTTGATAAGACTAGAATTGTAAAGAAATTGAAGTTCAAACATAACAATGAAAAGAAACATAAAAAGGTATACATGAATGAACAATGATTAAGGACTAAACAAGAATAGTCTTTTTCATAAAGTCCAATTAGATAACAGTTCTTTTATCTCTTGATGATAAGAAAAACCAGAAAAATAATGAAAGAGGAATATATTGGATTGGCAGAGGGAGGAGAAAAAGGGTAGGGGAAATGTTATTACATAATCAGAGTATACAAGTAAACATTTCTACAAAAAAAAAAAAAAAGAGGGTATGCAAGGACTCAACTTATATTGAACTTCATTGATCTGAACTGAGCAATGAAGAGAATACACCACCCCCCCAAACTGCTTACCAAAATATATTTCACTTAACAATAAAATAGGAGGGAAAATTAGAAGAAGGGAAGAATAAAAGAAGGATCGATCCTAAACTATATAATATGCTCTGAACTATGTTATGTCAAAGAATGGGAATCCCAAAGGGTGCCCATAAATTCTGGAATGGATGAACAAGTTATCACATTCCTTTCCTTAGCAATAAATTGATTAAATGTTGACAGTATCCTTTTTTTTTTCTTTTCTAGCTCTGCTGAAGCCAGCAAAGAATAGTTTTCATTGCAGTTGATAGATTGGTCAAGTGATAAATTGATGAACAGTCAAAGGATATGGACAATTTTTAAGATGAAGAAATTAAACCATTTCTAGTCATAAGAAAAATGTTCTAAAATCACTATTGATAAAAGAAATGCAAATTAAGACAACTCTGAAGTAACACTACATACCTCTCACATTGGCTAAGATGACAGAAAAAGATAATGATGAATGTTGGAGGGAATGTGGGAAAACTGGGACACTAAAACATTATTGGTGGAATTGTGAACTGATTCAACCATTCTGGATATGCCCAAAGGGCTATCAACCTAGCGTTCCCTTTGATCCCGCAGTGTCTCTACTGGGTATCTATCCCAAGAGGGCATAAGAAAGGGAAAAGGACCCACGTGTGCAAAAATGTTTGTGGCAGATCTCTCTGTAATGGCAAGAAACTGAAAACTGAGTAGATGCCCATCAGTTGGGGAATGGCTGAATAAGTTATGGTATATGAATGTTATTGAATATTATTTTTCCATAAGAAATGATCAACAGGTTGATTTTAGAGAATCCTGGAGAGACTTACATGAGATGATTCTAAGTGAAATGAGTAGGGTCAAGAGAACATTACAAAGCAACAGGATGATTATATCATGATCAATTCTGATATCATATTCCATGGCATTCATATGCCACAACTTTTTTCAGCCATTCTCTAACTGATGGACATCCATTCAGTTTCCAGTTTCTTGCTACAGCATTTTTGCATATGTGGATCCTTTTTCCTTTGTCCATGTCAGATTGGTAACTTGTATGATGTAATAAATTCATGGTATTGTAAAGGTCGGCCAGCATGAATGTATTTCCCTAAATCTGAAATTTATCACCAAAATCACCAGTGATCCAGGAAAGGAAGAGTTCTGAACATGCCATTACAAGGAAATCAATACTTTAAAAATTTTTGGAAATATGTAGAGAAGAATTGCACATGTTTAATTTGTATTGGATTACTTGTCACGTGTTAGGAGAGGGTAAGGGGAGGGAAGAAGGAAAAAAATTTGGAACACAAGGTTTTGCAAAGATGTATGTTAAAAACTATCCATGCATTTGTTTTGAAAATAAAAGCTTTTTTAAAAGTGTAACTTCTAAGGAGGTATCTAGAAAGCAATTATGGATAATTTAAATATTTATCTTTTTGAAGAATTTACTTCTTAGTTTTAATAAAATAAGTGCGAACAAGTTACAATGCTCTAATATTGGGATTTACATGAATAGCTTTTTCTCTCAAAATCAATTTTCTTAAAATTAAATCATCTCTACATTGGTACAGAGCTAGGGATTTTAAGAAACTAAATGTATTTGTGCTATTCTGTATATACAGTGACTTCCAAAATATCATTTTTATTTTTTGAATAACAGAAGGATCAATCCTAAACTATATAATATGCTCTTAACTATGTTATGTCAACATAGGGGAAGGAGAGAGAGAGAAAATAGTCTTTCATGACACTGTGGCCATGAAGATATTACTGATCAATAATATTTTGATATAATCTAATTTCCAATCTCTGTATTTATGATCATATCTTAGCTTTGCCAGTCTTTTGAAAGTTGCAGAAATAACTATTGAACCTTGCCTTTGTTCACTGCCTTTTGTTTTTCTAAGTGTATTTATATGTTTTCTTAATTTATTATAATAGCCCTTTGAAGTAGATCAAATAAATGTGATTTCCATTTCATTGATGAGAAATCAGGAACAAAAAATTAAGTAGTTTGAGATGGATCTAGAACCCATATCTAACTTTTAGTTCAGAGTTCATTTCACTTTTAGATTACCCCATCTCCAATTAGAATGGTTCTTACTAAAAAGTTCACCCTCATTTTGTTAATAAAATTAAAGATTTATTTGAATCTCATATAGATTTCAATGTGTATGAATGCTTCTCTTTGCCCTTTATTTCATTAAAATGATGAATTGTGGGTATAATATCCCTTATGATCTTATTTTCTTACAAAGGATTCTTGAAGAAAACAAGATCAAGAAAGAAATGGAATAATGAATTTTAGAAAACTCATTGATAGAGTAATTGCACACTTATGAAACTGCTAACTTTAATGATTGTACTTACTCCAACTGCAGAGGTTTACAGGGACAGTTAGGACAAGACCCCATTTCATTATCGAAAAATTCTCTCTCTGTGATATAGCAATAAATAGAAAATAAAGAGCTTTCATAGCATTATTGTCTTGGATAAAAATGTCAATGAGAAATAGGGGTTGGATTATAGGGAAAAGGTTCAAGGGGAAAGAATTTTGGAACTTAAATTAAGTCCCATGAGATAATCTTGCTTTTTCCAAAGGTTAACAGTACGATAGCATTTGAAGCTTTTCTCAATCCTAAGGAACCCAAAAAAGAAAAGCTATCTGAAAAGAAAAAGAAAGATATCTTGCCTTTTTTGTGAATCATATATTTATAATGTATATATTTTAAAATCTTTGGAAATTTAAAAACATTTATATACATGTAGTTTTAAATAATGTTTGATAACATTAACTGGAGACTAAAATATAGTAAAAATAAAATCCTGACTTTATCGTTATATATTTGATGTATCTATTGGTTATAAAAAAACTTATTGATTATGAATGATATACTATAGGGTAAGCTATATAAATATATTTGTATTTGAAAGTGAATATCACAAGTATCTTCTGTCTGATTACTGAAGCCCATAGTAAAGAAAGAAAAAAGGACTGAAGAAAAAGGCAGATAGGCATTGCATAGTGCCAAGTGATCTGCACCTGGCTTCTTTGTCATTATGTTCATAACAATGGCAAAGAATACATTTGGATAACAGATTTAGTAACTGATTTCAAAGGCCCCTTCCACCCCTCTTAGTCAGACACTTCAGATATAAACATTATTCCATGGGCACCCACACAATCAGTAATAGTAAGGTCACAGCTGCTCCCAAAATGAAATAATGCGAAGGAGCTCAAAGACCAAAATGTCAATGATTTTTCTATACAAAATTATCCAAAATTATTAACAAAAACAACATATATCAGCATAATTGCCTCCTATAGTACAAACACCTCAAAGGACTTAAAGAAAAACTGTGAAAATTAGTTACAGGAGAGTTTATAACTATTTTTCTCACCACTAAATTTGGTATATAACATTTGAAATATGATTGTGAATCTATATTTCATAAAGTCTATGATTATATCAAAATCTTTTTCAGGTGGAAGGTACAAGCATATAATTAAATATAAATTTATATGTAGATTTATTTAGTGAAGCAGTTATGACTGGAATTTTGAACTTCATCCCTTAGTCAGAATGCTGTGGTTCCCAAAAAGTATAGAAAAGCAGTATAGTATAGCCAAAAGAATCCTCAATTTGAAATTAGGATATGGATTCAAAGCCTAGCTCTGATACTTGCTGGCTCTGTCAAACAATCAGTCAACAAACATTTTTTAATTCCTTTTTTATTTTTTTAATTAAAGCTTTTTGTTTTCAAAACATATGAATAATTTTCAACATTCACCCTTGTAAAATCTTGTGTTCCAAAATTTTTCCCTTCCTGTACCCCCTTAAGTTATCCAATATATGTTAAACGTGCAATTCCTCTCTACATATTTTCACACTTACCATGCTACACAAGAAAAATCAGATGAAGAAGAAAAAAAATGGGAAAGAAGACAGAATACAAGCAAACAACAACAAAAAGAGTGAAAATATTATTTTGTGGTCTACATTCAGTCTCCACAGTCCTCTCTGTGGGTGCAGATGATTCTCTTCATCACAAGACCTTTAGAACTGATCTGAATCATCTCATTGTTGAAAAGAGCCATGTTGCTGGGTACGATGTTCCCCTGGTTCTACTCACTTCATTTGACACAACAAGCATTTATTAAAGACCTACTATGTACCAGTAATTTTGCTAAGCACAGAACAAGTCATATAGCTTCTCTGAGTTTCAGTTTTCTTATCTGTAAAATGGGGATTTTGAACATCATGCCTTCTAAGATTCCTTCCAATACTAAATGATCACATGATAAGTATTCTGAGAGCTATTATAGCCTGAATTCTATTGTTTTAGGTGCCTGAATTCTATTGTTTTAAATGTCTGAATCTCTCCCCTCCAGTGTGAAACAAGTGGAACAAGGAAGGAGTATATACAATAATCCTCTATTTTGAGAATTCAGAATTAGAATGAAGGCCCCTTTTATCAAATTCCCATCAGGTAATTATAAAACTCCAGAAAATTAAAAATTTGGGCCCCCTAAATCAGGCCAAATTTCTAGAAAACATGGAGATTTTGTACCAAGTAATACAAAAATACTAAATATCATGAAAAATACTCGTATGTGCAATCTTAAAAATTACTTTGGAAAAACTGACCTTCTGCTACTACTGAGACCAGAAAATTTCAAGTGAGACATTTGAGTAGCATAATTTCCTCTATTATACTTTGGAACTAAAATACTCAAGATCCTGTGGTATTTTATGACTCCTATGTTAAAAGACCTTATTTCAACATAAGTGTAATTGTATAATCTAAGAATATGGTAATTTGGTATTATTTCAGAGGTTTTGTCTCGGCCTCAGCGTTAATTGTAAAATCTGGCCTCAAACACTTACCAGCTATGTGTCTCTGGGCAAGTCACAACTCTATTTCCCTCAGTTTCCTCATCTGTAAAATGAACTAGAGAAGGAAATTGGCAAACTATTCCAGTATCTTTGCCAAGAAAACCTCAAATAGAATTAAGAATTGGACATGACTGAGAGCAAGTGAAAATAGCAATTTGTAAATTATGTTAACTTGACTTTTGTTGTTCTTTTCCTACTACTGAATATGAATTGGGATAATAACAAGGATTACTCTCTGCCAGTGAGAGTTAATACTGCACTCATCTGGAATGGATAGTGGCCAGTTCTTTTCTTGTCCTAACTATTCCATGAAGTAGACATTCCAACTCTCATCTTGGTTAATTCTCTCTGGCTATCTCCTATGCCTAGAATACTCTCCTTTGTCAACCACAACTATTAACATTCCCATTTCCTTTGAATCCCACATTTTATAGGAAGCTTTCCTCAATCCTTCTTATTCCAGTGCCTTCTGTTTGTTAATTATTTCTTATTTATCCTGTATATAGATTGCTTATATATATTTATTTGCTTGTTTTCTCTCCCATTAGACTATAAGGTCCTTAAGAGCAGGGAATGTTTTTTGTTTCTTTTTATATACCCAATGCTTAGTATAGTGCTTGGCACATAGTAGGTACTTAATAAATATTGATTGATTGATCATTTCCTTATATTGTTCCACAAGAACACAAATGAAGCAATTGAAGTCTTTGAGTCTCTGTGAATAATAACCCCTAGCTAACCCATAATTGTTTTGACTGAGAAGTAGAACTAGAACTTTGTCCTCACAAAGTTAATTCTGATAATTTTCTGCCTCTATAAATATAGACACAACATAGACTTATATGTCTTAAATCATATAGTACAATCAAAAGAGAGTTGAATATGCAACACTGAATTTGGAGTCATGGGACTTCAATTCACATCTTGTCTTTGTTAATTACTGCTTTGTGACCTTGAACCAGTCGTTATACCTTTCTGGTTGTTAGTTTCCTCATCTGTAAATACGTATATGTGTAGAAAGGCTGGACTATGTGATCTCTGAAGTCCTGTCTAGCTCTAGATCTATATTCATATGATGTAATCAAGTGGTGTCAATCTCAAATAGAAAAGGAAACCTGCTAATGCATATTGATATAGAAAAACACAAATTAATATCATTTAAGTTGTATTGTATTTTTCTTCAGTTAAATAGGAGCCAATCACATTTTAATCTTGTTCAAGCTGCATTTTGGGATCTACAAAGCAGCAAGCTGCAAATAAATTTGAGAAACCTAACTACAAATCTAAGTATTAGAGGCCATGTTGATCTGAAAGAGGGAGCAAGAGTTAATAAGTTGCCTGACAGCAACAGGAAGTAGATATCAAAGATATTTTTCTCACAGTTCAGACACAAAATCTTATTTTTTTCTAATTTACTGATTTCAGTTTTTAGACTTTAAAGAATCTGAGCAGATAGGTGGTACTAAAGTTTGGAGTGGGGTGGGTGAAGGAAGAAACCAAAAGTAGACTTCATTAATATGACTGCTCAAAATCTGAGAAAATCTATATATTTAATATTGTCTCTCCTTATTAATTAGCCCCCTTTTCACATCTGTTTTACATTTACTCATTTAAAATAGCACAAATACAAAATTACACAATATTTTTTTGGCTAGGCTGAGGGATGAGACCTACCATTTCATTGCTATAAGGAGCATTCTAATAAGAAAACTCCTACCAATGCAGCTTAGTCCCTTTTCTATTATTTAAGGGTCAGAGCATTGCCTAGGGTACTGAGAGTTTAAGTGAGTTGGTCAGAATAATAAAGATGATATTATTAGAAGTGGTAGAAACTTGATCTTAAAATGTCTGGGAAAAACTTGATTGTAAGGAATTTTGAGAACTAAGGACAAAATGACAAATGCAACTAATTAAAGAATGATTATAATTTGAGATATTCTACCTAACAGGTAAGGAGAAGATAAAACACATCTATTCAGGATTCCATAAGCTAGGTTTTTAGTACTTAAATTCTAACACTAATTCTTACTATACTTAAACTCTAGTTAAATTTTATTTTTCTTAGGGGTTATTCAATGAACAACTATACACAATTTTACAAATGTTAAATTATACACTATGCATAATAAATGGGTTGTATCATAAAAAGAATTGTAAAAGAACTATGGATGACATCTGTAGGAGGAAATGATATTCAAGAAAATAAGTATTTCATAATGTTTGTTTTCTCCATGAAAAGTGTTTTTTGAATATACTAAATAAGATATTTTATATGGGAGGAATTTGTTAGATTCTAAGATGTGTCTTAATAAAATGGATAAAGTCACTCTCCCCCCTCCCCCCCCACCTCAGGGTTTGCCACAGCTAAGTTTCCTACTTCTGACAAAGTAGTTTTGGGTTTCTGTTTTTTTTTTTTTTTTTTTACCTGAACGAAAATGAGAGCTGAATTTCTCATTTTAAATTCAAACTGGATTAGACGCCATTTTTTAAAATTATAGCTTTTTATTTACAAGATATATGCATGGGTAATTTTTCAGCATTGACCCTTTGAAAACCTTCTGTTCCAACTTTTCCCCTCCTTTCCCGCACTCCCCTCCCCCTAGATGGCAGGTAAAACCATACATGTTAAATATGGTAAAGTATATGTTAAATACAATATATGTTTACATATCCATACAGTTATTTTGCTGCACAAGAAAAATCGGACTTAGACATAAGGTTAAAAATAACCTGAGAAGGAAATCAAAAATGCAAGCCGACAAAAACAGACAGAGAGGAAATGCTATGTTGTGGTTCATACTCATTTCCCAGAGTTCTTTCCCTGGGTATAGTTGGTTCTCTTCATTATTGAACAAATGGAACTGATTTGGTTCATCTCATTGTTGAAAAGGGCCACATCCATCAGAATTGATCATCATATTGTATTGTTGAAGTATATAATGACCTCCTATAGACCTCATTTTTGAGGGGCCTATGAAAAACATAAGCAAAAGACAAAATTTAGAGGGGATGCAATAGACAAATCATTTTTAAGGTCTTCAGTTTCCTACAGGTCAGTAAGTTTATCATATTGCTCCTGTTCCCCATTAATTTTCCTAATATAAATTTTTCCACCAGATAGCCTAGTTTTCATTACAAAATGTATGTCAAGAGATTTTCTCCGACCTTTAATCTGTTAACCACTGTCAATCTTCTACTCTATATCAAGGTTCCATTTTTTTTTTTTTTTCAAAGTGGCAATACATTACCACCTGGATAATTTTATCACTGATTATACCCCTTTCCCCAAAAAGTATAATGCTGTATAGCTAAGCAGATTGCATTAGTTTGTCAAAATGACTCATATATTCCACTGGAAAGCTGAAAGCAGTTCTTCCTGACATTTTTGTTCTGAAAAGTATAATGCAAAAACTTGCTATATTTACTGATTTAGGATGAACAAAGTATCCTGATAGCAAAGGTTCTTAAACTTTCTTAGGTCATAGAATCTTTTTGAAATTTGGTAAACTCATGAAACCCTTTGCAAAACAAGACTTTTAATTGCATAAAGTAATATGCATGGAGTACAATGGAAAATAATTATTCTTATAAACAGTTATCCCATTTTAAAATCAGATTAAGATTGTCTTAATGTCTTATTTTTCTGGCATTCAAGAGATACTAAGGGAAATAGTTTTTCTTCCTAATCTAAATTATCTCAGTATCAAGATAGAAGTCTCCTTAGAGCATTTAGGTGTTCTGAAGCAATTTTGTATTTCTTGTTACTTAACCAACCACAAGATTCAAGTTAAGTAAATAAGTATATATTAAGTGCTCATCAGTGTCTAAGTATTGTGTTAAGTACTAGAGATATAAAGAAAGATAAGCATAGTTCTTGCCCTTAAGGAGTTTACAATCTAATGGATTCAATATTTTATATATGGTGTCAAATTAAAACTGCCAATAATTAAAAAAACATCTCTAAGAGTCATTTTAAAGTATTACTCTCAATAATTACATACAAACTTTTCTGGATAATAAGAACTTCAGCATATTATTATTTTTATGAAATAGGTAGATGAATAGCTTATCACAGGATTCACACTATTCAGTAAATTTTGTATATAATTTTCTATCACCAGTGTATCAGTGTACCTGTCTTCCTATAAGCCTTCTAACATTTCTTATTTAGATTGTTTTTTTTTTTTGTTTGTTTTGTTTTGTTTTGTTTTGTTTTATGGTCATCTTTGTCACTCTAATGGATGGAAGATGAAATTTAAGAATTTTGTTAATTTGTATTTTTCCAATAGTGATTTAGAACATTTTAAAAATATGGATATAGAGATCTTGGGTTTCTTCTCTTGAAAACTATCTGTTCATGTCCTTAGGTCAATTGGTAAATGGCTCATTTTTAAATAAATTTGAATCAATTTCCTATAGATCTTGGAAATTAGACTTTTATTAGACAAACTATTAAACAAAGACTTTTTTCATTTTAATTTTATCTTTATTAAATTTATTTGCACAAAATTTTTAAATTTTATGTAATCAAAATTATACATTTTATTTTCTGTGATCTTCACTATTTCTTGTTTGATCATGACTTTTTCCACCATCCATAAATTTGACAATTTATTTGTTCTATGTTTCTGTAAGTTTTTTATAATGTGACCTTTTATATATAGGTCACATACTCATTTGTTTACAGAAATATTTTTAACATCTCTTTTAGTGATGGCCAAAAAAATGGAAACCAAAGGAATGATCATCAATTGAGGACTGGCTTAATAAATTATAGTATAAGAAAGTAATGGAATATTGATAGGAAATGAGGAAATAGATGATTTTAAGAAGACATGAACAGATAGAGTAAAGTAAGTGGGAGACATGAGAGAAACTGATACTAGAATATCAAGCTTATAAAAATGAGCAATTTTATTATTATTATTAAATTTTGATGAGAAAGGCATGCTATTGCATCTTGTTAGAACAAAGTGAAGTATCATTCAACATTAGAACCAGTGATAAGTAATCATATAAACCATGTAAGATAATCATCACAGATTAAGGCTAGATGGGATATTTGAGGTAATGTCATCCAACGCCCTCATTGTACAGATGAGAAAACAAAGACTAAGTAAGGGATAAAGTAAATTAGTCAAAGTCACAGAGATAGTAAGTGTCAGAATTTAGATTGGAATCCAAGTATTCTGTATCTAGATTCATGTTTTCCATCTTGCATGGCATTATGATTCAAAGACTCAAACATAATCTGACACACCAAAACCCTGTTATTTCCTTCTCTGAATGAATCCTTCAACCAACACAAATTGCATCTTATCTGTGCATTCTATCCTATTCTTATTAGATGGCTGAAAAATTTACCACTCTACTCAGTCTTGCAATAGGGCTCTCAGCTAGTCCAGTTCTTAGGTGGAAGATATGATAGCTCTCTACAAATCTTTGCAAACTATTTAGCCAAGGGTACCATTACCCTCCCAATTACTCAGGCTCCCAATCTAGCTGTTATTCTCTATTCTTCAACCTCCTTCACTGTCCATAATCCAGCTCTCATCATATCTCTCATGTACATCCCTCACCCCTTTCTTTCCTCTGACATTGTTACCATACTGGTGGCCTGGATTAATAATATAGCCTGCTAATTGGTCTCCATCTCCCCCAAATCTCTCCCCATTTTAGTCCATCCTCCACTAAACTATCAAACTGATCTACCTAAAGCACAGGTTTGACCATGTCAACCCTGCTCTCTCCCATTCCTTTTACTACTCTCATGCAGAACTGGTATACCACACTCCCTGAAAAAGAGAAAAAAAGAGTATCTAAGAAATTATACAGATGATTGTCTTGTGGTCAAAGGACAATCAGTTTTGTTAACAGGAAGGATCTAAAATTGTTTATAAAAGCTATATTCTAGCTTCTTCAACAAACTGCAGTGGTTTCTATTACCTCCAGGATAAAATATAAAATCTTCTGTTTAGCATTTAAAGCCTTTTTACAACATGGACCCCTCCTAACTTTTCTTCTATTCTTCTTACATCTTATTCCTCTCCACGTACTCTGTAATCTCTTTGCTGTTCCTCTAACACTAACTTTTTCATCTCCTGATTCTGACCAATTTCACTAGCTGCCTCCCCTGTCTGGAATTTGCTCCTTCTTCATCTCTATCTCTTGGCTGCCCTAGTTCTCTTTAAATGGATACCTTTTTCAGGAAGCCTTTTCCAAGTACTCTTTTAATCACAGTGCTTTCCTCAGAGAGTACCTCCCTACTACATTTATCCTATACATAGCTTCTTTGGATATAGTTGTTTGCATGTTATCTCTCACTAGATTGTAAACTCCTTGAGATCAAAGAATGCTTTTTGGTTTGGGTTTTTTGTTTTTGTTTTGTTTTCTACCTTTCTTTATCTTCCTATTGTCTAGCAGTGTACCTAGAATTATTAGATTTTTAATGAGTGCTAGTGGACACATTGACTGATGCTTCAGCATAGCATGAGGCTGACCCCCAGTTCTAGAAAGCTTTCTCAGTAGAATGTTCTTCCTAAGTAGCTGAGTCTTAGGACTTAAGTAAGACCTCTTATCTAAAACTTATAGTAACTTTCCTGAGGTAGACAATTTCATCAGAGAAATACAGGACTGAGAAGAATGACTGGCAAGGACATTGAGAAAAGCTGTGTACTGTGCAGAGCATATTTTAATTTGTGCATTGTTTCTTTTTTGATATACTCAGAAAGAAATCTGTTCTGATCTCTGATCTTCCATTACCATTTTCTTCGTCTCACCATATGCTGGAGGTGGGAGAGGAGGATGGGAATGGTATTCTGTCAAGTTCCCAGTTTGGAACTGAATGTGAAGGGAAATTGAGGGTTCATCCTAGGAAGTACCAGATTCATGATGAGGTTATTTGGAGCAAATAGAGAAGGAAGTAACTGAGAGAACTAAACCTTATGATGGTGCTGATAATGAAAGGTAATCGTTTTTTACAATGTTAGGGTTTTCAAAGTTATTTTCTTGCAACAACATAATAAAAAATAGGGCTTGTATTATATACAACAAATTTCAGAAGAGAAAAGTGGGCAAAACTGAATCCTTTAGCTACAATCTATGGTTAAGTATAGTCTTAAAGAAGGAATTTTTAAGATAAATGATATAGCTAATGAGGCTTGTACCAAGCATAGGCTTTATACATTCAAAACCAAGAACATTTAAAAAAAAATCATGATAATGTAGTAGAAAATAATTATACTAATATTGAAGAGTTGTGACTCTGACTATGATCATAACTGTTAGAGAGGAAAATGCTATACAGGAACATTTTTTTATTTTCCATTCAGTCTATTGGTAAATATGGTCACTGTGACTTTGGATGATAATATCAGGAAATTTGCAAAGGGATCATCAAATAGAAGGTCAACAATATGAAGAGAATGCATAAACTAAGAAGTTAACAGTTAACTTCTATTTTCATTGCCATCACAAAGAAAACAATAAACTTTACACATGTTTTAGACTGAACTCAAGACATCCTGACTCAACGTCTAATTCAAGATTTACTATACTGAGAACTACAAAGTATAAGAAGGACTACAAGGTAAGGCTGTTGTTAAGAATATTCCCAGTGGTACAAATAGCTATAAACAACTGTTGTCCCCAATCACTTTCTTTGCCCTAATAGTGAGGAGGGCCACCAAGGGCCTTCTCCCTCTCTGCAAGATTTCCCTAGCTTCTTTCTTTTTTCTGTCTTGGCTGTTCTCCATGCCCAGTTAAAGAGGCATGAATTTTAGAGCTAGACCTCGAATTGAGATGACTTAGTTATTTTACAGATAAAAAATTAAGACCTATAAGAGGTTGTGTTTCCTCCAAAGTTACACAGAGAGCTAGTGGTAGGACTATGATCCTAGATGCTTTTGACTTTCAGGTCATCATTCTTTCTTTAAAAACCAAACTATGTTACTACTTCTTTTTTTCTGGTTTTATTTTTTGATGTAAGTAGGGGTTAAGTGTCTGAGGCCAGATTTGAACCCAGGTCATCTTGACAGGATCTATGGTCTATCCACTTTGCACATTTTGGAAGGGGCTTGTTGAATTATCTCTCCATGATTTGTAACTGTAAACACTATTCACAGTTCAGTGTTCCCAATGTCATTTCACAGTATTGAACTCAGTCAAAAGACCAGTCTTCAAGTCCTGGTTCACCAATAACTCCCCAGTTTTAACTCTCATTTATTTTGTCCTTTGTAAGATTATTTTGGGATCTTTTAGTAAAGATAGGTTTGGGTATCTTTGAACGGTACACAAGGGAAAGAATTTGATAATATTTTCTCCCTACCTCAGATGTTGTTGATTGGTTCACCAAAAATGTATTAATTATGTTATAACTTCCACTACTGCCTTTTAGTTTTGAGGGCATAAAGCCTTCCTACTGCCCAGGTAGATCATTGACAAATATCTGCCTTTATGACCAAATGGTAGAATGTAACACAGGGTATTAAATCTATTTCATTAAGACTCAGATTCCTTGACTATATATGAGGATTTTGAATTAAATAATCTGTAAGGTTCCTTCTAACTCTGAACTTATGTTCCTGTGTAGATAAAACATTCTTTTATGATACTATCACCCTCAGAAGCTATAAGGCTTCTAATTCCAAGCAAGGTCAACTATCAGTTCACCCATAAAAGGATATTAAGAAGTTAGAGTTAAACTAAGCAATGGGACTTCAGTAGGGCATGAGGGTAGAAGATATATATGACATGGCATATACAATCTTTTCCCCATTTTATTGATTAGTTTTCCTTCTTATTTGTCTGTGGATTGATTATTGTCATAAAAGAAATTCTGACAAACTTCTGAGCATGATTCATTTATTAGCAAGGTTAACGATTGCAAAGAAACAGGATCAATAGCCTTTCAACGATCAAAGTCCCAGAGTGAAGTCTGACAGAATCTTTTATAGTGATTAATAAAATGATAGAGCAAAGTCTCAGGCAAAATAGGTTTGTCTTCTTCTCGACTGGCTATAAAGTAAAAGACTGAGTGGAAGGTCAAGTTTTGAAACAAGGATGAAGATAATGGTCATAACCTGAACAACCTGAAGTTACCCAAATCACAAGAATAGAATTGTGACCTAAGGTTACTTAGCTCCATCAACTTGCAAGGGTAAGGAACAGTGAAGAGAAATATTAAATCTAGCTTGATTAAGTCTTAACATATTAGAATTAAAAATCAAATTTCAATTTCATACCAATCCTTACAGTGAAACCAACTGGAAAGCATTTTCATATTTTATTAAATTATTACAATATAATATGATAACATATACTGTGCTTAGTTGACTTGCGTATCATTTGTATTGCTTGTCAATACCACTAACTTGTATTAGGGACCTGTATTGCATACTCTTTAACCTTCCTTTCTCTTTGTTTCTTTTTTAAAATTTTATTAAAGCTTTTTATTTGCCAAAAAACATATGCATGGGTAATTTTTCAACATTGACCCTTGCAAAACCTTCTGTTCCAAATTTTTCTCTCCTTTCCCCCACCCCTTCCCCTAGACGGCAGGTAGTTCAAAACATGTTAAATGTGTTAAAATATGTTAAATCCAACAGGGTATACATATTTATACAGTTACCTTGCTGCACAAGAAAAATCGGATCAAGAAGGAAAAAAACTGAGAAAGAAAACAAAATGCAAGCAAACAACAACAGAAAGAGTGAAAATGCTATGTTGTGGTCCACACTCAGTTCCCACAGTCCTCTCTCTGGGTGTAGATGAGTATCTTCATTACTGAACAATTGAAACTGATTTGAATCATCTCATTGTTAGAGAGCCACCTCCATCAGAATTGATCAGTGTATATTTTCTTGTTGCCATGTACAATGATCTCCTGGTTCTGCTGATTTCATTTAGCATCAGTTCATGTAAGCTTCTCCAGGCCTCTGAAATCATCCTGTTGGTCGTTTCTTACAGAAAAATAGTATTCCATAACATTTGTAGAGGGCTAGAACTCTGAAAAGGTATACTTGAATCTAAGACAGCAGAGTACTTAAGACTAAGTACCTATTCAATATGATATAATGGCTCCATAAACATATACTTAGATGATATGGTCATGTGATGACTCTCCTCAGGAAGGTACTGCTGGATGTGTTGTGGTGAGCTAATTATAGGGAAGGATTGGAGGGCTGAGGGAGAGAATCAGAGTCTCTCTGCCACAGCGAGTTCAGCAGGGAAGACTTCAGGCTCTGGACTCCACAGTCCAGGATCCGTCCTTGACGAGTTTTCCTGCCGCCTTCACTTCTCCTCCTAAAGACCAAGGACTTTGATACTGAGGCCCTCCAAAGAGCTAGTCCGGATATTACAAACATTCATATACCATAATTTATTCAGCTGTTCTCTAATTGATGGGCATTCACTCAGTTTCTAGTTTCTTGCCACTACAAAGAGGGCTGCCACAAACATTTTTGCACATGTGGGTCCCTTTCCACCTTTTAAGATCTCTTTGGGATATAAGCTTTTGCTGGGTCAAAGAGTATACACAGTTTGATAACTTTCTGAGCATAGTTACAAATTGTTCTCCAGAAGGGTTGGATCTGTTCACAGTTTGACCAACAATGTATCAGTGTCCCAGTTTTCCCACATCCCCTGCAACACTGATCATTATCTTAGCCAATCTGAGAGGTGTGTAGTGGTATCACAGAATTGTCTTAATTTGTATTTCTCTGATCAATAGTGATTTGGAGCAACTTTTTATATGACTAGAAAGTTTCAATTTCTTCATCTGAAAATTGTCTGTTCCACATCCTTTACCATTTCTCAATTGGAGAATGGCTTGAATTTCTCTATATTTGAGTCATTTCTCTATATATTTTAGAAATGAGGCATTTACAGAATCTTTGAATGTAAAAATGTTTTCCCAGTTTATTGCTTCCCTTATAATCTTGTCTGCATTAGTTTTGTTTGTACAAAAACTTAACTTAATATAATCAAAATTATCTATTTTGTGATCAATAATGATCTCTAGTTCTTCTTTGGTTACAAATTCCTTTCTCCTCCATAGATCTGAGAGATAAACTATCTCATGTTCTTCTAATTTGTTTATAATATCATTCTTTATGACTTCTCTATGTGTTTCAGGCTATCTTTCAAAGGCAAATGGAATTCATTTCTTCTTATCCAAAAGTATTTTCTATGTTCTTCACTATCATTCCATTTTAATGATTTTTGAGAGGAAATAAATGAAAACAATCAGTTGGACTGCATGTTTGACAAGACTTCAACATTCTTTCATTTCCTTGTTATGGGTGCTCCTCCCTTTAAAGACCTTAAATGCTCAGTGACCTAGTAGATCATCTTTGAAAGTCCCTGTTTGTAAAACTTTTCTTTATCCTGAAGCTAACATGGTGATGAACCTCTGGAAAGTTAGTCTTCCAGCAAGAGAAAAGTGTATTTCATCTTGGGGTTCATATTTATAGCTTTTTCAGAATAGTGTAGGATCTGCCAAAAGCTTGTATTCTACTGGCACATCATTCTGGAATCCATCATCACACCTATTCCATACCACTGAACTCCAGAATTCTAGAGGCCGTTGCCTGAATTCAGATAAATGCTTCTTCCTTTCCTTCCTCTGCCTCTTCCTTCCCTGGCCTCCTTCAAGATTCAGATCAAATCCTACCTTGTGCAAGTGCCAGGTGCTACACCTGTGGGCTTTATCTCCTTCTATTGAGTTTCAATGTGCATCTGGACATGGACCAGCTGTGTTCCCCAAAGAGAGTCACAACCCAGAAGAGATGAAATCAAGATGTTATTTATTAGAGGCTCTTTCCTCTATCTTCTTCTCCTCTACAATCTTTGGTCCCTCCTTATATCCCCCTTTTCACACCAACCTCAAGGAAGTAAGCTTATGCTGACATGGGTGATTCAGGAAAGGTCAGAGACCCCAGCAAGGGATTTTATGTTGATGTGGCTGAGTCACGGAACTCACATCCTGATGACAGAGCACTTTTCGGGCCAAGAATGTTTTTTGGGTCACTGTGACTTGCTCTTTGACCTGAGCTATTGTCAGCAATCTTTGCAAGCCCCAGGGTCTTATGTTTGTCGGGGGAACTACAAAGTAATCTCCAAGCCAGCACAGATTTCCTGCCTGGGCCCAAGACCCCTGGACTTTGTGTCAGCACAAACTTCTTGCCCGCCCTCTTGGCTCCAACATGCAAGAAGCCTTTCCTGGTCACCCCTACTGTTAATGTCCTTCCTCTGATAATGCCCTTATATGTCTTCTATGTATATAGTCATATATATTTGATTTCCTCCATTAGAATGACAGATCCTCCAGTGCAAACATCCAACTTTTTGCTTTTCTTTGTAAACGTGCTCAGCTTAATAAGATTTGTTGACTGAGTGACTAAAGTGGCTCTTGGAAAGGGCACTGTGAGAGAGCCACTGATGAAAAAGCAGGATCAGTGAATTTAGTTTAAGCATATTAATAATGAATCAATCAACAGTTATTAAAGCACCTACTAAATCAGACAGTGTGCTAAGTGTTGGGAATATAAAAAGAGGCAAAAGACAGTCTTTGCCCAAGTCAATCACCTCCAGTCTTCCTCCAATGGAACCTTTCTAAGTAAGGATAGGGCAGAGGTTTGATTTCAATCAATTGATAAATATTTATTAATCGCTTACTATGTGGCAGGCACTGTACTAAGCCTGAGAATACAAAGAGGCAAAAGATAGTCACCTGCAGAAGTTGTGTCTCTAATGGGACTTCTACAGAGGATGGATTTCCACCTGTCTTCATGCATTAGCAACCACCTTTTCAAGAAAACCTTTAAAAATGGCACCCAATTCAACCCTACCTTTCTCCTCCGTTTCAGTCTTTGAGTTTCTTTTTATGGGAGCCTATTTCCCTCAAAACTCTACCTCCAAAATTTCTTTGGTCTCCTCGAAAAACAAAAATTTGGTCGTAACCTCGGTTGGTTGCCAATACCCAGAACCCGTGGAGTGTAAAAAACCAAAAAAATCAAAACCCAAAAATCCTTTAAAACCCTGCGGGAGGGGGAGGAGGAGGGGAAGGGGAAAGGAAAGGGGAAGGGAAAGGGGGAGGTTCAGGTCAGAGAACTTGGGGTGGTTCGGAAGTGGCGGGATCCTCGCGCTAGGTGGGGAGATGGATCGGGGGGAGGGGAGGGGGAAGGAGCATTAAGGCCCCTCGCCCTCCGTCGGCCTCGCCCCCAAGGTTAAGTTGAAGGTCTCCAGGGTCGGTCCGGAGACCCGGCTCAGACTTTCAGATCTCTGTGGCCGCCGCGGCTGGCGGAATTGTGCAAACGAGGAGCACTTGTTTCCGCTGGGTGTGGGCTCTGCGCGGGCTGTCACTGTCCGGGGACGAGGAATAGACCTCGCCGCAGCCGCCGCCGCCGCCACCACCCCCCTCCCGTCTGCGCGGCAGAGAGGAGGAGGAGGAAGAGGAGGAGGAGGAAGGGGAGCAGCCATGTCGCTATTGTCTCCAATCCTCCCGGCCCTCAAGGTCTATTATTTGGCCGTTATCGTGATCCTGTCGCAGCTCTATCAGCGCTACCGCTACGGCTTCTCTTTACCAGGTTAGCAAATCAGCCCGAGTGGGCTTCCTCAGGGCTCTCCGGGATCTGTCAGGTGTGGCCCGGAGCGCCGGAGAGGGTGAGAGTGTATGTGTTGGGAGTATGTGTGTGTTGAGGGGAAGGCGGAGGAAGAAGAGAAGGGGGTGTTCCTTCTTGTTCCTCCTTTATTACGGAGGCGGGGGTACAGGAACTTGAATCTGGGCCTCGCTTTCTCGGCGGAGCCTTTATTCTTTTTGCAGCCTCCGAACTTTCCTCCCGTGGGCGGTGTGTTTGAGTGTATGTGTGTTTGTGGGAGGTTGTTTTCTCCCCTCCCTCCCCCGCCGCGCCTTTGCCTCTTCCTGAGCTCTCTTAAGCCTCCTTCCGTGCCCGGCCCGGTTGGGATGGAGCTGTTTGTTTGGTTGTGGAAGCTGCAGCCCGGACCTGGGGAGGGGGCGAAAGTGGGAGAAGAGTCCCCTTTTCTGCTTTGCTCTCCTCTCTCCAGTCTCTCTTCTGTCCCCCACCCCCACCGTAGGACTCCGGTAGGAGGAAGAGACCCGGGTGTGGGGTGGGGTGGGGTGGCTATGCAACGCAGCACCCAGAACCTTGACCTTGGCCTGGCCGAAAACAATGAGCCCCCCCAGATTGCCTGCGCCCCCCACCCTACCAACCCCTATTGGGCTAGCGCGGAATTGGGGCTGGAGCACGTTAGGCGGAGCTTATAATTCCCTTCAACTTCCCCCATCCCCATTCCCCCATTCACGGGGCTACTGCTGAAGGGGTTTGTGCGGGGAGTGGGGGAGGAGGAGGGCGTCGGGGGAGGGGCAAGGGGAAGCTGGACGGAAGCGCGAATCACCGGTCCCCGGACAGAACTCGGAAGCCGATCTCGTGCGCAAGCGCTTCAGTGCCTGAACCGGCTGGCTTCTCAGGGCCGCACCATCACTGGCCTTAGTTTCCTACCTCCGCTGGGGCCACTAGTTTAGTCTCAGTAACCCTGTGGGCTGTGTCCTGGGTGGAGTGGTGGGTGGGGGACGACGGGAGACCGAGCTCTGGCCTAGCTCTGGCTGTTGCCCGGCTCCTCCTCTTCTCCTCCTCCCCACCCCTCTTCGCACCCCTCTTCCCCCTTGCGTTGCACACTTGGCCGACCTGGCTTTTCTGCTTGCTGCACACCCTCCCATTCCCTCCCCAAGCTTTGTCTCAGCGGTTTGGCTGAGACTTTTTTTTTTTTTTTTGCTTCTTCAGGGCTAGGAGAATTGGGTTCTTATGGTTTGATTTTTTCCCCCCTAACATTGCTAAATCCTTTGTAAGAAATAGCAACCTCTTGTTTATCTGTTTTGGGTTACAAATCTCAGGTCGTTTTCCAACTCCAGATTATTTTTGGATGTGACAGCCCAGGGCATGCCTGCAGTATGTAACTTAGACCGATTTTACCTGGCTCTCTTGCCTTCCTTCATTCTTTTGAGTTTGCTGCCGAACTGCACAGTCAGCATTACCACCTTGCTCTCCCCAATTGCCCATATGAAGGAAATGTGGGTTTCCAGAGAACTTTAATATTGCTGCAGCTGAGTTGTAGGTAAGGAATGGATTCTTAATGCATGAATAGAAGAGAAATTAAATTTACAGTTTAAAAATTTTTGAAGCTGGTAGGGGATGAAGACTGGGAATGGATAAAGAGAGGTAATAAGTAAGTTTTCTTAAGTGCCACAAAAAATGTGAAAATGAATGTGCAGTTTGGATAATTCAGATGCCATCACATCTAGTTAATTGGATAACTTTATTTCTTTGAGTTTTTTTCTTTGTTTTCTTATCCTTAAAAGAACATATAAACATTAGATTGAATTCCCCACTCTTCTAAACAGATTGTAGAGCCTAATTTAGTTTAAAGGTCAACTAAACGTTTTTCTAGCTTTAGTTTTTCTGACTACAGGAATTGAAGCATTCACAATCTCATTGATAACATTTACTAAATCTGTAGTAATTAGAACAGAATAGAAAACATATGCTATCCCCTTTCCCCCCCACTTTAAAGTATTATGAATTACTGGATCTAACTGATAGATTGAGAAACATTAGTTTTGTTATGAGAAGGAGATTAGAAAAAAAGTATTGCATATAAATTGGACTAAAATTTAGTACTGGTAAAACTTAGAATTTTCTGATGAGAAATTCATTCCTTGGTAAAGGACATCATTAAATTTAGAGTGGTTAAGTAATAGACGTAATATCTCTTCAGTAAAATAGTTGAAATGATCCCCTTAGACTTTATTGTTGTGCATCTTAAAAACAAAATATTAAAAAAAAACCAGTTCTTTGTAAACTTCTTTGCTTAAAGATAAAATAATTTTCAAGAGTCAACTTGCAGTATCACAAATTTCAGGAAATGAAATAGGTTTTAGAAATTCTATAACTGCTGCCAACATTTCAGAGGGTCATAGTTTCTGAATAAAAATGTACACAATTAAACTCTTAAAGGGGTGTTGTTATTTTTTAAAGTTGATCATTCCCTATTGATTGGAATAGTCCCATGGGGACAGGGGTGAAGGAAATATTACCATTGTTTTGTTTGTCAAAATCCCAAATATATACAACTATTTCTTCAGTGCAATTTAACTTGGCTTTTAAAGAACTTCTTTATTTAGATATCTCTATCACAAAACTCATTCCTTAGAATGCTGAATGGAACTTCAGATGACTTGATCTGTTCAAAGGTCATAAGACTGCCAAACTGCTAATGAAGTTACAAGTTTCATATTTCAGAATGGAAATAGCTGGAAGTCTTCTGGGAACATTGAAATTGAATGAGTTCTAAGGAGTTTAAAAAGAAAATTTTAATGAAATGTAAGTTTGGGGATCATTTTCTTTAATTGAGATTAGACTAAGTGATTTGTAAACTGGATTAAGTTGAAAAAGTAGGGAAAAAATTCTTTAAATGGCTTAAAACTTCAAAGTAAATTCTTCAAAAATACGTATTATGAAGCATCAGTGTTTATTTGACAGTTGTATATTTACACAGATCATTTATTAGTAACTACTGTATCACTTTTCCCCTTCAAATGCTTATTTTATTTAAAAATAAGTGCATATTAGAAATGTCTTCTTGAAGGTGTGATATTACCTCATAATCAGGTTTTTAAAACCGAGATCTAGTCAGTATATTTAGAAAGATGAGCTAATGCTAATTGTGACATGAACATCTCAACATCGAAATGATTTGTAACCTCTTAAAACTCAGAGAATTTTAGAGCAGGAAATAACCTTAGAGTTTGTTTAGTCTAAAGCTCTTTATTTTATAGATGGATATAATATATAGATGGATAAAGATAGATAAATGGAGGGAGTTGGGAGTAGAATCAAAATCTTTTGATATCCAGATCAGGAATCTTTCCACTATACCAGGTAATAATACTGTGTTTCATCACTTTGAAATCATGTTGTCCTTGCAGCTGAATCGTATCTCAGAGACAAGATTTCTCCAATTTTTAACTGTGTGGAGTTATGATAGCTAAAGAAAATTGCCAGGATATGTTTTACCTTCCATTGTTAATTAACTTGTAAAATATATGTTGTGTTTTGTAATATGGAAGAAATTTTGTTAATGTTGAACTTGAGAAATCAATATCCAGAAAAATATGGCGATAGATGAAAAGATCTGAACCACCTGTAATGTTTATTTTTGGTGGGGAGTTAACATCTATAACTTTAAAAATGAATTAACTTAAATAAAATATTTTTATGTAGGAATCCAAATATAGGAAAGCCATTTTCCTTATATAACAAAAATATTGAACGTTTTTACAAAAGCATCATAAAAATGGACATTTTAATATTAAGAATTTGAGAGTTTCAACCATCAGTTTTATTAGGATATGTAAGGTAATGATAATCTGTGTGTATGTATGTATGTTAGTGATGTGTTGATTTACTAAACATATTTTATAAAGAGGAAGCATTATAATTTACACTTCTTGTTTGTCTTATGCTTTGTGGAGAGCCAGTGATTGTGGGGTATTTTTTATGATGCGTGAGAAAACCATCTGTGGACAGTATTTCTAGTCACTTGATATCAGGGTTGTAACCCTACTGGGGCTTTTGGGACACAGAAATTATGGCTTAGAGACCAGATGGGGAGTTTTGACTCTTAGAGAAAATTGTCAAAATGGGAGTGGCACATGGCTCCACTTGGTGGTTGAGATGGTAGGGTAAGCCCTACTCCTTTGTTTTTCCTATGATAACAAAGTCTTATTTTGTAATGGTTTAGATGTTCGTCTAGTAAAAAGTTGTGTTTCTTAAGTGAAAAATTTAGAATTTGAGTAAAATTACCCATATTTTCCTATAGCCAATTATAAACAAGGCATCACCATATTGTTTTGTGTTAAGTAAGTGATCATAGATAATGAGGGTCTCATTATGTTGACATTTTTCAGTACCTTGCCCCTTGGTAATGAGATTTTTGTCTGGGCTTAAAGCTGTTTTCTCAGCCTATTATAAAATAACATATTTGGAAAGTCTCTGACTCTTTGTGACCCCATTTATTTTTTGTTTGTTTGTTTGTTTGTTTTTTTGACAAAGGTACTGGAGTGCTTTGTTGTTTCCTTCTTTAGCTCACTTTTATTGAAAAGGAAACTAAGTTAAATCAGGGTTAAATGACTTGCCTAAAGTCACATAGCTAGTAAATATCTGAACTTTGACTCCAGGCCTGGTGCTCTATCCATTGCACCATTGCCTTTGGAGAGCTATTATTTACTGCTTTGAATGTCAACCCTGGGTGAAAATAGCAGTAAAGTCTAAATTAAAAGCTACTGAAGGAAGAGCACAACCAGATTTTTTTTTTTTTCCTTTTCTTTTTAAATTGACTAGATATTTTATAGCTTGTTTTCTTTCTTGGACATCATTCTTTGCAATAAGCCTAATTTAGGGGCTTTGTTTTTCCATGAATCGGCATGTTCCAATCCAATTCAATAAACATTTTCTAGGTGCTTATTGTGTTCCCAGCACTGAACTACACACTTTTGATACAATTAATGAAAACAAAAATAGCCCATTCCCTCAAGGAGTTTATGTTCTAAAGAGGAGATAACACATCATTTTCTTTTTTGGGTGTTCATGCAGATTTATTTTGAAGTGTTTTATAGGTTCATAAGCTCCTAGATTTAAAATTGGAAAGGACTTTAGATTTCATTGAAGTCCAACTATCTCATTTGACTGATGAGAAAACTGAGACCCAAAAGGGAGACGAAAATTGCCTGGAGTCACTCAGCTAGCAAGCAGTGGAGCTGAGCTTGAACCCAGGTTCTTTAACTCCTCAACTCCAGGATGCTTTCCAGGAAATAGTGTGTTACTTCTCTCACCTTGAAACTCAGGCTTCCAGTTGGGTGATAGCTTATTTAAGCCACTGTAAATGTACAAATGGAGGCCTCTAAACAGGGATGATAATAAAATGCATAAATGATTTGCTTGCCAACATAAATCTTAGTACAATTAAGATCCACAATTAAACTATAGTTTGTCATAACTTCTGTCCCCTTCTAAGCCATATTAAAATCATGTATTGTGTCTTGAAGCCATTATTATAAGATGTGATCTTTGCAATATTTGTTTAAAATCATTGAAATTACTTGGCCACAGGAATAAGACTCAGATTTTAATAACTTTTATTAACAAAATGAATGAGATTTGCTGCTTATATTCAACAAGAATTTATTAATCACCTACTATGTATCAGGCTCCTATACTAAACATCAAAAACTCTCTTCAAATTTGTATATACTAAATATAAAACTGGCATCCTGAATGGGGACTTAAAGAAAACATGAACATTTGGGCATTTAGCTGTTTTCTAAATTTCCAGGGACACTTTTAATTTTTGTTAACCTCGACTCTAGAAATAAACATTTTCATTTGATATTTTTAACAACTGCTAGTCAGAAAATTCCAAGAATGAAGACATTCAGCATTACTCTAATAAAGGTTATTATTATTTTAATAAACAACATGATATGTTAAAAATTGCTTATTTAAATGGGAGAAAAAAAGTTTCTTGCTTGTTTAGAACTTTCTTTTGCATCATTAAAACGTCTCATAAGTTGGCACTTTTTTTTTTTTTTTTGACATACTTGGTTTCAGGCTAGTTCTTGCCTTATATGCTTATGCTATATTTCAAGTAGCATCAGGTTCTCTAGCAAGTATTAGCAGTAAAAACGCTAACTCTTGCCCTAACTAGAGTTTTGTAAATGCATGTGTCTGCATGTAGTAAATGTGTGTGTGTGCATGTGCACGTATGTGCTTGCATTTCCATAAATAGTTTAAAGTTCTGTTGCTAATTATCTGCAAAACTTTCCTATCCAAGTGCTTGTTAAGACTACTGGAACCAGTTAATATGAAACAGTTAAAGTTAGAAAATAGATGTAAGATAAAGATTTGCCTACTTTTAATATTAACTTTATCTTGAGATGTTCTTTTGAATAAAAAATGTTAAAATAATAGCAATGAATTTATTTATTTAGGGAACATTAAACAAAATTCCCGATTCTTCCTCTAATGGGAGCTTTCCTCCCTTAATATTGAAAAGACATTTGTCAAATTGGACATCTTATATAAGCCACAAATCCTGGAGACATCATCCTAACTTCCCAATCTAGTTAGAAGAGTGGGTTTAGCATTGAGTTTGCAAATGTGCTGATTTCAGTTCTGTAGTGAAGCTGTGATCACACCAGGAGTACTTTCTCATTTTTTGTTTATGTTACTGCTTTTTAGCAGGTACTCATTAATGAGTGAAGGATCAAAAGGCAGGACGGTGGTGGAGAAGCAATGGAGAATAAAAGCTTAGAAAGTTCACCATCAGACCTAAAGTTAGTGGCTCATCCGAGAGCAAAAAGCAAAGTTTGGAAATACTTCGGTTTTGATACCAATGCAGAAGGATGCATATTACAGTGGAAGAAGATCTACTGTCGTATTTGTATGGCACAGATTGCCTATTCAGGAAACACTTCCAACCTTTCATACCACCTGGAGAAAAATCATCCAGATGAATTTTGTGAATTTGTAAAGAGTAATACAGAACAGATGAGGGAGGCTTTTGCTACCGCTTTTTCAAAACTAAAGCCAGAATCTTCACAGCAGGTTGTTCAGGACACTTTAATCATGAAGACCAGCCACAGTTATGAAAACAAAAAGCATCAGGAGCTGACCTCTGCTGTGATTAGCCTAATTTGTGAGGGCATGTATCCTTCCTCCATAGTGGATGAGCCTACGTTTAAGATGCTTTTGAAAACAGCAGATCCAAGATATGAACTTCCTAGCAGAAAATATTTCTGCACAAAAGCAATTCCTGAAAAATACAATGCAGTTAGAGAAATTGTCTTGAAAGAACTGACTGACATTTTGTGGTGTGGAATATCCACAGATATTTGGAGAAGTCAAAACCAGAATAGGTCCTATGTAACCCTTGCGGTTCATTTCCTCAATAGCAGCTCTTCTCATTGTTTGGCTGTTAACTCACGATGCTTAAAGACTTTTGAGGTCCCTGAAGAAAACACTGCAGAGACAATTACAAGAGTTCTTTATGAGATTTTCATTGAATGGGGGATCAACACAAAAGTCTTTGGTGCTACAACAGATTATGGCAAAGATATTGTTAAAGCTTGCTCACTTCTAGATATTCCAGTTCAGATGCCTTGTTTGGGTCAGACTTTCAATGCAGGGATACAACAAGCTTTCCAGCTTCCTAAGCTGGGTAGTCTCTTGACAAGGTGCCGGAAATTGGTGGAGTATTTTCAGCAGTCTACAGTAGCCATGTACATGTTAAGTGAAAAACAGAAACAGCAGAACATCATGCACTGCATGCTTGTGAGCGATCGTGTTTCCTGGTGGGGAAGCACACTTGCTATGTTGCAACGATTGAAAGAGCAGCAGTTTATCATTGCAGCTGTTTTGGTGGAAGACAGCAATAATCACCATCTTATGTTGGAGACCAGTGAATGGAACACCATTGAGGGGTTGGTGGACCTCTTGCATCCCTTTAAGCAAGTGGCTGAAATGATGTCTGCATCCAAGTATCCCACAATAAGCATGGTGAAACCCCTCCTTCATATGCTTCTCAACACAACCCTGAACATCAAAGAAAATGATTCGAAAGAAATCAGCATGGCCAAGGAAGTGATAGCCAAAGAATTGTCAACAACATACCAGGAGACCCCTGAGATAGACATGTTCCTTAATGTGGCAACATTCCTGGACCCTAGGTACAAGAAACTGCCTTTCCTTTCTGCATTTGAACGGCAGCAGGTTGAAAACAGAGTTGTAGAGGAAGCAAAAAGCCTTTTGGAGAAAGTAAAGGAAAATAGTTTCAGGCCTGAAGAAAAGCTCTTTTCATTATCTGAAGAGCCACCAGTGAAAAAAATGATTATTTCTTCGACCCCACCACCAACTAGTGCAATTAATAATATGCTGGCAGAAATCTTCTGCCAAACAGGGGGTGTAGAAGATCAAGAGGAATGGCATGCCCAGATTGTGGAAGAATTGAGCAATTTTAAGTCTCAAAAAGTACTTGGTCTAAATGAAGATCCCCTTAAATGGTGGTCTGATCGATTGGCATTGTTTCCTGTCTTACCAAAGGTACTTCAGAAGTATTGGTGTATTTTGGCTACAAGGGTCTTCCCTGAACGACTTTTTGGTTCATCTGCCAATGTTGTAAGTGCTAAGAGGAACAGATTAGCTCCAGCTCATGTGGATGAGCAAATATTTTTATATGAAAACACTCGTAATGGGTCTGAACCTGAACCTGAAGATGAGGATGAGGGGGAATGGGGCTTGGAACAAGAACAGATTTATACTTTAAGTGATACAGTTAATGTAAGCAACAGTTTCTTTAATATAAGGGACAGTGGATTCATCTGATGATGCTAACAATGCATTAAAGAAAAGCTGTTTGTCCTAAAAGTTACCAAAAATAACCTGTTTGATGCTTTCTTGTAAATATAAGACAGATGTAACAGTGGCTTGGTTTTTCATTTTCATGTATTTGTGCCTGCCATCCATAATCTCAACATAGAAAAGAAAGCTGATATTTGATATTAACTGAAATAAGAAAGATGGAGTGTTCTCCTTAGGATTTGACTGTGATTCCTGGCCCTATCATTAATTATTATTATTTTTTAAACCAATGAAATTAAACATTTAGAAATCCAATTGAAAAAGGCCCTCTGAGGAGTTTGCCAGATTAAATTTAAAATTTATTAATAAAAGTAGAATTGGAGGGGAGAGTTTTTATTTTAAAATGTTTTATTTCATTTAATTCAGTCATATATCTAATAGTTTTTTAGAGAGATCAGAGACCAAGCAAAAAAATAATTCCTTTCCTAGAGTCCTAGGTATAAGGTTATATGTTATTAAAATTTAAATATGTAAAATATTTACTTTTTAATTTAAATGGAAACTTCCCTCAGAAAATTCTGAAAGTCCTTTAGTAGAAATATTCTTTAAAGAGAAGGCTAACTTTTAAGTTTAGTCTTAATTGCAAATGAGCATATAGAAGCACTTACCTTCCTTATTCCTTGCCCAAATATGAGGTGTTAAATTTTTATTATGTTTCTTGTCATACTGCCAGTTCTGAAACATCTCCCTGTTGCCAGAATTCTACTTGTAGAGGTGGTTAGTCCAAACTTTCCTAAAATTATTGCATCCTTTTTCTGGTTGATGTATTCTTATGTATATGATAGTTTGCTTTGTGTCAGAATGCTCAAGTGTTCTGCATTTCCTTAAAGGAAAAAAAAAAAGTATTTTTTTTCAGGCAGAAATAATGTAAAAAAGTTGCTTTTAAAACAAAACAAAACAAAAATTCCTAGCCAGTTTTCTGGTTTGTTACATGAAGGTAGCCAAATGCCCATGAGGATTTAGCAGAAAAATTAATCTTTTTATCTTTAACTCTCCTTAAAAGCAGGGATACTTGTTATAGTGTTCAAATCCCCAGGACTCAGCCCAGTGCCTTGCACAAAGTAGGCGCTTAATAATTATTTGCTTAGTTGAAATGAATTTAATTTTATACCAGTAGTCTAAATAAATTTGCAAAGTTGCCCATTATGATTTACCTCTTGAGTCAGTTTGAGGTGTTTACTTTCGGTATTCAGGGAAGTATGAAGGAATCCGATAAATTTTAATCTATTATTTTATCTTTAAAACTTTTTGATTGTTAGAGAATTCAAAGAGGCACACCATCTTTCTGTGTTAGATTCACCTCGCTGGCTATTCTGTGCATCTATTTAAGCAACCCATATTGGGAAAGACTGCATATAAATGGTTTAGGAATGACCATTTTAACTAGTAACTAAATTCTGCCCTGGGGTTGGAGTGTTGATATGTGAGTGTTTAGAAGAAAAAAAAAAAGTCAACCCTGGAGTTGGTGAGAATTTCATGTGCCTTTTGAAGGATAGCATCTGGTCTCTGTCATCAGTGATGCATGTTTTTAGGAAATAAATTTGCAGGTTAAAAGTAACCAGAAGAGATATTTCCTTTTAAAGGAAAATATGATGTTAACTTTATGAACATACTGTATAATTTTAGGCTTTTTGTAATTCATTTGTTAACGTACTGAGACACTGTCATGTTAGAGGTGAGAAGGTAGTGTCTAAGTTGGCCATAATAGAATATGGCTGGTAGATTCACCTCTGTTCTTCACTCTAAGACTCCTAAGGCTGGAAATACTGTACAATGCAACTTGTATTTGCCCTTACTTGTGTTTTTTTTTTTTTTTTTTTTTAATAGCAGTACAGTGCACAGTTCTGTTCTTTGAATCTCTGAATAATGAAACTGTAAACTGTTGTAATGAGACTAGTCTCATTGCATTTTGTTTTTGTTTTTTGTTTGTTTTTGTTTTTTTGCCTTTGTTTTTGTTTTTAAAATTCTTGTTGTCGGTCTTGCCCATTGGCTATGTTTCTTATTTAATGTTTTAGGTTTTGACTATTGTTAAATAAACCAGAGAAATAAATTAGCTCCTAATTTATTTGTCTGATGTGTGTTCATATTGATAGCACTTTGATTAAATTCTAGCAATGAGAGAGTTTTTTTTAAAAAGACACTTTTTCAAAGCATTCAACAAAAACTTAGTATTTTCTTTTCTGACCTTTTGAAATTTAGAAATATTATGATGCACAAAAATTTTTTTGAATTAAAAAGTCTAGTTCTGTAAAAATCAGTTGCTTGAAAATTTTCCTAAAGTTGGAATTGCTTGCTACTTTCCTTTCTTGTCCTGGAAATAGAATAGATGTTTGTGGGGAGAAGTTTTGAGGACTTTATTCAGGTATAGGTAAGAATTTTGGTTGGTTGGAATCAAATCTAACACTTCTACTATAGGGAATTGTAGGATATTTTATTCTTTTAAAAAGTGGAATAAAGGAAAAGAACAAAGGAAGCCAGTATATCACACCTTACACTAGCAATGTGTTAGTTGACAATGCCTCATTCTAGAAAGCAATCAAAAATCTTAGATCAAAATAGGCCAATCTTCATTTATCAAGTTTACCCCTAGAGTATTTTTCCAAATTTTGAATGGAAAATGCCTCAATATTATTTGTTGCATTATTATTTGGAATTCGTTCTCTTAGCATTTAAGGATCATTACATTTCTTGTGACTATCTTTATATATAATTTTTTTTCTGAGCTACTGTATAATAACTGTGTGTATATATATATGTGTGTGTGTATCTATACATATGTATCTACACACACACACACACACACACACACACACACACACACACACAAATCTGTTTTCTTATCAGTGATTGCATGGGACAAACTCCCTTAAAATTTTTCCTTATGTATGATTTTAATGTAAAGTCATAATTCTGGACAGAGATTCTTCCTCTGCCCCTCACCCCTTACTCCCACAAAAATATTTCTTTCACAGAGGAGCTTAGTAAGCTTTTAAGTGTTTATATTTATCAAGAAAAAGAAATAATTCCATGATAACTCCAAAATCAATATGCTTTCATTTCAGTTTTTAAATATTTCTTAAAGATCCAGGAAATTTTGAAAATGAAAGAGTTGAATTTAGAAATATTGTACATAGATTCCATGAAAAAAAAATCCACTTAATCTTAAATGCTGCATCTATTTCAATTCTTGTACCCTCTTAGGTTTTTTTTGTTTTTAAACTTGAATGTCATTTCATATATTGGAAATTGTAGATATTGCACACCTAAATCATTGTACTGTATTTATATTATTAACTCAGGGATAATGACTGTCTTAATTTAAATGATCTGTGTTGTGTCTAATTGTTTTTCAAATCTAAAAATGAAATACATTTGATGATGTAAAAGTTTATAATCTGTATCTCTATTGACAGAGAATGTGAAATCAAACTTGACCTTTAAATTTCTTTTCAAGTTTCTTGTTCAGCACACATCTGGAGCCTCCTCTTGGAAACTTTCAGGTGGCTCATGCTGACTATTTTAGGCCTCCAATTTTTATATCCTATCAACAGCATTTTTATAGGATGCTTTTTCTTCCCCTTTTTGATGTTACATTCAAGAAAGTCCTCTGCTGTTTAACAAGCCTGTTCTTATCTCCATGGTGCCTAGCACAGGGTGTCATCAGCATTATCACTTAGGACTGTGGCTTAATATTTGTACAACATGGTCAGCAAGGGACCTGCATGGTGTTTTAGTTGCTTGAAGATTAAAATAAGTTTTTCTAATTTTTTTAAAGTTATGTCCTTGTAATGAAATTGTTCTAAAAATGATTACCTTCCTTTTTTCTGCAATTTTTTTTTATTAGATAAATTGCACAATATCCAAAAATATGTGGAGGGGAAAAAAAAGACATTGTTTTTATTAAGTTTTGGTGTGATGTACTTTAGATGAATAATTATGCTCTTTCTGTATAACTCTTTGGTGTATATGACTATAAGTGACTTTTCTTTTAAACTTTGTCTATTACTTGTTGATGAAGAGAACTTTATGGGTGTCATATTCCCTTATTACATTGTCTCTGTTGCTGTTCTGAACAATTTGTTCTTTTTGGATTGAAATTATTAGGAACTTAGCTTTAAGAATGTACCAAACAAAAAGTAATGATAAGATTTCAGGGGTTTAAATATTTCATTTTATGATGTCTAATATTTAAATTCTATATAATATTTATTTTTACAATAATAATTATGTGAGTAATGTTTTATCTGATTTGGTCCTATGGACTCCTTACTGAATTTTAGGTGCTATGTTTGCCTTGTTTTTGAATTGTGGTATCTAATAAGATTATATATTTTCTGTTGGTTGTTCTCAGAATACAACATTTGTGCCTTTTTGATTTGCTTTTATAGCCACTGGTGAGGGTGAATTTAATATATTAAAAATATGTTAATATACTTAAAATAGTGGAAAAAATGGTATAGAGAAGTTTAACTATTTCCAAAAGTCTACTAATTAATTATAGGCTTTTTCCTCTTCTTGGAAGATATAATTTGAATAAGTATTGATGTATCTAAAGGAGTTGTTTTTTTTTTTTTTTTTGAAATATGTAACATTTTGACACATACAAATGTATTAAAATTAAGAGAAGACACGGTTGGATTAACTTTTTTTAAAAATAAATGTACTTATATAATTATAACTTGTTTCAACTTATATACAGTGTCTTGAAACTGAAATATAGTTGGGTTTTTTTTTTACAGTTATGGAAAACAAAATCTTGAAGTTAGAGGCAATTTTAATAGATTTGTTGTGTTTATAGGGTTTAATTCAGAATACACCTCAGAAGTCAGTTGATCCAAAATCCTCCTGTTGCAGGATTCCTTTTTGATATATTCCTAATAGTGACCCAGATTTTGCTTCACTTGTTATAATGCCAATGTTTTTAGATAGTCTCCTTACTCTCTATTCCCTTATCCTTTTGTGACCTGTTGATTTGTTCAGTAGCTCTAAATATTAGAAACTTTTTATGTTGAATTGAGACTACTTATTAGAAGTTATCCATTGGCACTAACTTGACCCTTTGGAATAATACCACTCCAAGTATATTGCGACTTTTAACATGGAAGCACTTCAGAAATTTGAAGGTAGTCTTTACATTCTCACTATGTCTTTTCTTTTATGGGCTGAACATCATAGTTCCCTAATTATTCCTGTGGTTTTCAGGCATCTTGCCATATAAAACTTTCTCTGGATGCGTTCTAGTTTGTTAGTATTTCTGTGGTACTCAGATCAGATGCAACATTCCAGAATTTGGTCTGATCAGCACTTAGATTGTTAGTTGATTGTTAACACTCTTGACTTGGTCACTATTCTTTTATTAACGAAGCCTTATTATTTTTGTTAGTTGTTTTAGTGTTTTTCATTAGTAACTTTACACCTGTTGATTTGAAGGTTCCTTTCATATGAACTTTTGTCAAGCCTCTTCTATTCCTGTACAAGTCTTTTTTTGATCCTAAATATAGGAGCCTTGCTTTCATTTATTTAAGCCTTATCTATTGAGTATATGAAGTACTTTGCTAGGTGCTTTATTCCTGTTAATCTGTTGATGTATCCTAATTTGTCGTACGACATGTAAGTCAACCCTATCAACATTGTCACCAGCAAATTTGACAAGCATCTTATATATCCATCCAATATTTTTATAGAAATGATGATCCTATAGTCAAGACAGAGCCCTGTTGCACACCACTAAAGACTTCCATTCAGGTTGATGTTTTATCTCTGGGTATAACTAGGCCAACTCTGAATCTACATACTAATATTATATCCTCCTACATAACTTACTCCATCAGATATGTAAAGATACTGTGAGAAAATAATCATATTTTATTATATAAGGATATTTTATGAAAGTTAGATTTTGATTTTCTTACCATCAATAGTCTAATAATCCTAAGATTAAAAGAAATTGTTAGTGCCAATTTTTATTTTAAACTTTTAAGATGTGGCAAAGTTTCTCTTCTGATTTTTCTTGATCTATTATGTAAGAGCATGAGAAGTATTTTTTCTGCTAATATCTCTAAAATGTATAATATCCATCACTTGAAAAAATACTTTGAGAAGCAATATAACTTTCCATTTAACTTAGGAATTAAATACATATCTTTACACATACACACATATAAAATTTTTTTTTCAGAGGCAATTGGGGTCCGAGGCCAGATTGGAACTCAGGTCTTCCTGACTTCAACGCCAGCACTTTATCCATGGTGTTGTCTAGCTGCCCTGAATCAAATATATTTTAAATTATGTACATTATCTTAAATCTTTTGCCCTTCTCTCATCAGAAGTCTAGGATATAGATAGAAGAGCAGGAGGCAGGCTTAGAAAAGATAGTATATAACAGTGAAGCTATTTTATAGATTTCCCCATTTTGAATAGGATGAGGATTAGAAACATCTTATGCAAGGTTATGCAACTAGTTAGATGACAGGCCTGTTACTCAAACCCCATGTTTTCTGGCTCCATGTTCATTGCTTTTTACTATTTCACTGTCTCTCAAGATAGAGGCCTGTTTTCTAACAGTCTATCACTAACTATTTCTAACATATTTTATATGACAGGCATTGTGATAGATGGTAGGCACAAAGGCAAAAGTGAAAAAATGCTTACCCCTAAGGAGCTTACATTCTGTTGTGTCAGACAGTATGTAAGTGGATATATAAAATATATAAAAAGTAATTTTTTTCTTGGAAGAAGGCAGCAGCTGAGAATATTAGAATGGGCATCATATAAAAAGGTGGATATATGTGGTGGCATTCCACAGCCAAAAATAAATGATTTTTGGCTTATCTATTGTTTTGTGGCTTGCCTTTGTTCCCTATTTATTATTTTACATAAAAAAATGTTGTGGGTTTTTTTGAGAAATATGAAATTGTCACTTTAATAGCATAGAGAGAAAAGGCAATATAAATTATGTTTAAAAAGAACAGATGTTGTGAAACTGCATTGGAGTCTTGGCCAGTGAGAGTCCAGTTCTGGCAACATGACACACATGCACACTGACAACATGTGTTTGGTGAATCTGCCTCTAGAAATGGTGATAAAGTGGATTATGGCTATTTTCTGTTTTCTGGTATGATGAAACAGTTTTGTGGTATTGTCTGCTGAACCAGGATACAATAGACACACACTACTGGGTAAAACCTGTCTTTCTTGGTGGGTAATTAAGACAAGGACTGCTATATCTTTTTAATGTTTATAAGGTAAGGAGAGGGAAGAGGCAGAAACAGAACAAGAGGAACTAATAGACAACTCTACCTATTTACAGCCATGAGCTTGTTTAATGTCTTTGCTATGTCAATTGTTTCTTGGGTATAGAAATAATGAAAATGGCTTTAGACATTTGAAGCTCAGAAGATTGCAGCTATTTAAATTGAGATATATGTATTATTTTTACATGAGATATTGAAATATGTATGGTAAGGAATTGTTCTTTCAAATATTTTTGGCTAGACTGATGGATTGTAAGTATTCAGAAAATTAGAGGAGAGAAAATTGTATATGACTTGAAATTCATTATTCCATAAACTTGATAGAAAGTCCTTGAAAAGATGTGAAATTTTTAAACACAATAATGAAATCAATCATTATAAGGAGGATAGGGTCTAGTTTTATGGTTTTAATGTTTAAAGATTGGGAGTACTGCTCTTAGGGGTATGTATGACCTAATTATGATGAATCGGGCTATTGAGAAGTTAATTCTTAAATTTTCTAAGCTTTAATCTTGCTTTTTTATTTAGTGGAAATACTTGATTTTAAATTTCATCTCTGATAAATATAAAAATATTAAAGAGATAATTAAATATTGTTAAAAAAAACTTGGAAAACTGTCTTGCTTTGTCTGTTTTGAATTACTCATTTATGGAGAATTATATTTTCTGAACTGATTCCCAACTGCCTTGCTGTTTTCTGTGTGACAGCAATTTCCAGAACAGTGGGGGTTTATACACATAAATGTGTGTGTCATCACATATACACATTTATATATACACCCATGTACACATTATATATTTACTTAATATATGCATATATTTTGCATATATATGAAGGTAGAAAGAAAACACTACAACATATGGGAGAAATAAAAGTTGCATTTTAAGTTTAAAATAGGCTTAAAGACACAGTAAAAGAAATGAACATGGTTTAAAAAAAGTATATAATTTTTAAATAACCAGAGGGTTTTTGCCATATAGAAATACAGAATACAGAATACAATACAGAAATTTGCCATAACCTAGTTTATTGAGATAAACAATTTTTCAAGGATTTTTTTTTTTTTTTTGAAAATTGTAGTGCCCAAAGTAAGTACTTTAAAAGAAACAAACAAACAAAAAAATTCACTGCTAGGTGAATTAAAAAGTTGTATTTTTATGACTTTTCAGACCTTCCCTTAATGAGTTCCCATTGTGTGTTTTTTTAAATTGTTATTGTTATTTTAATCTCTTCCATCTTTACAGACACTACTTGGTGGAATTCTCATGTTCCAAAAATGTTTGCAATGAGAACTTTTGTTTCTAGATAGGTTAATTGTTAATCTGTAGCTTGACTTTAGCATAAAGCCACATTGAATTATAAATTAAAAGGGACTGGCTGTTCTGCCATGCGGACTTTCCTCTCACCAGGGGGTGCATTTTTTCTCAGGCTTTGTGTCAAGTTTCAAGAAACTAAATTCCCGGTAATTTGTAATAAATTGATGCTTTCCTGATATGACAAAATAGTAGCCTTCTAATTATGATCCTTCCCCAAACATGAACGTTTTTAGGTTTTCACTTCTCCTTTAGTGTTTGAGTAAATTCTCGATGCCATAAATATACTCCTAAATTTTAGTCTATTGAGATGATATAGAATTGCATTATGAAGGGGTAACCTTCAGGTTTTTAATTTCTGTATAGAAACTCTTTACCAGATTTGTAGAATTTTTAATCAATTAAATATACGTATGAAGCGAGGGGCACAGTGCATACAGAGTAGTTTCTTAATTATAGTGTTGAAAACAAATGCTATGTTCACTTCTTTTTTCTGTTTTTTCATCTCTCTCCCATAGTTTTTCTCTTTTGCTCTGATTTTTCTCTCCCAACTTGATAAATAAAGCAAAATAAATAAACTTACTACCAAAAAACCCCCAACAAGAACTATAGTGTTGAGAAAATCTTTTTCCCATAAGTGCAAAATTTCAAAAGGCAACCCCTGATTAATGTTTCAGTGGATTTTTTAATAAGAATAAATTTGTTTTTTCTGGAAATAAAATTTTTTATTTTAGAAAAGATTTTAAATATACTATAAGATATTAAAAATACCATTGGGCTATTGTAGTACTGTAAAAGTATTCATTTGTAAATATTAAGCTTTTATGGTGAGTTAACAAAATCTTTTTAAGAAGTTCTATCTAGGGCAGTGTGGTGTAGCATAGAAATTGACAGACAGAGGATCTGTGTTCAAATTCTGGGTCTCTGTGACCTTTGGTAAGCCAATTAATTTTCTTTGGGCTTAAGTTTCCATATTAGTAAAATAAAAATATTGAATTAGATGACCTCTCAATATCTCATTTGTCTCCAAATCTATAATTCTGTTACCATAAGAGGTCTTTCTAATCCGTGTAATTCTGGTTATGTGGTCCATATGTGTACATGTATATCTATATATCTTAAAAGAAGATGCAAATTGTCATTCTGTTTGAAATTTAAATGGAATTAATGGTTCATCTTTTGTTGCTTTATATAAAGAAAATAATTCTTTTTAGCCAGATATATATTTCTATAATGAATTCATTTTGAAGTTGACCTCTTGATGTAGTTGAAAGAACATTGGATTTGAAATCGAGATCAAGTTTTGAATCTTGATTCTGATACTTATTAGCTCTGTTATTTAACTTCGTTATACCATGAGAATTATAACATTTTCATTCCCTTTTCTTCAGGGTCAACATGAGCCAAATACTTTGTAAACCTTAAAGTCCTTTGTAAATGTTTGATATCATTTCATCAGTGCCTAGCATGTAGTAAGTGCTTATCAATACATTATTTCCTTATTTCACTTTTGTTGGAAAAAAAAAAAGTGCTAGGCCTGGAATTAGAAAGATTCATCTTCATGAGTTAAAACGCAAGCCCAGATTCTGCTAGGTGTTTGACTCTAGACAAGACCCTATTTACCTTAGTTTCCTCATATATAAAATGTGCCAGAGAAGGAAATGGCAAACCATTGCAATATCTTTGCCAAAAAAACTCTAAATTAGGTCACAAAAAATTGAACATGACTGAAAAAAACTAAACAACAACAAAAAGTAGAATATATGAATGAAAACTCCCCATTTGGGAATATACATACATTCACATTTTAATGTGAGGAACAATTAAGCTTCAAGGCATTTGTTAATCTGATAGGTTTAAAAAGTAAAGCTCCTCTTAGCCTTTCTTCTATTCCATTTTATAAATTTTGCCCATAATGTATTCTCACTTGATTCTTTGAGTCTTATAGCACTGAGAATGACCTTTAAAAAAAAATAACTAAATTTTCTTCATGTTTTCCATGCCCTTATCTCTCCATCCAATGTCTTGTGTTATTTGAGTGGGTACATATTTTGCTTTTGCCCATGTCTTCTCTTGACTTTGGTGAGGATTGCATTTAGATTTTTATTTATTTTTTGTTTTATGTATCAGGTAACCTAATTGTTTCTATATAGCTGTTAAAAAAAATGATCCAGCGGAAACATCTGGGGAATTTTGACTGTTTTAAATAAAATTGGATTTTATTATAGGCATCCATTTGCTCTGATATATGTTTTATGTATATGTGCATATTGGGGGGTGGTGGTTGGATTAAAGTGACATCCTAACAATAGATTCATAAATTGGTGTTTACTTGACTCAGACAAATACACTCATTATACAAAACTAAAGAATTTGAACTTTTAATTTAAGGTGAAGGAATTACTAATGCGATAAGAAAAACCATATACTCTCTCTGATTTAATAGTTATAAAATAGCACTTAGTTATAAGTGAAAACAAAAAGCAGAATAAGATTTAAGTACCCTACTAGGGATAGTATTAGGATTTTAAAGAGATTTCTGTGTATTTATATAGGAAATTGCTGATGGACTTTCTGAATTGTGAGATACTTAAAGGCTTTTCTAAGTATTATGTGTGTGCATGCATGTTTTGAATGAAAATATAATGAATTTTAATATAGTAACTTTATATTTTGCTCATTTGCCTTGAAGTTCTTGAGCTAATCTTTTGGCTGAAGTATTTTGTTATGGGAAGTAATATGATGGAAAGTAACAGTTTACCCCCCAGTTTGTTAGTCTGTAAAAACTGAGGAGGTCTTATTAGATAGCTTCTGAAGTCTCTTCCAGGTCTAGATTTATGAGTTCATATATTATAGAATCCCTGATTCCAAAATTGTTTCCCTAGCAGTAGTTAGGGAAGTACATGATTCAATCACACTCTTATTTCCCTTGAAATCGAGACACACTTTCACAGGTTGACCAGGGAGGATAGGGTGCATTCTTTTGCTCTTGGGCAAAGATAAGTGATTTACTTAAAGCTGTTAGTCTAGCACAGTTCTCTCTTTAGCACCATTCTCTGACCAACCAGAAATTATTCACAGATATTATTTCTGTCGCACTCTTTTAAAGCTGCTGCTCTCTATTGTGAAATTGGTATGTTGCAGTTACTAAAGTTGGAGGCCATAGGACCTTGATTCAGTTATTGGCTCTGCTACTTAATTGTCCATATGCTAAGGCAAGTCACTTATCCTCTCTGGGCCTTAGTTTCCTAGCCTATACAAATGAGAGAGTTGGATTATATGATCTTTTGAATATCTTTTTTAAACTATAAATGTTATGGTTTGTGAGTTTAAAAATGGATCTTATGTTTGCTAAATGCTCTATATAAACCAGGATTTAGGATGGATATATAGTCGATTTCTAAAAAGGTGGAGACTATTTGATTATAGTCTTTAATAGTAATAATAATGGTAATTAATATTTATATAACACTTAGGATGTCACTAGGCACTATGCTGAGCATTTTACAATTATTTGATCATTATAATTTGAAGGTAGGTGCCATTGTCACTATTTTGCAGATGAGGAAACTTAAGCAAACAGAAGTTAAGTGAGTTAAGGGTCACATAGACTGACTCTGAGCCTATTGCTCTATTGACTGTTCCACCTAGCTGTCCCTATGTCAAGAACAAAATGTTAATCAATTCTACTAAGATTTTTGCCAACACATCTTGTATTCTAGTATGCATACAGCTAGGAAATAAACGAGTTAAAACAATTTACTGTAGGTAACATTGGATTATTCAGTAAGTAATCTTTGAGTTTATGAGTTGACCAGCAACCTTGCCCTTCTTTTTCAGCTACTTACTTTTGGTCAGAACTTTGATACCCCCTATAGTAGATAGGAGAAATTATGGAATGCTGGATTTAGAATCAGGAGAACAGAGTCCCTTTGTGACTTTGAGCAAGCAGATTTGAGCCCCAGTTTCCTTGTCTGAAAACTAGAATAAATAATAAATGTACTGCCACATTGCAGAGTTGTGAGAAAAGTGTTTTGTGAACTTCAGAGTTTCAGAAAATGTGTCCTATTCTTTGAGACCTATGAATTCTAAGATGTAGATCTAATGATTTATTCATAAGCATGGTTCTCGGTTGTGTAGCTTGTTTGGTTCTTAGTTTTACCTTGAGTTTTTTGATATATTTCTGAGAAGTGAGGTTGGGAAGTATGTAGTTTATATGTGAGGGCTGAGAGAGGAGACCTGTGATTTCACTGGAATTGACACTCCCATTGAGGAAACTTCTACTACCATTGTAGATTGGCACCTTGTTTGTCTTTTACAGTATTAGCAAGTTTCTTAGGACAAGTGACTTGGCCAGGATCATATATGCCAGTTTGTGTATAAGGTGTAACTGATGTTGGCTCTCTATCCACCCCTTTGCTGCCTCTCCTTCCTTTACTTTTTAGATAGTTCTCTCGCATACTGCCAGGTACTAATGAGTGCCAACTAATGCTCTCTCTCTGTTTTTGAGATCTTATGATATGTAACCCTACTTTAAAGAAAGGGGTGAGAGGAAATTAGTGCATTTTTAAAAAACATGATCATTTATTTGCCTTGAAGTTTGACTTTTTTATATAAAACTTTAATTTGGAGAGATTTTGGAATTGTTGAAATCAAAAGTTGTGATAGTATAATTTTGACAAATCTTTAAGAGCAGCTGGTGTAATGAAAGGAATTTTTGGAATTTAGCTAGACCTGAATTTGAATACAAGTTCTATTATTTACTACTGATGTGACTGAGCAGATCCCTTAATCTTTTCTAATCTGTAAAATAATAGAAAGGAGTAGTTGATTTTCGTTAAAACTTATAATTAATCTAAAAACAGTTGTTCAATTCATCAAATAGTTATTAAATGGAATAATAAGACCCCAGAGGTCATAATAATGCAATCCTGTTGATTTTGCAGATGAAGAAATGGAGGTCGTTGGAGTGATGGGCCCAGTCACCTAGATAATAAATATCATAGACTTTGAACTTTTCCCACTATATGACATTATCTTTTGTTTATTAGACACCTCATTAATATCACAGTATATGAGATTATACTAAGTTTATTTTTTTGTGTTGAAATTCACATTTTGGGAGGCTTATTTGTAATGAAAATAACATTGCTTAGAGTGTAAAGTTGTTTTTTCCTATAGATGAAATATTTTTCCTTTTTTGAAGAAAGAATCTTAGTAAAAACATTTAGAACATGAATTAGATTACTAATATATCTTTCATCATCTTTTGTTTTTGGAAGTTCTTTGCAAAAGTGGAATCAATTTGGCTTTTGACACAAATCAAGACATTGCTGTAGTCACTTCACTTCCATGAAACTGAAACACAGAGAATAGGGGTCTTGATATATATTATTTTAAAAATAAATCATGATGAAGAAAAATCATAGGCCTGTAGTCTTTTTTCTTCCTATGTTAATTGTTACTCATAACAACAGTAGCAATAACATATTCCCTGAAAGAAGATCCTAAATGTCAAAATTCTAGCATTTTTCTATTCCCTTTGTGTTTAACACATACAGTTTTATTTCTTGAAATAAAAGAAGCTGCCTTGTTCTGTAGAGTGTGCTCAATGCTATGGGAGAATACAATGTAAAATAAAGCATAATTCCTGGTCTCAAAATTTTTTTTAATATGGTAGCAAGAATAAAGCATTTGAATAAATTTCTAATTAAAAAGTTATTTTAACTACTACTTTATAATAATTAAATTTTATTTAATATTTTAGAGCAGGCCTTCTTAAACTTTTCTCACTTGTAACCCTTTTTCTCAAATTTTTATGTAATCCCGTTTTGAATCTGAGATGAGCTGTTTCTGGAAGGGTTTACCCAGTGGCTTTCAAAGTCTAGTCCAGAGCATCCTTGGAATCTCTGAAATTCTTTCAGAGAGTCTACAAATTCATAATTGATTTTTATTTCTAATGTGATCAATATCTATAACTATAACCCACATAACCAAAAACTCAATGGACAGATCCTCAATCATTTTTAATAGGATAAAGACATTGCGAACAAAAGTTTAAGGACCACTGGCCTTTACACAGTGCAAAGAACCTATGTTGCAGTGAGGTCTCATGATACAGCATGGACAAGCACTGACAGAAATAGATTCATTATATGTTTGATTTTGAATTAATTTTTGGTCATTGTATTTAGAAACGTTTTACTGTTGCCAAATTTTTCATGACTGCCACATTCAGTTATGTGACCTACATTTTAAGGGTTTTTGCTTTAAAGAACATAATAGTACCTCACAATTCTTCAAGGTAGAGAGTAGAAATGTTGTTTGTTTGATAGCTGAAGAAACTGCCTTCAAGAAGTGAAGCTATTTGCCCATGGTATCCCAGTGAAATCCAAATCTAAGGATGATTCCTTGATTCCTATATGAAGTATCATGTTGAATTTAAGGAAAAATAAGAAATTGTCAATAATGTCAAGAAGGGAAAGTCCTCTAATTCAAACTTAAGCAACTTGTGAGACTGTAGGTAGTTACCTACTTTTGAATGTACATGTGTTGAATCATTCTGACTATATAGATCCAATTATTAAATTTTTCTTCCTCTGAACTGAAGGGATTTTTATTGGGGAATAGTTATGCTAAATTCATTGAAGTGCCAAAATTTTTAGGAAAGATGCACCATGGCCTGATGCTGTCCTTGGCAATAAGGAAATGAGAGCAGGGACAGAGAACAAACCTGAAAACCTCTTGAACCTTGTATTATCATCTCAGCTGTCATTCTAATCACTGGGTCCAGATGCAGTATAGGAATCCATTTCCTTAAGCCCTAGACAATTAGAAATAAAAATATCATTGGAGATCATATGTTTTATAGATAAACAAATAGGCCTAAAGAGTGATTATCCCAGATGTTTTTTAGCTTGTTAGTGAGAGACCTAATAGTAGAACCCAGATTTCTTGTTTCTCAGTCTAGCTTGCTTTCCATAGCTCCGACTTTTAGTTTTATTACTATTCCTTATCTAAATAAGAACAATGACATTCCTTTCAAGTTTAGGTTTGCTTTAGGCCATTCCTGTAGGAGTTCCTAATACTGTTTCTAAGAACATGGTTAGCTAGCTTCTTCCATATATGTCATAGTGATGCTGAAGTACAATTCTTTTTTGTTTATTAATCAACCTTCAAATAGTAATTGCCTCTTTAATACATGAATCTCTTTGTTTAAATTCTTACTTCAAGGCGTTAGTTTTTGTTTTGTTAGTTTTGTTAGTTTAACACTGTATTAATATATAATTATATATATATATATGTGTGTGTATACACACACACACACACACACACACACACACATATATATATATATATATATATAGATATAGATATAGGGTCATGTGCCTGTACACATATAGGTCAATTATGTATTTCTTACAATATACATGATAAATAGCTAATGAAATGAATAAATTATTTTCATCTATTCCAACAGTTCACCAATACAGTTGCTAAAAACCCAAAGCGAAAAAATTAGATATTGCTTCTCAAAAAGCCCGAATCAGTTGTACTTGAAAATTGAACACTAGTGATTTCCAATTTGTGCTTTTAATAATTTAATAACTATCAAATTGTTTTTTCTTAATAGCAGCATTTCTTTTCCTTACCTCTGAGGAAAAAGTTCTTTATGTTATTTTATCCATTTTGGTGTTATTCAGAACCTCATTTAAACTGAAATCAAATGATTCTCAAACATATTGGTTTATAGATCTCTGAATCAGGGCAGTAATTTTCAGATCATTTGCAGCATCTGCTCCTCCTTGATACTACAAAATATCCACTTCCTTTCATGCTATCCCATCAGCATTTCCACTCATGGACTTGGCCTTTGGGCCAGCCAGCTTTGCTCTCAGGTTCCTGACCATTTCCAACTGAAGATGGAGAGGGATAGGAAGAGAAAACTTAGCAAAGCATAAATGTTAAGTGGAATAAGCAAAACTATAGTTTCAGACTATTAGCTGTGTGAGATTTCCATGGGTCATCTCCTCATTGTTCTTTAGCTCTTAATATCATACACAGTTTCCATTGTCTTCTCCTTATTCAAGATGGTAGCAGCATAATAATTCTTGTTCTCTATTCTAGTTTCCTTTTCTGTTCTGATTGAAACATTATGCAGATATCAGCATGTTTTACTTGAATATTTTAATCCAACCTTAGGACTACCAGTGGTTCTTGGATCATATTTTGAAAATCATTGAGATGATTTTCAGTATTTTTTTTTTAACATGAAACATTGGAAAATTTATGAATTTGTAGTATTATGTTTGGTATAGTACAGGAGTTCAGATTCTCATACCATTGATGAGATTTGGTTAGTGGGAAATCACAAATATCCTTTGAAAATAATAAATGAATGGAAGTGATGTAAGTAAGAAAGGGGAGACCTTGGCTGTGAAACACTATATATTGTGTCAGACTTATAGTGTCCACTGTTACCTAGCTGTTTTCCCCCACTTTCTTTCTTATTCATCGTTATAAGACATGGCTCTTGGGAAAGAGAAGGTATACATGAAGAAATGTAAACATCAAAGGATAATAGTAAACTAAATAAAATAAAAATTTAAAAGAAAAAGCAATTCCCAGAATCCAGCAATAAATTGTTAGATGTTGTTGATGAAAGGATACCTTGATTATGAATGTATCTGGATTCAGAAGGGTTCCTAACCAAGATTACTAAGGCTGTGTAGAGAGCTTCTAGAACTTTTAGAGAAGACTGGCTTTCTACAATATGGTGGTGAGATTATTGTTGTTGGCCCCATAATTGAAGCCATTTAGCTTAGTAGGATCTACCAGAGTTTACTTTTCTCTGAGATCCCCTGAGAACTCATGGTCACCTGGAAATAGTTATGAAGCATCTGGGCAGGATTTTAATGGAGGAATTAGAATATATCCAAGATAAATGTATGCCTTTTAAGGTCTCACCACTTAATTCACTACTCTGGGGGCCACATGGATGAGCCAGTAGGCCCCTAGAATTTTTATTCTCTGGAAATAACTTGAGAGCTCCTAAAAAGGTCATTCTCTTTTTTTCCTTGAAGCCATTCTAGGACAATTTACTATTTAAGTGTCCTTAATGGGTCTTGAGGCTTTACAGTCTCTGTAAAGGTTACCATGGTAGTATGTAGTCTCTTATTGCCCAGCAAGTTTAAGGAATGACCTGTAATAAAAGCAAAACTCCCACAAGAAGTAAAGAATAGGAAGGGCTCTTGGGTGTCATTCAGTTCAGTCTGTATCTGAACAAGATATTCTTTTCGATTGATTCTTGTCTGCCTTCATGCTATTACTTGGGACCAAGTTATTTGAAAGTAGTGGGGAAGGATCCTTGCTTGAAGTTTTATTTAAAAGAATCTTCCTGGGGATTGAGCAACCTTATTTCAAAATCAAGGAGCAGATCCAGACCTCATTGGTAGCTAAGTGATGGAATATGTGTTAGTATCTAGGCTGAATGCACATTTCTAGGCTAATGTAGTATTCAATTAGTATCACTATAATCTCAAGTTGGAATCCTAGAAACAGGGATGATATAGGTATATATCATAAGGAACTATGAAAAAGTATTACACTTTGTTTCTTTTGAGTCAACAGCAGGCCCTACAGCAGGGGTCATCCTCTACTTCAGATATCATTATTCATTTTTAAGGCTTTGCCTCATGGTGATGTTTTTCCAAATTGCCCCCCCTCCTTTTTTTTTTTTTTTTTTAAACATCAGTGGCATGTCTCTTTATTACTTTAACCATTTGTGAATTCCCTTCACCAATGTAACCCATCAGTAACTAAGTTTGAGAGAGTTACTTGAGGTTTAGAAAGGTTAGATGACTTATCCATGTGCATATTGCTAGAATGTGTTAGAAGCAACATTTGAACCAGATTTTTCTGGTTTCAGGCCCAGCATCCCCATCTACTGTGCCACTTAGCTGCATTGGGAGATGGGAGGTGGGATGAGAGGAACAATAAGAAGGCCAATTCTGGTGAGTGACAAAGAGGAGATAGACATTGTGTGTGTGTGTGTGTGTGTGTGTGTGTGTGTGTGTCTATGTTTAACACAGACACATACATACATGTATATATTCTGTATAGTGTATAACGTATACTGAAGTATAGTGAAAAGAAATACACACACACACACGTATGTAGAAAAATACACATATTTCTGTATTTTTCTGCCCCCTTCTCTGCCTTTTTTTCAAATATATTACTATAGACCTTTTTTTTTCAAAGTAGCCTACTGGCGGCTACCTTTCCATAGCCAAGGGGGACTTCTTGACCATCCCTACTTCAGGGACCTATTTATTTTGATGTTGTAGAAAGAATGCAGGATTTATAGTTAAATGACTTCAGGGAGTTTGAATCCCAATTATGCCATTTCCTAAATTGTGTGATCTTGACAAGTATCTTAATCTCTATTCTTCAGTTTCTGATTTTTTAAAGAGATTTCTTATAGCACAATCTTCTGCTCCCATGATTTTGCATTGTGGAAAGGGGTCAAAAGTAGGGAAATACTTAGCATCTGTGTTAACTTTGTCAAATTCCTAGGCCACTGAACCCTTTTTTCTAAAATGATGGTACCAGATAGTATTTTTGGTCCTTTTTAACCTTAGAACTATGAGCCTATGATGCCTGTCTCATAGTAATGAGAAATACAAAATAGAGATTTTCTACTCTAATAATAATAGTAATGAGTATGATCAATATTAGCAGTTCCTGAATTAAATAATCTTTTAAATTCCTTTTTACTTTAAATCTCATGCTCAGTTTTTGAGTTTTTCTGTTCTTGGGCTAGTTTTCTTGGCAAGGTCTTTTTATCCATCTCCAGAATTTCCAAATTTTTTTTTATCTGATCCTGGTTCTGATCTTGGGGAAGGAGCTTGCTTTTGATTCATTATGGTCTTATTTATCTTTTTCTCCTGGCATATTTTTAGACATCTGATCAGCTTTGTGTGGAAGAGAGATAACTTTTCATGTAGTTATATTGATCAGAAATCTCTTTTCATCTTTTGAAATTATACTTTCTCTCCAAAGCTATTTATGATTTTCTCAGTAGGTAAATGACCTTTGCTCCTGACCCCATACCTTGTACTTTGTTTTCAAAATTTAATGCATATGTCATGTGATATTGTCTATCTTTTTATTAGTATTTGTAGTTCATTCTCTTCTTAGACCGTAAGCTCCAGAATGATATTGATAAATCTTTTGTCACTTTCCCAGGGCCAATCACAGTGCTATGCACAAAATAAATCCTTTATTAATGTTTACTGAATGGATAGATAAATGTAAAAACAAATACCTAGACTATCTTTTTGTGATGTGATGTAATGTTATTCCTTTTCCTGATCTAAAATGAATTGTGATTGTTTGTTAGTATTTACTAGGAAATAGGCAATAATACTTTGTCTTTATTCTTCTTAAAACTCTAAACAGATGAGCAGATGAAGCTCAAAGAAATTAACTGACATAAGGTCAAGCACAAAACCATTTTGGAGGATGAATTTGAACCTTTCTTGGCTGTGTATACGCTATGTACTGCGCCAAACTGCCCTGATTTGTTCAACTGATTCCATGTCCCCTCTCTCCAAACAAAGATAATCTAGAATAACTCTAAGAATCACGGGAACAGGCATTGTAGATTTGTAAACAGCATTACAATGTGGTGTTTTCAATGTGACTAGATTCTTAACCTTTCTAGAGCCTGTCTTTTTCTATTCTTCCTTGAAGGAAGAGATTTTCAGGGATGCAGATGCTAAGAGGAATTGTACCAACAACCACCAAAACAATAACAATAGAATGTGTCAACTCCTCTGCTATGTGCAAGGTATTTTGTTGGGTAATAGAATACAAAGACAAAATAAAAAATAGTTCTGGTCAGCATTCAAAAGCTGGAGAGTTCCAAACTTTGGATCAGCAGTGGTCATGCACTTATAAGATGAATTGTGACTTGTTTTTCCTATTTGCTTTGGGTGATTGTTGTGGTTCTTGTTAATTGGGGGAAAGAAAAAAAATATATATATATATGCATATATATATAAATACACACACATATCTATATCTATCTATCTATATTTTCAATTTGAGATCATAGAATTTCCTTTTTTTTTCTTTTTTGAATTTATTTGTTGTGATACGAGAGCCACCTGCCAGTGGCTGTTGGAGGTCTAACTCAGACTTATAGAATGGATCTCTTCATGTGAGCGGATGATGATGATACAAGGAGAATGAGAAGAAGTTGTGTTCTCTGACCTCTCTCCTCTTCACTCTGCCTCCAATTTATTTCATTCCCAATCCACAAGGAGCTGTTTTGCAACTCCTTCAAGTGTTATGATTCACAGTTGTGGAGGCTCTTGGAGAATTGACCTACCCCTTCACCTAGGCATTGTCCTTAACAATTCCCCGTTTTTTGTTTTATGGGAGTGTGATTATTTCCCCCCCATAGCATGGTCAGTAAGTTTATGTATTAGCTGTTATCTAAATCCACATGCTAAGGTATCCAAACAGCACTATAGCAGGTGTTGAAACTTGTGAGATGTCATGGAAGCAGACTTTCAAAATGAGAAAAGGATTGTAGTCATTTAAGACTACAGGCATTTAAGTCTCTCATCAATTTCCTGACTCAGCCTTTTGATGTTTTGGCTCATTTAATTACCCTGACTAAAAAAGTCTTACCAGGTCTTTTCTCCCTTTCCTTTCCCGTGGGTTACCAAAGGAACTCTGGCCTCCTACTCATAAACAGCTCTAGAGCACTGCTGCTTCTTTGTTTCTTGTGTTTCTTAAGTCCCACATTCGGGTGCCTTTTATTTATTTAATATTTTTGCTAAGGTACGTTTAGAACAGTTTTTTTTTTTTTTTAATATTTGTTTTTAAGACTTTTGAGTTGTAAGTTCTCTCCCTTATCCCCACTCACAATTAAGAAACTATATGTGATATTATGCAAAACATTTTCATAAAAGTCAAGTTGTGAAAGAAAACAGATCCCTCATTCTAATGAAAATAAAAACCCTCAAAAAAAATTAAGTTAAAAAGAAAGAGAGTGAGAAAGAGAGAATGATTCAGTTTGTATTCAGACACAATCAGTTCCTTCTCTGGATATGGATAGAACTTTTTATCATAAAATTTTTTGGTCCTTCAGAATAATTGTGGATTGTACTACTGAGAATAACAAAGTCATTTACAGCTGGTCATCCCAGAACATTACTATTATTTTGTATACAGTATATTCCACTTTGTTCATGGAGGACTTTACAGTATTTTTTTCTCTGAGAACATCCTGTTCATCATTTTCCCGAGAATGATAATGTTTCATCATTAACACATGCCACAGGGAAATTTATAGCTCTTTGGACACAGATCATATCTTCTGATCATTTATCAATTGGGAAATGGCACTTTTTTATAAATTTGATTCACTTCCTTCCGTATTTGAGAAATGAGGCCTTATTAGAGAAATTTGCTTCAAAATCCTTTGAACAGAAAGCAGTTTCTATTGCTAACTGTATTTCTACCCATTTATTCTCTCCTTTCACCCTGTCCTTCCTCAAAAAAATATTTTGCTACTAACCACTCCCTTCCCTAATATGCTCTCTCTTTTATCACCCTCCCCTCCTTCCCAAATCCTATTCCTGTCCTATTTTCCTATAGGTTAAGATAGATTTCTGTCCTCTTATTGACTATGTTATTTACTATGTGAGCCAATTCTGAGGAGAATTAAGTTCATTCTCTCTCCCTCCTCTCCCTCTTTCCCCTTCATCTGTAAAAATGCTGACATCAACCCTACTGAAGTGTTATTTTGTTACTTTATGTTTGAATCTGGTGTCCTGAATGTTCCCATATGTGGTCCTTCTGGTTGATCACTTTTCCTATCTTAATTTAGTGAGATATTATTGTTTGCTTCTGATTCAAAAAGCAAATCAAGCCATGGTCTTTCATGTAAAACATAAAAATGTAACATGCATCAAGGTGCCAACTTGTTAAATTTGAGTTTGTTAAATCTTAGAGAATGAGAGCTGTGATCTCTGTTCAGCTCTGACAAAATGATTTGTCAGCAACTCTCCTCACCAAGCTCATTCAGTATGCTCTACTTAGCTGGTTTAAATTTGCCAATGTAGCTGTTTGCAATCAGCAATTAGTTATAGCTCGTTGCACTGTGGAATGTGATACCTTTTATGTACCTGTATGGAATATTTGGATATAGCATTAACCAGAAGATGAAAGGGAGATAGATGCTAAGCCTTTGAGTTACTGGTATAAGAACTAAAGTAATGTGTGTGTGACCTGAGATACCATTTACTATGTTATTTTAGAATCTAAACAAGTATTGTTTTCACTCTTATAGTTTTTTGGTAAACTCTTGTTCAGAAAAGTGTAATTGCTGAGATTTTCTCCTAGTAATTAACATTGAAGATTTGATTGTACTGTGTACTTACACATCAGAATATGTGCAAGTAATAAAAAAATCTAAAAATTGAGAAGATAGGAAATCTTTTTTTTTTCCCCCATGGGTTATTTTAGTTTACTTTGAATATTTATTTCCTAAAGAAGAAAGCAATTTAAGAAACTGACATTCAAAAGTTGGGACTGAACTATCTGAACTTGGTATTTTATCAGTCTGACATTGTGGAATAGTTGTTGTTTGCCCTTCCTTCTGGAAGACGACTAATGAAATCATGAGGTTGATTTTTTGACAAGTTTGCAAGTGAATTGGATTTAAATGAGACAGTTACATAAAATCATTAGCCTCAGTCTCTCCTCGAGAGGAGTGTAGGCAAAGTAAGAGTCAAGACAATTAATTGGTGATGGCCCAGGATGCAGAGGTAACATTGACCTTTGTCTTGCCTAGGTCTTAGTTTGGCTGAAGTAATGCTGTGACTAATGGTTAGATTAAGTATTGAGACAAAAGATGGCCTAGTTTACCATCACAAAATATCTAAGAAGGGAAGATCCTCAAAGTTTCTGGCCAGAGTAGAAAATCAAAACTTGATACTTGTAGTCACTCTAGGCCATTAAAACCCAGGTAAATACCTGTTCTCACGGAAAAGGAATTAACGAATGATCATTCCACATATAAATCCCAAGAGTGAATCACAATTCCTATACATAACAGATTAGTACAGTAAGTTTCCTAAAAATCCCTCCAACATACAGCAATAGTTACAGTTTTAATAAATCCATCCCAAATTTTAAACACACAGTAATAGATGACCCAATCAGGGTTCCTAAATTCCCCATATCTGTCCATCAGGGGTAAGGGACGAAAACTGCTTCAGACTGGGCACTAGCAGGAGATACCCAATCCATGCAGAAGATACACATGGTATGGCCTGACATACTGGCAATCAAAGCTGATCTAGGTCCCAAAAGCAAATCAATACCTATAATTTGACCAAAATCTAGAACAAAAAACACAAACCTAACAAATAAAAGTTAGAGCAGACTGCTACACAATGTGAAGAGGCCAGTATGAATTGGCCAGCAGCTTCCCAATAGATAAAACAGCAGTTAGGCTTTTGTCCTCTCATTATTTAGAAACCTTTAAAAACCTGAATATCCACAGACACAAATATTCCGTAACAAATAGATGACCAGAGTAAATACTCATTTGCCAAGTATTCAGGATATAATGATTACATATAACTGGATTGGAAATAACAAGATATGACATAATTGAATTGCATTAACAGTTTCTTTGCTCTGCTCATAGAAATTAGTTACAGGAGGAAAAAATGCAGGGACACAAACATAACATAAGTAGTTAAAACTTAACTTTCAGCAAAACAGCATAAAAATAGCTTTAATTCATTTTTACTCCAGTTAATTTTCCCACTGTCAGAGGATGGGGCTTTAAAACTTACAAATAGCACTAATTATGAGTCCAAAGAATTTTACTTCCAATAAATTCTATTAACCAAGTTTCAGACATACCCTAAACAGATATTTACCATAACCTTATATTTATGACAGTAAGAATTTGTCTCAGTAAGTTCACTTCTTTCATACATAAGTAGATGTTCCCATAAGTGAACATTATACATACATATCAGTTTGCTTTTAAAAAATACCCATTACTTAGACAATATTCCAAATTATATATTGTCCATAACAGAAACATTTGCTGAAGTAGCTGAGAGCAGTGGGGGTGAGTTTAATCTTAACCTTTGAAGACAAAAGATCCCTACTCCACCCAACCTTTAGTGGGGTGGGGATGGAGGTGAGGATTTCACATGGTCACCTTTCCCAATGAACTTTTCCTAAGCTCCAGCTTTTCCCAGTGTTGAAGCCTTTAGAAAAGTCTAACCTGTCTTTGCCTAATTAGAGACATGTGACCCTTTTCAGGTAAGTTAACAGAACTTCACTCCAACAAGTTCTTAAGAACTTACATTCAAAGATAACTAAATCTAGCCTGCATAGGCAACAGTAGAATTATTTCCTACAATTTAAAACTGCCCAAAAGAATACTCAGAACAAATCTGGCATGCAAAGGTAACAGTAAAATTATTTTTCACAATTTTTAAAACATCCTAAAATTTCTAATCAGATGTTTCTCCAGCCAGAGTTCAAAGCAATTAGCATAAACTCCTTTTGTTCTCCAGAGGCCTTATCTAGGATAGCTCAATCCAAGCCACACCTGAATTTAAACTACTGGAGTGCCAGTTTTTAAAAGTTTAAAATCACAAGCAAATTTTATAGTAATTCCCAAATTTCTTAATTTAGTAAAGCTCTGAACCAAACAAGTCACAAACAAGTGACAGACAAACAAGTCACATACAGACATTGACTGAGTAGTTACAGCATAAAACAAAACAGTTTACACACCAGGGTCTATCTGGAAATTTTAGAATAGCCCTGAAGAAAGTTGTCAGCTCCAGAGTCTTCCCTCCAGAATCCAAACAGAGATTTTTTTTTTTTTAAGCCAGGTGGTGTCTTAAACAAACAAACAAACAAACAAACATCCAGATTTATATTCTGTAATGCCCAGAGTTGTGCCAGTAGGCACACAGAATCAGATGTGTCTTTAGACACCAGGTAGGTTCCCCTGCGTCCAGAGGACTCTATTCCCAGAATTTATGCCTGTTAGCAGTTCAGTATTCTGGGAATCCAGATGCTAGCAGAGACAGACAAAACATAACAGGTTTTAAGACATCCAGAAGACTTACTCTCCTGTGGCTGAAATGGATTGTCCACAATTGAAATGGATTTCAGCACAGTTGTGGCTGAAAACTGCTCTTTCTTGGTGGCTCTGGAAAAAAATCCAGAGGCCAGTCTCTCCTAAGCAAAGAACCTAGATCCCCAGCCATTCTGAGGTCCAAGGGGGAAACCTGAAAGTCTCTTATCTCTAATCCTGCTCATTTTCTAACATCTTGGTGGGACCTCCAAAATGTAGTGCTGGAGAAACTGAGGCAAGATAGAGATTAGAGAGTATTTAATAATTTATTTGAAAGGGAGAGATTTACTGGGACCAAATGATCCATGGTTTGGTCCCAGGGCTGAATGAAACTATCATCTCCAAGATTCCAGCAAACAATATGAGTTCTCAATGACGTATATACACATGGCTCAGTCTCAGGGGGTAGGCTGAGGCAGGGGCAGAGTCAGAGTGCTGAGAGCGGAGTCCCGTTCCTCTGGGTGAGCCACTGGAGATGGGAGGAGGCATCTTGATAAGATGGTATCTGACATTCCAAGAGCTTGGGATGGGGAAAGGCATTCTGATATTCTAAAACATAAGATCTTTTATCCTTATTAAATATTCTGATAAAGAGGGAGGGGAAATTTTGCAGGATTGAGCTTTGAGAAGCAGGGAAACTAAGTCAGGACTGAGTCAGGATAATTAGGGAAATTGAGTCAGGACAGTAAAAGAGAACTGTGGCATAACAGTATTCTAGATATGTCAGAGAATGATCTCTCTTTTCATCTTTGTGTCTTAAGCCCTGCTTCTTTCAAAATTTAGCTCCAGTGCCACCTTCCTTCAAGAGGCTTTCTTGATTTTCCAGGTTGTTAATGCTTTCCCAACTCATCCCATCACTGTCTATTTATTTTGTATATATCCTTTATTTACTTGTATTGTATATCCTGATGGGATATGAATCCTTTTTAGGGAAGGAATTAACTTACTTTGTATTTGTTTACCTAGTACCTGGCACAGAATAGGAGCTTACTCAATTTCTATTAAAGAGATAGCTAGGGTAGTAAAATAGTTAGAATGCTAGATCTGTAATCAAGAAGGCCTGAGTTCAAATTCTGATTCAGATAGTTACTGTGTCACCCTGGGCAAGCCACTTGACCTCTATTTGCCTCATTTTCTTCATCTGTAATATTGAGATATAAATGCTACCTACCTCTCAGAGTGGTTGTGAAGATAAGATGACATTTTGGCAAATGCTTCACAAACCTTGAAGTGCTATTTAAATCTTACTAAATCATCATTATTTGATTGATGGGTGGATTGTGGCTCAAAATTTGATACTATTCCTTAGCAATTGGATGTACTTTGGATAGGGCCTTGCTAGAGTTTGTGGTCCAAGGGGATGCTTAGCCTTATCTAAGATTTTTCAAAAATTTCTGTAACTTTGCTGTCCAGCTCACCATTGTAGTCTTTCTCTGATTCTTCATTCTGACTTGTAGGTGACCAGGGTATCAAAAAACTATATCAGCATGGTATAAGCTTGCAAAGTCCTACCAAGCTAAGAAACAATTGAATAATAACAGCAGCAAACAATGAGAAGGTACTGGAATTAAGAGAGATTGTCAAAAACTTTCTGTAGAAGATGAAATTTTAGTCAAGGATGCTATTCATTTCAATGAGGTCCCTCCCTAGAAAAGTTCAAGAAGTCTTATCATCAGGTTTAGATGCAGGATGACTAAATGTTAACAATTGATAGCCACATCATTGGAGGAGACATTTGCAGCTATTTGCTTCCCAAATATGTTCACTGTTTTACTACACAATATTCCACCCAATTACTCTCTTTACAATCAGAGTAGATTATTGACCTCTGTACATTTTTACCTCTGACTCTTGCTTACATTGTTTTTTTAGTGTCTGCTTCTCTTCCTCCTTCCCTCCCCCCCTCCCCTCAGCAATTTGCCCCCAAAAGTCTACAGTCTGGAATCATGAGGCTCAGATTAAATACTCTCTATTATGAAATCTTGGCAGATCTTATAACCAGAATGATTTCTTCTTTATTTGAATGTATAGTATTTTGTGTCAGTTTTATACATGTATATCAAACAAATTTTTATCATCAGTGTAGTACAGTGGAAAGGATACTAACTTTAGAGTCACAGAAATCATGTGTGATCTTGTTGAATTAGATGACCTCTCTGAATTCTTCCCATTTTTAATTTGTAATTCTAACATATGTCACTCATTAGTCAACAAGCATTTATTAAGCACCTACTAAATAGCAAGCACTGTGTTAGGCACTGAGGAAACAAAGAGGGGCCAAAAACAGCTCTTGTCTTTGAGGAGCTCACATAGAGGAGACAGTATCTAAAAATTATGTAAACTATGTATAGATAAATAGGAGCTAATTAAAATTGAGAAAGGGTATCTAGGTGGTCCAGTGGTTAGAATGTTCAGACTGGAGTCAGGAAGGCTCCTCAGTTCAAAACCAACTTCAGACTTTGGATAAGTCACTTAATCCTTTTTGCCTCAATTTCCTTATCTGTAAAATGAGTAAGAGAAGAAAATGCCCTCACTCTATTAACTTTGCAAAAAACAAACAAAACAAACCCTAAATGGGGTTACAGAGAGTCAGACAGCACAGAAACAACTGAATAACAACAGCAGCAAACAGTGAGAAGGTACTAGAATTAAGAGAGATTGTCAAAAACTTGAATGAAGCCAGGGAAACCAGGAGGCAGAGGTAAGGGGGGAGACATAGAAGACAGCCAGAGAAAAATGTCCAGAACTGAGAGATAAAGTGTCTTATTTGAAGAACAACAAGAAAGTCTGTGTTACTGGATCAAGAATATGATGGAGAAGTGTAAGAAGACTGGATAAGTAGGGGTAAGGGGATAGGGTAGGTTATGAAGGACTTTGAATGTCAAACAAAGAAGAGAATTTGCTAGGTCTTTCATCCCATAACAGGGATGGATGCTATTTAAATAAGATCTCTTCAAAAGCCATACATTGAATGTAGTAGAATTAAAAAACAAAACAAAACATATTTTTGTTGATTTGATTAATTTATTGGTTACTTTCAGAGGCTGAATTAGTTTTTTTCTTTTCTGTTGCTATCATTTCTACCCCCTAATTAACTTATATTTAACTACTTTTCATATATTTGTTCGTTTTATATTTGTACTCTACATTTACACGTCTTCCTTTCCCCATTATAATGCTTCCCCCTTCTCCTCCCTCCCCTCCCCTCCGGCTTTGGTGAATTGGGGTAGTTTCAGACCTTGTACATGTATTTCTTAAAGCATAGTGTTTAGCATATAATAATAATATTTAATAAATATTTACTTTTTAAAAACTCCAAACAAACCAATATTAACAGCCCTATGTTCAATAAGAACATCAGGAAAATAGCCCTATGAATGCATACTTTTGTATTTGTAATGAAAACATTTTCCTTTATATGAGTATTTAATATATTTTTCTTCAAAAATTACCAATACTACTTAGTATAATTTTATCAAAAGAAAAAAGGGTGGGGACATTCATAAAACTTAAAAGTTTGGGTCTGAGTGGCATATTCTAAAAATATAATGTTTAAATCTTATTATGTTTCAAATTTGATTTAATGTGATTTAATGTTTTACTTTCTATGTAATTTTCTTTAGATGATGTATCTGAATGTTGGAAGGAAGAAGGATAGCTCGACTTTCTCTCTCTGTCTCTCTCTCTGTGTCTCTCTGTCTCTCTCTCTTCCCCCCTCCTTCCCTTTCTTTTTTGCTAATCTTTTAGACTTTTAAACTATGTCTTTTTGAATTATTTTCTTTTTATCTTTTAAAGTATCTCTTCTATGCTTATATTGATCCCTCACACCCTCTTTTCATCTCTATAGAAATCTATAATAAGGTATATATGATACCCATCAATCTTATGGTAAAGCAGACTGAGCTGGCATCTCTTTTGAGCTCTAGAATTCTGAGTTGTAGATTAACAACCAAGTAAGTTTGGCATTAATATGGTGATTCCTTTGGGGATCAAGGGAGCCACTAGATTGCCTAAAGGGAGACAGAGTAGTCCATATCAGAAATGAATGGGTCAGAGCTATGATCAGCAGTGCAAATGGGTCCTTGAATAGCTCCTGCACTTCCAGCTTGGGTGAAATAGGGAGATTATATCTTAAAAAATTAAAGATCCACATTAAGAAGTTCCTATTACATTGTACATCTTTGGGATTTGTCACAGGCAATAGCCAGAAAGTTGGGGAGCAGACTGTAAATTGAGTGATTGTTATGTACATCTTCCAGAGATACCTTTTGTCCAAGAGAAATATATTGTGGCAAATTGTAATGTATTACTGGATTACGTGAAATTGTGTGCTTTGCGAGGTGATCTGACCTCTTTAGCTCCCTTAGTTTCTTTTCATTAGCCAGCTTTAAGAGACTTTTAATCATTTTAGCTTTTCATGAATTAAATGCATTCTTCATTAAATTTCTAAATTGTTCTGCCCATTAAAAAAATACATCCATGGAGCCATTTGTATTGAGTCTTTGGTACATGATTTTTTAAATCTATTTTACAAATCTGAAACCTCTATGGAAGATTTTTTTAAAACATACTTTTATAAAGAAGATATGCTCTTACAAATTGGAGTCAAGAATACCTAGATTAAAATCTTATTTCTGATCATTTCTAGCTATATGACTCAGGCAACTTCCTTAATCTGAATGAGCCCCAATCGTTCATCTGTAAAATGGAGTTAATGATACCTTTGTAAAGTGTTCTGAAAACTTTAAAGCACTATATTCATGATACTTGTTATTATTAGTACCAGAATAAAGAATCCATTTATCCAGTTGAAAGAGGTAGGCTGCATTCTGTTGATATGTTGGTCTTGAGTTTGTTCTTTGTTTTCTGCTAATCCCTTTGCCATTGCTGTAGTGTGTCAAGGACCTGGTCAGAGGGAACATGATTATGGTTTGTTTCTGTGGGTTGTGAATTCCTTGGAATTGCTTAGCTTGGAATTGAAACTATTGCTGTTAACTGTATCTACTGTTCTCTTGGTTCTGCTTATTTCACTCACTCTTCATTATATCATGGAAGTTTTTCCATATTTTTCTAAAATCAACCTGCTTATCATGTCTTACAGCAGAGTAGTGTACCATTGCAATCATATACCACAACTTGTTCAGCCATTCCCTAATTATTGTGTACATCTGCAATCTCTAGTTCTTTGAAACTCCAAAGAGAAATGCTACAAATATTTTAGTACATATTGATTCTTTTCCTTTTTCTTTTATTACCTCGGGAAACAGACTAGTAGTGGTATTGCTATGTTAAAAGATATTCATAATTTTATAACTCGTTGGGCATAATTCCACATTGCTCTCCAAAATGATTGGATAAGTTTATAGTACCAACAGTGTGTTTGGTCCAATTTTTCAACATTCTTTCCAACATTTATCATTTTTGTCTTCTATCAAAATGACACAATCTAATATCCAATTAGGTGTAAGATGATACTTCGAAGTTGTTTCAATTTGTATTTCTCTAGGCAATAGTAATTTAGAACATTTTAAAATAAGATTCTATATAGCTCTAATTTCTTCATCCAGAAACTGCCTGTTCATATCCTTTGACCATTTATCAATTAAGAAATGACTCATCTTAACAATGTGACAAAGTATATGTATGTATGAAATATGAGACCTTTATCTGAGAAATTGTCTATAAGATTTATTCTTCATTTTTCTGTTTTCCTTCAGACTATGCTGTAGATCTTAGGCTAAAATAAATAGTATATTCTTGGTGGTTTTACTCTTTTTTATATATTTTTTTGCCTAGTCAGTTGTTTTAATCCTATTAAATATATTGATCTGAGTATCTTTGTATAACTTATTCATCTAGTTTTCCTTATTGTGTTTATGTAACCATTTTCTCTAAACCCTCTGAAGTCCATGCCACTTAGAAGACTTACATCTATGGAGTGTAGGAAACCCTCCTTTAAAAAAAAAAAATCTTTCTGAAGAGCTGAAGTTGAACTAAGGGCCAGGAAACCACCTATTTGTGACTTTCTACTGAGGCATTTCTGCGTTACTATCTCAGAACTGTGACCATATAACCTAAATCAAAATTAAATCATATAGAATTAAAGAATCAGAAGACAAGAAATGAAAGCTATCTCTCATAACTCTTCCTTTTCTCCCCCAATATATGTATATATATACAATTATCTTGCTGCACAAGAAAAATAAAATCAATGAGAAAGAAAATAAAATGCAAGCAAACAACAACAAAAAGAGTGAAAATGCTATGTGGTGAATCACACTCAGTTCATACAGTCCTCTCTCTGATTGTAGATACCTCTCTCCATCATAAGATCATTTCTGAATCATATCATTGTTGAAGAGAGCCACATATGACCCTCCCTCTCTTCTTCCCTTCCTCCTTCTCTTTCTCCCTCCCTTCCTCCCTCCCCCTCTCTCTCCTTTCCTCCCTCCCTCCTTCCCTCCCTCTCTCTCTCCCTCCCTCCCTTCTTCCTTCTACCACTCCTCTTTAGGCCGTGGACAAATGAATTGTAACTATTTTAATGGTAGCATAAGAATTCACTACTTTGTTTATTCAGTGGAATATCATTGTGGATAAAAAACAGCATAAATATCAAATGTTAGTCACTGCTATATTGCTGTAAAGTTGTTGATGTTATGTGGCTTCCAGAATAAATTTATGTATTTACTCATAAATCACATGAGACTATATCAGAATTTTGTTTTTTAGTGCCTAAGCTGGGGCTGAGAAATAAAATACTGGGATTTTCCATCATGTTGGTAGAAGGGTTTGTGAATTTATTGAAAGTTTGTTCTTCTCCTTTTTCATCTCCTCTTCAAATCCCCACTACTCATGGACATCTCATAACCTATATGTATGGGTACCAAATCATAGCTGCTTAAAGACCTAGTGGAAGTTAATATAATTCCCTCAATTCCAAATCCTTCTTTCTGTAGTAATTTCAAGCTAGGCATTTTCTCAGCCTGGTTTCTTGTAATGGATTTTTATCTTAGTTCTATAGAATTGATATGTCGCCTTTCTTATTAGAGGCAATTGATTGGTACAGTGACTAGAGTGCCAGGCTTTGATTCAGAAGGACCTGAGTTCATGTATGACTTTAGATGTTAGCTGTTTTCCCCTGGGAAAGTCAATCTTTGTCTACCTCAGTTTCCTCAGCTGTAAAGTAGTGTTCATAATAGTACCTACTTCCCAGATTGTGGTGAGATCATATTTATAAAGTGCTTAGCATAGTGCCTGACACATAGTAGCTATTTAATAAATTCTTGTTTCCTTTCTCAGTGATGAGTTGTAGGTATTGGGAATTGAGTTTTTTTTTTAATATTATATTCTTTCTCTTTAAAATTGAATGGTTGGATTAGGTGAATTCCAAGTCCCTTTTCATGATAATAGGTTTGTAGATTAAAAGGATTGAAAAGGGTTCTTCCTGTTATTTCATTGGCAAAGTAATAATTATTATTCTGAAGTTTCTAGAGAGTTGCCTAGAGGATAGGGAGCAAGAAATCACTCTTGTGATTTCATTGCTTCTCTTTAAGGACAAAGGATGGATTAAAAATTTTGGGGTGGGCCAAGATGGCAGAGAAGGCACACGCGACTTTCTAAGCTCCTTTCATTCCCCTCACAACCAAATATTAAATTCAGCCTCAAAAATAGCTCTTCACTGCTTACATTCATGAAGATTAGAAACACTACAATTTACCAACCTAAAATAATCTGAAAGATCGCCAGGAAAGGTTTGTCCTGAGGGGCCAGGAACAGATTAGCCCAGGGAGAGGCTAGCGTCCTGAGTAGATCAGGGGCGGGGGGTGATCTCTGTGACTAGACAATTTATAGAGACTACTCTGCTATAGGCTACCTGCTCTGCTGTGATTACAAAGCAGTAAACTGGCAGAGAAATTAAAGCCTAAAACAGAGGGTCCTCTACAAAACCCAGAACCTAACAAGATCTGGCTTTAACCACTCAAACCCTGAAATGACTCAGGCAGACCCATAACACAACCCTGTAGCCACATCCTGCAGTTTGAGGCTTTTTTTTGGGGGGGGGGGGAGAGCAGTTACAAATCTGCATGGCAGGGGAGCACAGTCCGGGCAGCCTCTAATCTGCACAGTGTGGGGCTCGGCCTGGGGCAATAGAACTTCCCTTAGCAGACTGTGCTTCTTGGGGAAGAGACACTCTGGTCCCTGTAGGGCCATTCACTGCTCAGCCGCTAATACCCACAGCCCTAGGGTGGGCTTTGGCTTGGGATAGTGAAACTCTCACTGCTCAGTGTCTAGCCCCAGGGCAGTCATTATCCCATATAGCAAGGGTTCTTTGAAGGGCACTTTCCCAGCTCGACCCTGCAGGCCTGAATTACTTTAGGATGGGGAACTCTTTCCCAGAGCCTCAACTGCTTTTTGTAGCCGGCTGGCAGGATAGCTACTCGTCCATACACCTATCACTGCTCTGCAGAGGAAGTTGGTAACCTCGTGGCTTTGAAGGCAGACTCTACAGGCTTCAACAAAATGAGTAAAAAAACCAAAAGGACGATTGATAGTTTCTATACAGAAAGAGAGCAGCTTTTCAACTCTGAAGAGACTAATAGCACACAGTCTCCAGACAATTGTTGGTCCCCAATACAAAAGACTCTCCTAGAAGAGATTATTAAAAACCTTAAAAGAGAACTAGAAGAAAAACGGGGAAAGGAAAGAGAAGCTATGTAAGAGAGCAACAACCTCCTGAAATGTGAATTGGAAAAGGTAAAAAACTCCCAAGAAGTGCAGGGAAACAGAATATACGTTTGAAAAAGAAAATAACTCACTAAAAAAAAAAAAAAAAAATTAGTGAAATGGAAAAAAATTCCATAGAGCAAAACAACTCATTTAAAAACTCAATTAGACATATACAAAAAGAAGTAAAAAAAGCTAATGAAGAAAATAACTCACTAAAAATCAGAACTGAACAAATAGAAATGACTGATTCATTGAGACATCAAGAATCAGTCAAGCAAAACCAAAAAAATGAAAGATTGGGAAAAAAATGTCAACTATTTACTGGGATAAACAAGAGACCTGGAAAATAGATCTAGGAGAGATAACCTGAGGATCATTGGACTACCCAAAAATTATGATGAAAAAAAGAGCCTAGATACTATTTTACAGGAAATCATCAAAGAGAACTGCCTAGAAGTAATAGAACCAGAAGGTAAAATAGGTGTTGAAAGAATTCATCGAACACCTTCTGAAAAAGACCCTAAAATAAAGACTCTGAGGAATATTTTAGCCAAATTTCAGAATTTCAGACTAAAGAAAAAATATTACAAGCAGCCAGGAAAAAACAGTTCAAATGCCGAGGTGCCACAATAAGGGTCACGCAAGATCTGGCTGCCTCAGCATTAAAGGATCGAAGGGCCTGGAATCTGATATTCCGAAAGGCAAAAGAATTTGGAATGCAGCCATGAATAAACTATCCAGCTAAGCTGAGCATTTTTTTTTCCATGGAAGAAGATGGACATTTAATGAAACAGAGGAATTCCATTTGTTTCTAAGGAAAAAAACAGACTTAAACAAAAATTTTGATTTACAACAGCAGGACTCAAGAGAAGTAGAAAAAGGTAAAAGGAACTCTTGAGAACTGTATTTCTGTTATGGATATACATAAAAACCACATGTATAATCTGATTTTACTCATATAACATAAAAAAAGGGAAATAAAAATGGAAAGGGAATAGTGTCAGAAAAAGGGAAAAGGGGAGATAAAAAGAGGGAAACTACATGCAACGATGAGGCAAAGGAAACCTATTATATCTGAGGGAAGTTAGAAAGGGGGAAGAACATTGTGTGAATCCTACTCTCATCAGAGTTGGCTCAAAGAAGAAACAATTGACATATTTTACAAAGAATCTTCTCTCACCTCATTAAAAAGTGGGAGAAGAAAAGGGAAAAGGAAAAAGAGTGATAAGGGAAGGGTACAAGAAAGGGGAAGGGATTCAAAGGGAGGAGGAAGGGATCCTAAAGAGGGAGAGCTGCGTGACGCAAGTGGGACCAATAAGTTTAATACTAGGGAAGGGGGGAAGAGAGGGCAAGAAAAAGAAAAACATGATCTGGAGATTTTAGGATGGCAGGAGATACAGAATTAGTAATTTTAACCATAAATGTGAATGGGATGAACTGTCCCATAAAGTGGAGGCAGATTGCAGACTGTCTCAAAAGTCAGAACCCTATAATATGTTGTTTACAGGAAACACATTTAAAACAGGGAGATACAGAGTAAAAGTAAAAGGCTGGAGCAGAATCTATTATGCTTTAAGTGAAGTCAAAAAAGCAGGGGTAGCCATCCTTATCTCAGATCACGCAAAAGTAAAAATTGATTTAATTAAAAAAGATAAGGAAGGAGACTATATCTTGCTAAAGGGTACTATAGACAATGAAGCAATATCAATATTAAACAGATATGTACCAAGAAGTATAGCATCTAACTTTCTAAAGGAGAAGTTAAGAGAGTTGCGAGAAGAAATAGACAGCAAAACTATAATAGTGTGAGATCGCAATCTTGTACTCTCAGATTTAGATAAATCAAATCACAAAACAAATAAGAAAGAAATTAAAGAGATAAATAGAATATTAGAAAAATTAGGTATGATAGATCTCTGGAGAAAACTGAATGGTGACAGAAAGGAGTATACTTTCTTCTCAGCAGTTCATGGAACCTACACAAAAACTGACCATATATTAGGAAATAAAGACCTCAAAATTAAATGCAGGAAGACAGAAATAATAAATGCTTTCTTTTCAGATCATGATAAAATAAAAACGACATTCAACAAAAAGTTAGGTGTAAATAGACCAAAAAGTAATTGGAAACTAAATAATCTCATCTTAAGGAATGATTGGGAGAAACAGCAAATTATAGACACAATTAATAATTTCACTCAAGATAATGACAACGATGAGACATCATACCAAAATTTGTGGGATGCAGCCAAAGCAGTAATAAGGGGAAATTTTATATCCTTAGAGGCTTACGTGAATAAAATAGAGAAAAAGAAGATCAATGAATTGGGCTTGTAACTTAAAAAACTAGAAAAAGACCAAATTAAAAACCCCCAATCAATTACTAAACTTGAAATTCTAAAATTAAAAGAAGAAATTAATAATATTGAAAGTAAAGAAACTATTGAACTAATAAATAAAACTAAGAGTTGGTTTTATGAAAAACCAATAAAATTGATAAACTTTTGGTAAAATCTGATTAGAAAAAGGAGACAGGAAAATCAAATTAGTAGTCTTAAAAATGAAAAAGGAGAGCTTTCCACCAATGAAGAGGAAATTAAAGAAATAATAAGAGGTTACTTTGCCCAACTTTGTGCCAATAAATTTGATAATTTAAGCGAAATGGATGACTACTTCCAAAAATATTGGCTTCCCAGATTAACAGAGGAGGAAGTAAATTGCTTAAATAGTCCCATTTCAGAAAAAGAAATAGAACAAGCTATTAATCAACTCCCTAAAAAAAAAATTCCCAGGACAAGATGGATTTACATGTGAATTCTACCGAACATTCAAAGAACAATTAGCCCCAATGCTTTAAAAACTATTTGAAAAAATAGGGATTGAAGGAGTCCTACCAAATTCCTTTTATGACACAGACATGGTACTGATACCTAAACCAGGTAGGTTGAAAACAGAGAAAGAAAATTATAGACCAATCTCCCTAATGAATATTGATGCAAAAATCTTAAATAAGATATTAGCAAAAAGGATAATACACCATGATCAAGTAGGATTTATACCAGGAATGCAGGGCTGGTTCAATATTGGGAAAACTATCAGTATTATTGGTCATATTAATAACCAAATTAACAAAAACCATATGATCATCTCAATAGATGCAGAAAAAACATTTGATAAAATCCAACATCCATTCCTATTAAAAACACTTGAGAGTATAGGAATTAATGGACTTTCCCTTAAAATAATCAATAGTATCTATTTAAAACCATCAGTAAGCATCACATGTAATGGGGACAAACTGCAACCATTCCCAATAAGATCAGGAGTGAAACAAGGTTGCCCACTATCACTGCTACTATTTAATATTGTATTAGAAATGCTAGCTTTGGCAATAAGAGTTGAGAAAGAGATTAAAGGAATAAGAATAGGCAATGAGGAAACCAAATTATCACTCTTTGCTGATGATATGATGGTATAGTTAGAGAACCCCAGAGATTCTACTAAAAAGTTATTAGAAACAATCCACACCTTTAGCAAAGTTGCAGGATACAAAATAAACCCACATAAGTCATCAGCATTCTTATATATCACTAACAAAACCCAACAGTCAGAGTTACAAAGAGATATTCCATTTAAAGTAACTACTGATTGTATAAAATATATAGGAATCTATCTGCCAAGGGAAAATCAGAAACTTTATGAGCAAAACTACAAAACACTTTCCACACAAATTAAGTCTGATCCAACCAACTGGAAAAATATTAAATGCTCTTGGATTGGGCAAGCAAATATAATAAAGATGACAATACTACCTAAACTAATCTATTTATTTAGCGCTATACCAATCAGACTCCCAAAGAACTATTTTAATGACCTAAAAAAAATAACAACAAAGTTCATATGAAAAAACAAAAGGTCAAGGATTTCAAAGGAATTAATGGAAAAAAAAATCAAATGAAGCTGTAAAGATCTAAAATTATATTATAAAGCAGTGGTTACCAAAACCATCTGATATTGGCTAAGAAATAGACTAGTTGATCAATGGAATAGGTGAGGTTCAAAGGACAAAACAGCCAATAGCTTTAATAATCTAGTGTTTGACAAACCCAAAGACCCCAGTTTTTGGGATAAGAACGCATTATTTGACAAAAATTGCTGGGAAAATTGGAAATTAGTATGGCAGAAATTAGCATTGACCCACACTTAACACTGTATTCCAAGATAAAGTCAAAATGGGTTCATGACCTAGGCATAAAGAATGAGATTATAAATAAATTGGAAGAGCATAGGATAGTTTACCTCTCAGACCTGTGGAAGAGGAAGGAATTTATGACCAAAGAAGAACTAGAGATCACTACTGATCACAAAATAGAAAATTTTGATTATATCAAATTGAAAAGTTTTTGTGCAAACAAAATGAATGCAGACAAGATTAGAAGGGAAACAATAAACTGGGAAAACATTTTTACAGTCAAAGGTTCTGATAAACACCTCATTTCCAAAATATATAGAGAATTGACTCTAATTTATAAGAAATCAAGCCATTCTCCAATTGATAAATGGTCAAAGGATATGAACAGACAATTCTCAGACAAAGAAAATGAAACTATTTCTAGCCATATAAAAATATGCTCCAAGTCATTATTAATCAGTGAATTGCAAATTAAGACAACTCTGAGATACCACTACACACCTGTCAGATTGGCTAGAATGACAGGGAAAGAATGCAAAATGTTGGAGGGGATGTGGGAAAACAGGGACACTGATACATCCAGCCATTCTGGAGAGCAATTTGGAACTATGCTCAAAAAGTTATCAAACTGTGCATAGCCTTTGATCCAGCAGTGTTTCTACTGGGCTTATACCCCAAAGAGATACTAGAGAAGGGAAAGGAATCTGAATGTGCCAAAATGTTTGTGGCAGCCCTGTTTGTAGTGGCTAGAAGCTGGAAAATGAATGGATGCCCATCAATTGGAGAATGGTTGAGTAAACTGTGGTATATGAATGTTATGGAATATTGTTGTTCTGTAAGAAATGACCAGCAGGATGAATACAGAGACGCTTGTAGAGACTTACATGAACTGATGCAAAGTGAAATGAGCAGAACCAGGAGATCATTATATACCTCAACAACAATACTGTATGAGGATGTATTCTGATGGAAGTGGATTTCTTCGACAAAGAGAATATCTAACTCAGTTTCTTTTCTTTTCTTTTCTTTTCTTTTTTTTTTTTTAAATAACTTTTTATTGGCAGAACCCATGCCAGGGTAATTTTTTACAACATTATCCCTTGCACTCACTTCTGTTCCAATTTTTCCTCTCCCTCCCTCCACCCCCTCCCCAAGGGACTGGTAAGCAGTCCTTTACATGTTAAATAGATTACAGTATATCCTAGATACAATATATGTGTGCAGAACTGAACAGTTTTCTTGTTGCACAGGGAGAATTGGATTCAGAAGGTATAAATAACCCGTGAAGAAAAACAAAAATGCAAGCATTTTATATTCATTTCTCAGTGTTCTTTCTTTGGGTGTAGCTGCTTCTGTCCATGATTGATCAATTGAAACTGAGTTAGATTGTCGGTGGAATTGTGAACACATCCAACCATTCTGGAGAACAATTTGGAACTATGCTCAAAAAGTTATCAAACTGTAGATACCCTTTGATCCAGCAGTGTTTCTACTGGGCTTATACCCCAAAGAGATACTAAAGAAGGGAAAGGGACCTGTATGTGTCAAAATGTTTGTGGCAGCCCTGTTTGTAGTGGCTAGAAGCTGGAAAATGAATGAATGTCTATCAATTGGAGAATGGTTGAGTAAATTGTGGTATATGAATATTATGGAATATTATTGTCTGTAAGAAATGACCAGCAGGATGAATACAGAGAGGCTTGGAGAGACTTACATGAACTGATGCTAAGTGAAATGAGCAGAACCAGGAGATCATTATATACCTCAACAACGATATTGTATGAGGATGTATTCTGATGGATCTCTTCGATAAAGAGAGCTAATTCAGTTTCAATTGATCAAGAATGGACAGAAGCAGCTACATCCAAAGAAAGAACACTGGGAAATGAATGTGAACTATTTGCATTTTTGTTTTTCTTCCCGGGTTATTTTTACCTTCTGAATCCAATTCTTCTGTGCACCAAAAGAACTGTTCGGTTCTCATACATATATTGTATCTAGCATATATGGTGACATAATTTAACTTATAAAGGACTGCTTGCCATCTGGGGAAGGGGGTGAAGGGAGGGAGGGGAAAAGTAAGAACAAAAATGAGTGCAAGGGATAATGTTTTAAAAAAATTATCCAGGCAAGGGCTCTGTCAATAAAAAGTTATTAAAAAAAAAAAAGAACAAAGGATGAACCATAAGATGACAAATGTGACTACCACAATACTTCTTAGTGCCACCCATCCCAAACCAGGCAAAAGTGCAAATGGAAAATATTGATCAAATATTTATTAAAATAAGTGAAGATAAAATAAACAAATAATTTTACTATTTGAAATTTAGTTGATATGTGACTTAAAGGGATCCTTATATATAGATTAATGACCCTAACTTCAAATTCCTTTATTTATTTATTTGAGTTTAATGCCTATGGCCTAGAACCCTGTTAGGTTAAGGGACTACTAACGTACACATGAAAGACAATATCCGAACCAATATTTTCTTGACTTAGAAATCAATTGCACCTGCTAATATGCTGTATCTCGTATAATTCTAAATTATTATATAAAAAATGATTTTCATATAATTCTGTTTCTTATAGGAACTCCTCAAATATGGAGGTAATTCATTGAGAAATGATGTTGATGCCAATTTAAATCTTTAAGGGGAGGATGTAATTAAGTTACCTAAAGATAATAGATTTTGAAGATAATAGAGATTATGTTAGGCTTCAGTGACCTTTTTTGAAGGGGGTGGGATACTGTGTTTCAATTTATCCTTGAAATTTTAAGGAAGCTATTACTCAAAATGTAATTTACAAAACTGTGCATGTTTCCTTAAGTTTATGATTAGATTATGAATTAAAGATTTTCCAAATCCCAGGAAAAAAGAGGCAATCAATAAACAGGAGGAAGTATCCTAACTACTCATATTGCTGAAAAAGTCTAGTGATATGGCTTTTCTGCAATGAAAGGTGATAGCTGCTAGCATTGAATTTCAAATGTGAGAGGCCAGTCACTGTCCCCATTCTTAATTGGGATATTTAAAATTGGGTGCATTTAAGGTGGGCAGAATATACTTTGAAGTTAGTGGTACAGAAAGTGAGAACAGAGTGGGGGAGGGAGGAGGGGAGGAAGGGAGGGAGAGGTAGAGGGAGAGGGAGAAGGAGAGGGAAAGAGAGAGAGAGAGAGAGAGAGAGAGAGAGAAGGAGAGGGAGATGGAGAGACAGACGGACAGAGAGACAAAGAGAGAGACAGACAGACACAGAGACAAAGAGAATTTATATATGTGAAGGATTTGAGAAGTTGTATCCCTTGATTCTTGCTAAAGCTAATCCTTCTACTTTTGTTCTTGGAGTGGGCACATGATTGATCAATTCCCTTCCATTTCCTCTAAGACATTATCGTAAGCTTTTACATATCTGATGTGTCCTTCATTGGATCCTTCTCATGTATACTCAGTGCTTGCATGTCTTCATCAAGTATTTTCTCTTGAAGGCTTTTGCAATTTGATGTCTAGCCTCATTGCTTTCCTTATGTTTTCTCAAAAGTTCTAAGATTATATAGACTTAGAGCTGGGAAGGATCCAATTGACCATTTAGTCCATCACCCTCATTTTACAGGTGAGGAAAGTTAAGTCAGGGAACTCTACCCAAGGTCATACAGATTCTGTGTTATAGAGGCAGGATCTGAACTCAGGTCCAAATAAGTCCCAAGCCAAGAAGGATTCTATTAACTGTATTGCACTCCTTCTTCTTGTAACATCCTAATAATTAAAGCTACTGGATTAATTTTTAGCCCCCAACTTCCTTGACTCCTATTCCTTTGACTCCATTGATTATTACCTCATATACACTCTCCCTCCTTTCTTGTCTATTATATTTCCTTTGTTCCTTTTGTTGGCTTCCCATTTTCTTCCTAAATCCTTTAACGTTATTGCTGTTGTTGTTTGCGTATTCAGTCATGTATGACTTTTTGTGACTTCATAGACCAAAGCATACCCAACAATATCTGAAAATCTTGGGTTTTCTTGGCTTAGATACTGAAATGTATTGTCATTTCCTTCTGTGGTGGATTAAGTAAGTAGTTTGAATAAAGACACATAGTTAGCAAGTGTCCTAGATCATATTCAAACTAAGGTCTTTCTGATATCAAGACCAGCACTATATTCACTGAGCCATCTCTCTCCAAGATAGTTGTTCTTAGGGTTTTACCTCTGATTCTTTCTATTTTATTTTTCTTTCCACATCTTTCTTGGCAATTCACTCCCAAGGCGCTGAATATCATGTGCATGAAGAGGAAACTAAAATGAATATTTTTGTCTCTGATAACTATATTATAGATTGGTATTTCTAGCTAGCTAGAAATATCTAGAAGGTATTTCTAATTAGATGTATAATTGGTGTCATGACTGAAAATAAGATTAACTGAAGCAATTGATAAGATTGGCAATTATCAATAAAATGGTACTGTCAGTTCCTCATTAAGCTAAAAGACCATCTAGTAGGGCTTAAAGCCTTCACAGAGTTCTGGAAAGTATAGGAAAACAAAAAACAAAAAGCATCACAGATGGAAAACAATGTGATTGATCACAAAGTCTAAAATATCATAGATGATGGAAAACAATAAGACTGGGTAGAAATTTGGAATTCAGGGCTAGCAACAACCCTTCTTTATTCTTATTAGGGGAAGCTCATTGATGGTGTCAGTGCATACCTAGTTAGTGTCATAGCAGAAACAGACCAGACTTTCTTGAAGGACAGCCATTTTTGCAGAGATAACAGATCACATTCCTTGGCATCCACCTGAACCCTTTAAGGATAACAGATATCTTTTCATTGTACAAGGTCAGCTTAATAGTACGAGACAGCAGTTTTTTCCTCAAAGTGATTTATGGGGAAACAACTCATTAACTTACAAAGGAAACTGAATTTCTGGGCTCATGGACTTCTAAATTTAATTCAGAGACAAAGGAAGTTTCAGAATAGAAACAGTTACAAAATGGAATAGAATATAACATATAAAATCAGTATTTGATTTTTCATTGATTTCTCTATTTTATTGATACCAAACTAGGCTTCTTAGGCAGCGAGATTATACAATGGATAGAACACTGGACCTGGAGGCAGTTCTGCCTCCAGCTCTGCATTCAGCTCTGGCCTCAGTGACTCTCCAAAGGTCCCTTAAATATTATCTGTCTCAGTTTCTTCTCATGCAAAATAGCACTATATAATATCACTTATTTCCCCAGAATTGTTATGAGAACATAATTATTTGTAAATCATTTGAATACCTTAAAGTGACATATAAATGCTACTGTTATCATCCTCACCAGCATCTCCCCATCACCAAAAAAATCCCTAGGATAGTTTTCTTTTGTCTGGAAAACCAGACTAGTCTTCTTTCTCTTTGTTATAGAACCTTCTCTACCTTTGTGCTTGCTAAATTTGTGCTTTTCTTTTAAAATTTTCAATTAAAAATATCATTTCCTGAAGGAGGCATTCTTGACTTAGTAATGACATTTCCCTTCTTAAGTCTCACCTATTTATTGGCTTGTGCTTCTCCTATCAAAAAAAATACTTTTTTTTAGTATTCTCATTTTTGCATCTATTATAACCACTTATTGTACTAGGATGGGCCCGGCATAGTATTTTGTACATAGTAATTGCTTAATAATAATTTTTAATTAAATTGAAACTAATACCACTTCAATTCTTCAAGTAATTGCTCTGGAATGTGTGTATATCTGACAGACTTCTGGTGGAAAAATATATTTATGTAATTATACCAGATACCTTACTGTTTCATACTCCCATTTCTCCAGATTGACTGATGTTCTAACCAATGTAGACAGACTTCTATAATCCTGAAATATGTTTTTCAATTTGACTGCTTCCATTTTGACAACTATTATCTTTGCGATTCCTTATATTCTAGCATGTCTTCTAAAATCTACCTACTAACTAATAACTTTAAACTAGAATGTTTAATCTAGTAAAGGCCTTCTCATGTTGTAAGTCAATAAATATTAATGTTAGTTATGTGCTTAGCACTGTATTCAGAATAAGTGCTTTGACATCTTAAAAGTACTATGTAAATGGTAGCAATTATCATCAATGTTAAAACTGTATAAAACTTGCTTTGTATATATCTGTTTACATGTTGTTTCTCCCATTATATTGTAAGATTCTTGAAGTTAGGGACTCTTTTTATACACTCAACACAGTGGTTGGCACATAGTAGGTGTTTAATAAACATTTATGGGATGATTGTTAATAATGATTGAATTTGAGAACGAGATAGAATATTATAAAGTAATAAGTTGTGTAGTACAAGTACTGCAGTTTGAATTGAGGAAAGTCTATAAAATCATATGTTCAGGGGTTTCAGTTTAGGAGACAATTTATTTTATTTAGTCCCTCAGTCTATCTCTGTAGGACCTGCAAGATCAATAGACAATGAATGATCCAGGCCTAGAATTGGTTAGGACAGAAGGAATGGATTTGATCTTCTTTGGGAAATTTTACTTTCAATAACCTCATGCTACTTCCTGACACAAATGCACATCTTTTGGACTTGGATATTCCTTGGTGATATTCTGTTGCTATGAGCAATGAAACACTACAGTGTCTGAAGAATCATTTTTTAGTTATTCAGAAGACACTGGAGAGATACATGTAAGAAGATAGAAATATAGTATTCTCAAGGAGAGAGAGAAGAGAGATCTTTGAGGAAATGTGATTGCAAAAGGAGATTGAATTTGTAGTGAGAAAGAGGGATGGCTACCCCAAGGACGGTTACAGCTGTCTTAAAAATTCTCAGAAGTCTGTCTGAATTTCTTTTAATCTGAGGAATGCCTACTCTCTCTCTCTCTCTGTCTCTCTGTCTCCCTCTTTCTGTCTGTCTTTTGTCTCTGTCTCTCTACTATTTCTTTTGTGGTATATCTATCTATCTATCTATATGTCTATATGTCTATATATGTGTGTATTATATATAATAAAACATAAACATAAAAATGAACTATATGTATATCTGTTCTATACTTATGTATTTAGCATTGTGTTTATAAATATATATTTATATATATGTGTATATATATGTTCTTTTGATTTTACTTTGTATTACTTCATGTAGATGCAGTCTTGATCTTAGATTCAGAAATACCTGTGGCCAAATTCTCTCCTCTGTCATATACCAGATATGAGAACTTTGGGACAAGACATTTAACCTCCAGCCTGAGATATCAGAGTTGGGACCCACAAACAGCACAAACAGCACCCCCCAAGTGCTGTTGAAAGCAGATTAAAATGTGATTGGGAAATATTTAACAAAATAAATAAAAACGCAGTACAATATAATGTTAATTTGTCTGTTTCTAAGTTACACTATGTCCTTCAGGTATCCTTTCTAATTTGAGGTTACACCACTGCTCTAGACTATAGACTCTAAGACTATAAGCTTCAGACAGGGTACTGACCTCATCTGAATTACAGATCTAGTTCTTAACATATCTTATCACTCTCTTCCCCTTGGCCTGTCTTTGGGTTAACATTACTGAGTATCAGTGTATCTGTTTACATGATCTAGAATAGCTTGTTTAATTTTATATTTCTCATCCTTTGCAATAGATATTGGAACATGAACAGCACTTATTATTATGGGTATCTTTTTATTTATGCCCATTGTGAATATTGCAAAGAGAGATGATCAACCATAAAATTATGTTTTTATTGTCTTTTAGCATATGATGAGACCAATTCCACCTCTTAGCTTGCCTGTCCGAGAAAACTCTGTAAGCATTCCTTTCATTTTAGCTGCAATTTCCTTGGATCTTTTGGTTACTTTTTTTTTTTTTTTTAATTTTAATAGCTTTTTATTTACAAGTTATATGCATGGGTAATTTTACAGCGTTGACAATTGCCAAACCTTTTGTTCCAATTTTTCCCCTCCTTCCCCCCACCCTCTCCCCTAGATGGCAGGATGACCAATACATGTAAAATATATTAGAGTATAAATTAAATACAAAATAAGTATATATGTCCAAACCATTATTTTGCTGTACAAAAGGAATCAGACTCTGAAATATGTACAGTTAGCCTGTGAAGGAAATCAAAAATGCAGGCAGGCAAAAATATAGGGATTGGGAATTTGATGTAATGGTTCTTAGTCATCTCCCAGATTCTTTCACTGGGTGTAGCTGGTTCAGTTCATTACTGCTCCATTAGAACTGATTTGGTTCATCTCATTGCTGAAGATGGCCAGGTCTATCAGAATTGATCATCATGTAGTATTGTTGTTGAAGTATATAATGATCTCCTAGTTCTGCTCAATTCACTCAGTTTGTGTAAGTCTCTCTAGGGCTTTCTGAAATCATCCTGTTGGTTGTTTCTTATTTTGGTTACATTTATAGCTTAAATGAAAATATTTATATAGTTCAGTTCCTTCAATTGTATACTTACTTATTGGTCATTAAGTAAGGTTCTAAATAGAGAGTGCCAGTAATTAAGCTGATGTTTATAGATATAAAAAAAAATCAAGAAATTAGAAATTATTAAGAACTATATGTAATAATACTCAACTTAGCTAATAATAATATACAACCCAAGATAACCTTAAAATACTACCTTCTAAGAGGCAGCTAGGTGGCGCAGTGGGTTGACTACCAGCCCTGAAGTCAGGAGGACCTGAATTCAAATCTGTTCTCAGACACTTAATACTTCTTAGCTGTGTTACCCTGGGCAAGTCACTTGATTCCAATTAACTCAGGGGGGAGAAAAAGCAAAAAAAAAAATACTACCTTCTAATACCTTAAAATGGTAAAAATGGTGAAATAAATGTCATGAAATTCATTATTACTTTATTACTGTGGCTATGAGGAAAAGAGAACTCTAATATACTCTGGATGGGAATTGTAGACATAACATTTTGAAGATCAATATGGTAATATGCATTATCAAAAAACTGATTATATATTTTGACCTAGTAATTTTATTGATAAGATTCAGTATCATAAAACATCACAAAAGTGTCTATTTTAAAATAAGCTTTTATTGATATCTTTTATTTCTTTTTTAAAAAGTTTTTTATTTTTCCAAATACATGTGAAGATAGTGTTTGTGTTCACTTTTACGAAACCTTGTGTTCTAAATCTTTCTCCCTCTCCTCTGCCTCTACCCCTTCTCAAGACAGTAAGTAATCCAATTTAGGTTAAACATGTGGAATTTTTCTAAACATATTTCCATATTCATCATGTTGCTCAAAAAAAAAATCACAAGGAAAAAGACACAAGAAAGAAAAAACGTTTAAACAACAACAACAAAAAGGTGAAAATATTATGCTTTGATCCCCATTCAGCTTCCATAGTTCTCTCTCTGGATGTGGATGGTACTTTCCATGACATGTCTATTGGTATTACCTTAAATCACCTCATTGTTGAAAAGAGTCAAGTCCATTACAGTTGATCATCACATAATCTTGTTGCGTGTACAAGGTTCTTTTGGTTCTACACACTTCATTCAGCATCAGTTCATGTAAGTCTTTCCAGACTTTTCTGAAATCAGCTGTTCATAATTTCTTATAGAATAATAACTTTCCAGCCACATGAAAGCATTCTGGATCTTTATAAATTTGTTACATTTGCCATTTGATGGTGAAGTTATTGGTCTAAGCCTAATTTGTGCCAAAGCACTTTCTAGTTTTTTTTTTTTTTGGCTAGGTAATTTATATTTTCTATTTTATCAAAGACTGGGCTATTGAGTGCCATTGTTTTTAATTTTTTCTTGTGTAGTCCGTTCAATTTCATCCCTAATTCTTTTCATCATTTTCATCAGTATTCTTTATGTTTTGTTTTTCCACATGAAATTTAAAAAATTTATTTAATCAAGTTCCATAAATATTAAGGGAAACCATTTGTTTAAAAAAATGTGCTTTTTCATTTATTCTGGAATTGGTTCTAACTAATAAGAAATAGTTTCTAAAGTAAAAAAGATGGGAATCTTTGGAGGAAGTTACCTCTCCATATTGATTCATGAGAGAAAAGTCAGACATGGCTTGATGTGCACCTACTTACGCAGAGAGAATTTCAAAGGTTTTAAAGAAAGTATAGATAAGAATCCATAAACTAAAATTCTCCTTTGGAAAATCAACATAAAAGGGAAAAATATTTTCAAGAATGAATTCTGATGATAACCCCCTCCCAAAAAAAAAAAAACCCAAATATACAAAAAAACCCCAATTTCAATGAAGAAAAGAAGAAGCTTATGTGAGTGCATAGGAAACTCATGAACTTGCTTAGTTTTGAAAGACAAAATCAAGAACAAGTAACTGAGAATGAAAATGGTATAATAGTTCAAGAATAAGGATGAGTATTAATTGGAAACATGTCAAGAATGAAAAGAACAACTACAGTTTTTAAAATTAATTTTTAGTTATGGGGGAACAAGAGATAAGACAAAGGAAAGGTTTACTGCTCTAGATTTGTGCTAGTAAAGTTCTGTGAAAAGAAAGCAAATTTATTTAACTGATAGTCACTTTGATTGTTAGCCTGGGAAGACAGAACAAAAATTATTAACAAATAGTTGAAACCCAACATTACCTGAGTGAAGGTGAGAGTATATCTGATTGCTATCACTGAGTTCAGTCACCAGTTCTGAATGACCTACACTATGTAGAAAGAATAGGCAGATGTGATTGCTGAATTGCTGTTGGTACTCTTTAAAATCAAGGAGAATGTGAGAAGTGCTATAGAACTGGAAAAAGGTAAATATTTTCATTTAAAAAAGTAGAGAATGAATTTGACTTATTCCATAATATATGATTAAATATGGTTTGTGAGTATTTAGGAAGTGAATTCATTTAAAATTTTTGAGCCTAGTTTCTTCATATTTAACAATGAAGAGCTTTTTGACAAGATGATTTTTAAAGATCTTTAGCTCTAAAACTATCATATTTAAGAACCAATTTGTCTGGATAACTTTTTTTTTTTGATAGGATTAATAGATTGATGGATCAGCAGGATGTCATAATGTTTGAGGAATTTATCAAAACATTTGACAGTTTCTTTCACACTATCCTTGGGATAAGAAGGAGGCAACTTCTTTTAAAAGTTAATATGTATTTATTTCTTTAACTCTTACCTTTGCTCCTCACATGGAGGTGGAGGCCTTGTTATAAATATGCATAGTCATGTGAAACAAATTTCCATTTTGTCTATATACAAAGAAGGATATTTCATTCTATATAATTGATTACCTCTCTGTCAAAAGAGGGGTACCATTTTTAATTATCCATCTTTTCCAATCATGGTTGAATATTTCATAGTGTTTATTAAGTCTTTCAAAATTGTTTCTTTTTAACAGTGTTGTTATATAAATTGTTTTGTTGATTTTGCTGACTCCACTCTGTGTTAGTTCATTTCTGGTTTTTCTGAAGCCATCTCTTTCATCATTTCTTATAGCATAATAGTATTCCATGACTTTTATATATCTTCATTTCCAAATTTATTGGTAGCACCTTAGTTTTTAGTTTTTTGGCACTATAAAAGAAAAGCTATAAAATATATTTTTTTCATGGATAACTTTTTTTTGGAATATTGACATAATAATCATATCTTCAATCAAAGAGGATTTATAGTTTAATAATGTTGGGTCATATAGTCATAAAAAGTTTTCCAGAATGCTTTTCCATACAATCCATAATTCCAACAACAGTGCTCTAAGTTGCCTGTTTTCTCTATAGCCTCTCCAGAATTTTCTATTTTCCATTTTTGTCAACTTTGCTAAACTATGTCATTCATGGATATGAAGTAGAGCCTTAGAGTTGCTATAATGTGCATTTTACTAGTTGTTGTTATAAACGTTTTTATATGGCTATAGAAAGCTTACATTTTTTCCCTTAAGAATTGCTCATTCATATCCTCTGAAAATTTGTCAGGTGGGGTTTGGTGGGTTAATTTTAACCTAGTTTTTGGATATCTCACTTTGACTTTATTTCTCTTCTTATAACTTGATCCTTCTTCCCTTCATCTTTTGCTTTCATTTTATTTTTCTCATTTTAATTTTTCAAGAGCTCCTGAACCATATGCTAAATTCCCTCTGTATTTTAGAAAAAAAGAGACCAATAAGCTGAAGTGGGACCTTGGCTTTTTAGTTCTCTCTCTAATGCACTGAAATACAGAGGATATTTATCATTTTGGGGGTCTCTTTCATTTTTGCCAAACTATGTCATTCTATCACCTAATTTTAGAGTTGGGATAATAAGAAATTATATCAGCACTGACTTTGAGGAATGAAAATCCTTCATTTATATTATCCAGCAGTGTTTTATTATGGCCTGGAGGGACCCTGTGATCTTGAAGGCAATGCCAGTGGAATATAACCTTTAACAGGTTCCACCAATTTGGAAATGGTTGGGCTGGGTAGTATAATTATGTATGTCTGTTTTTTGAAGATCATCTCTGCTATGAGAGGCTGGTTACTGGGAAGTAGACTACTTAAGATGGCTATTTTGCTCATTGTTATTTTCTAGAGGCTATTGAAGATATGGAATAGTTAATGATTGACATAGTGAAGGGAATTCTTACATGAATCTTTCAAAAGTAAGGAAAGAAAATAGAGATTGAATGTAAAACTCCCAATCCCACTCTACAATTTTTAGTTTTATTGAGACTACTTTTATCATTTTAAAATATTTTATGTATAGTATAGTTGTGTAGACCTCAATTCATATATCACCTTTGATACACATGCTGTGTGAGCCTAGTTATATCACTTAACTTTTCAATCTCCCAGCAACTCTCTTAGGAATTAAATTTCATAAGTGTTTCTGATCTGTTGGTAGAAGGAATTTCCTAATTTGAGATCTCTTTGTGGAAATGAAAGCATATTTGGAGGGAAAATGCATGCTAGATGGATTATATGTGAATAGATTTAATACTGTATCTGTCAAACTTCGTTATTCTATAGGGCATCTCTTCATTCCAAATTTTACTTTTCCATGATTATTAGTAGACATGAGTTAAGAAATTATTGTCTAATTTTTCTACATAAAATATCATCACAAAACTGAATTATTTCTTGTTAAATATCTACTACAATTTGTAGGTTATGCAAATTATACAGATTATACAAAATATACAGCTGGACAGCTGATAGTTAAAAGGCCCAAATAAGACAAAAATTCATAAGCCTTTGTCATAAGGCTGATGTTCCATTATAATACTTTTAATCAAGAACATCTACCGATGTTTCTATGAAGTATTTTTTTAAAGAGTATTTGAGACACAAAAGAAATAGAAAAGATTCCTATCCTTCAAATCTGCTTGTAGAAAGTGACTCTACATATGCATAAGTTTTAATGCTTGAAGTACTAATTCCCATTGACTGTTTTAGTGTTGAAGTCACATGAACTAAGGAAATAATCATAATCTAGTAGAATTCATCAGTATGTTAATGGCATGGAGTTCCATGCCATTTTTTTTGGATGCTATTCCTCTCACCTGTTTCCCTTGACATCCCTATTGCCTTCAAAACTCAGCTCAAGTATTCCCCTTTTCGAGAGACTAGTTCTATTCTTACCCTCCAAATAATCATTCTGTATTTATTTTTATGAATCCTATACTTAATATTTATGAGTATGTTGAATACCCGTATTAGAATATAAACTCTTTGAGGGCAGGAGCTGTCTTATTTTAAAATTTTTATTAGTGGCGCCTTTCACAATGCCTAGCACATGGAAGGTATTTAATAAATGCTTTCTTTCTTGTATGCCCTTCCTATACTCACCAAAATGGATTGCTACTTGTTTCTCCATTAATTTCCCCACCTCTTTGCTTTCACACAAACATGAAATATCTTTTCTTCCTACCTTAGCCTCTTAAAACTCTTGAGATTCTTCAAATTTCGACTTGGCTTTTAGTTTTTCTTGGATTTTGTCATTACCCCTTATATTTAGTGCTATTCCTCAATTTACCTTGTATTTATTTAGGTGTATGTATATTCTCTTTCTTCCTTATCCTCTTGAATATATTCACTTTGAGGATGAGAACTGTTTCTTTTTTGTTTTTGTATCCTCAGTGTTTCACACAGGGCCTTGAACATAGTCAGTATTTGATGAATGTTTGCTGAATCGTCCAACCACTGCTTTATAGCATGTGTTTTGCTCTTGAGTTGAGAAGACCAATTAAAGTAATTACGGTTTTACCACTTAAGAAAAACTCTGATCAAACTCAGGCCATGTCAGTAAAAGCTTGAAAGAACGTTTGCTTCATCATCTGTTTTTTAGTGCTACGACATGTCAGGTGTGACAAGGTATTGTTTACAAAAGATTTGCAGGATAATTGCAGCAAGTTATTTCTCTTATTAATTCCATGAATCACTTGCGTCACTGAAGTATCACTTCTGCAACTTGAGCTGCATTTGTAATTGGCTTCCTAATCTCTTATTTACATTCATTATTAACATTATTAAGTATGCTTGATGATAATGTTGGTATCTGAAGATAATGGCTATGAATTGGTGATGCTGTTGTGACTACAGATTGTTTTCCTGACAGGATCATTTAAAGATATTGTGATTCTCAGCCACTTAAGGAAAACACAAGAAAAGTATATGCATTTATATATTTTTTTCTGGCATGTATGTTCATAGGTCTAATTATTTTGGAATTTTGCAAAATGAGAATGCTATTGTCACATTTCAGTCTTTTTTTACATTCTAAAATTGACATCAGTGCTAAAGAAAAAAAACAAAATGCAAAACTTACCTGCTATCTGGAAATTGTACCTTTTGTTGTTAAAAAAAGAAAAGACAAATTATTTACAATGATTTTGGAGGGAAAAACCTCAGGAAATTAAAGAGGCATTCAGATGGATGAAAAGATCTTAAAGTAAGAATTGGCAGAAATATTTGAGGTCACTCAGCCTGATGTTCTCATTTAAGAGGGAAGAAAATGTGGCCTAAAAAGGCTAATTTGCCTATGCTCATGTAAGTAATAAGCAGATGAATTGGAATTTGAACTCATATCTCTGAATATAAAACCAGGCTGCTTTTCTCAATAACATGCTACTTCCCTGCAGATTTAATTTTTGTAATATTTGAAACATTAATTGTGCTTTTTATTTTCAGATTCTAACTCTTCCATCGATATACTTTCTCTAGAAGCCTTTGTTCCAAGTATCTTCTTCTCTTTTTATGTCTCTCACCCTATTTTGTCCTTACCCTTAACAGAAAAGATCACCTTACTAACTAATTTCTTGAGAAGACTATCTGATAAGTATTTGCACAACTCTTCCCTTTGTCATCTCAAAAATTCTGTGTCTTCAGTCATCAGGTTCTCTTTCTTTCCTGTCCTTATGAAAGAAGTGATTTTTCTTTTAGTCATCTGTATTCACCATCATCACCCTTCCTATCTCTTCCTAGGTCCTACTTCAAACATTTTTCCTTCCCTTTCTTCTTGTTTCTATCTTTTCATTAGCACAGAGTACATCCTAGTTTCTCTTATCCTTGAGCAAAAAATCCCAAAATATTCCAACATTTTCCTTGACCTTTTTGTTTTCTCAAACCCTTTTGTTATCCCTTGAATTTTTCTTTCTTATTACCAAATTTCGGATCCATTAGTCTCCATTCATTGCTTCTGCATCACCCTACCCCTTACCCTTCTGTCCCTTGTTACCTGATTTCTATCCTCACCATTATATAGAAGAAGCTTAAACTTACCAGGATCTTCTAATTAATTCTTTCCCCCCCTTATCTCTCTGCAGCATTTGAGATAGCTGACCTCTTACTCATTTATTCATTCAACAAGATTTTATCAAATACTTACTATATGTCAGACATTCGACTAGTTTTCAAATATATAAAGGCCAAAATAATTTTTTTTTCTGTCAACAAATTAGATTCTTTTGGGAAAGGAAAATACTATAGATGTAGCATATTCAATACAAAATTTACATAATTTCCGAAGGAAAGGCACTAGCAGCTAGGATAGGGAACAGAGATCAGGATAAGTATCCTGTAAGAGATGGCATTGGAAGGTGATTTAGGAAGCTTGAGTTCTATGAAGAAAGGATATATTCTAGGCATGGCTCTGTATGTCATTACACTGATCAATAGTCTTCAGTGGTTTTCCATTGCCTACTCAATAAAGATCATATTCTTTAGCATGACAATCAGAGTCCTCCATCTGGCTCCTAACTTTCTATCTAGTATTTTCTAATATTGACCTTTTAAATCTTGTGTGCTCTGTGATTTAGCCAAACTGAATTATTTATTGTCCCACACTTTCCTTTTCTTTCTGTTTGCCTACTTTATTCCCCAAACCTGAAAATCCCTTTGCTTCCAATTTCCAATAATTTACTTAACCTTCATTGTCAAATTCAAAAGCTTGCAAGAAACCGGCTCTGTTTTTAAAACCGGCACTGATTTGTCTGTCCCTCATTTCCTTTCATAGAACTTTATATTCCTGTTCTTTATTTACCACATTCTATTTACTTGTCTACCTATCTATAAATTTCTTTAGGGCATGATTTTGTCTAGTTTATTTATGCCACATACAAGATGTGTTAGAATGAGTTAACACAATGTTGGGTGCTGTCATTTGGGTCATAGGTACTAATCTTTTGAGTGGCTATCCTCAGTACCAGGAACAGTAGTTACTTAATAAATATATGAGTAGTTAATCCTTATTCCATGATATGCTTTTAAATTTAACAAACATTTAATATGTGTCCCCTATATATGTAAGGAGAAGGTATTAGAGATACAAAGATGACAAATGAGATTATATCTGTCCCTAAGGAATTTATAATCTAATGGGGGAATATAACAAATAACAATTAATGACAATATTAGCATTTATGTAGTGCTTGAAAAATGCTTCATGATTTTTTATCCTTGCTACAACCTTGTTAGAAAGATTTCCTTTCATGGATGAAAAGGTAGAGGAAGATGAGGTTGCCCAGCATCATATAGCTAGTAGGTATCTGAGATAGGATTTGAACTCAAACCTTCTTGACATAACTTAAAAGTATTCAGAATATTGAAGCATTATAGGAATCTCTAATTTTTTCTTAGGATAAACATCAGAAAAAGGGAGATGAATGGTTAGGGAAAAAAAAGTAAAACAATCCATGGTCCTAAATGGAACATTAAAATCTTATTAAAAGAAAGAAAACTCTAACCTATCTCCACCCACAGCTCTGCCTTACCTATAACAACAAAGAAGAAAGAGTTGGGAAGTTGAAAAAGTTTTTGGCAAAGAAGAGTTCATAATGTCATAGAGCTGGAAAGAGACTTAGAGGCTGTGGGGTACAGTTCTCCCATTTTACAAAGGAAGAAACTGAAACACAGAGAAATTAAGAGTTAGTAACTAATTTGAAATAATTTGCAACCTGCAATCTCTTTTTGGAGGTGATTGTCATTTCCCATTCCAAATCTATTGGGATTAGCGTGAATCACCTCATTATTGAAAAGAGCCAAGTCCATCATAGTTGATCATTACATAATCTTGTTGTTCTATACAATATTCTCCTGGTTCTATTCATTTCACTCAGCATGGGTTCATATAGCTTTCTAAGCTTTTTTGAACCAGCCTATTCATAATTTCTTATAGAACAATAGTGTTCCACTTCATTCATAGACCATAACTTATTTAGCCATTCCCCAATTGATGGGCATCTACTCAATTTCCAATTCCTTGCCACTACAAAAAAGGCTGATACAAACATTTTTATACACATGTCCTTTTCCCTTTTTTATTTTCTCTTTGGGATATAGACCCAGTAGTAAGATGGCTGGATCAAAGGGTATAAACAATTGTATAGCCTTTTGGGCATAGTCCCAGATTCCTCTCCAGAATAGCTGGATCATTTCACAATTCTACCAACAATATATTAGTTTTCCTATATCCCCCCCCCCAACATTTATTAATATCTTTTCCTATCATTTTAGCCAATCTAGATGTATGAAGTGGTAACTCAAAGTTTAGACTGTCTTTTTTTCTTTTTTTAATTTTCAAGACAAAATCCTTTTTCATCTTTCCTGTGAGTTTGATATAATTTTAATTTAGGATTCAATTGGCAAATTGAATTTTTATTAAGATTTTGGAAGACTTGAGTTCAACTCCTGTCAACAAACGCTTATTAGTTGTGTGACCTTGAACAAATTTTAACTTCTCTGTGCCTGGACCATGAATATATCTCACAGAACTCTCTTCAGTCTTCTTCTTTTCTCCCCCTGTGCTGGTCTCATCTATTTCCATGGATTAAATTATTATCTTTATGTTGATGATTCTTGAATCTGCTTATCCAGCTCTAATCTCTCCTATTTCTAGCTATCAAACAGCTTAAACTAAATTTCCTATTCAAAACAAAACTCTTTATCTTTTCCCCCTAATTCTTTTCTCCTCCTAACTTTCCTATTATTCATTGAGTTTACCACCATCCTTAGAGACCCAGGATTCATAATTGAAGTATCTTCCTTTATTCCTCACACTTTCTCCCCATTTTCAATCTGTGAAATCATCTGCTAAGGCAACCATAGGCAATGATGAGCTGAAAGCTATGTATAACAACCTCCCATTGCTTGAGTTATAGATAATTTTGCATAGTCTGGGAATGATATTATAAATATCCAAATGGCCCTTGGCAGAAAAAAGATTCCCCACCCCTGTTCTAGTGACTTTCTATCACTGCTAGAATCCACTATAAGATCCTTTCCCTCCTTCTACTTTATATTTTACACACTCTTTCTCCCTCTCCCCCACCCCCCTTTCTTCTCCTTGTATTCTTTGACTCAAGGACATTGATCTCCTTGCTATTTCTTCCCAAGACATAACATCTCCAGGCCTGATACATTTTCACTTGCCATCTCCCATACCTGGAATGCTTTACTTCTTTGTGCAAAAAAGTTTACCTGGCTTCAAGTTCTAGCTAAAATCCCACTTTCCACAGGAAGCTTTTTTGGATCCCCTTTTTAGTTTTAGTACTTTCCTTTTGGGATTACTCCCAATTTGTGTGTGTGTGTGTGTGTGTGTGTGTGTGTGTGTTAGTATGAATATGTCTCTCTCTCTATATATATTATATATATATATATATATATATATATATATGCAATTTTTAGGTTTTTATGTAATTGTTTTCAGCATTCTCCCTTATTAGATCTCCCTGAAAGCAAAGATTGTTTTTTACCCTTTTTTGTATCCCCAGTAGTTAGCACAATGACTGGCACATGGTAAGTATTTAATGAGTGTTTCTTGACTGAATGGCTTACTGGGTGCTACATATTTACAAATAAGTTTTTGTTGTTATTCTTTCAGATTGAAAGGACAGAGTTAGGATTCAAAAGCAGATCCTCTAATTTGCAGTTCTGCATCCTTTCCATTTTACCCTCCTGTTTTTCTATATTTGCCGCCTCTCTTTAAGAAATCCTTTTATCTTAGCTAGAATTAGGTATGTAGATCAGTATATGATATGTATGATAAAGACATGATGCTTTTTGTTCCCACCCTGGAATCACCCCACTATTTCCTCCTTAATCCTTATTTACTTTCCCTTTCCTGAGTGAATCATTGTGAGGAAAGTGTTTTGTAAAATGTAAAGCACTAAATAAATCTGAGTTCATCCCCACTCTGGATTCACTTCTGCTGGTTATACCAATTGTAACCTAATTTGAACTCCATTGTTATCTCTTCCACTAGGCACAGCGTCATCCCATCTGTGTGGTCCACTTGGCAATGAAAGCTGTCTGTTAATAACTCATTGCTGAAGTCCTTTGTGGCCCTCTGCCAATGAGAACAAATATTGCCCACTCCTTTGAAATTCTGTTAGTTCAAGAATATTTCTTAAACTTTTAGTTCTGTTGTTTTTATATTACAACAAATTGCCTCTAGAGCCAGTTCCTACTCAGAGAAACCATAACTCTATGAAAGGAGCAATATGAAATTTAAGAGGTGCAGGAGAAAATAATTTATTTTCCTTTACATTATAAGTAATCTATAGACTGATTAGACATATAAAAAGAAGTTAAGAGTAAGAACTGTGAAAGGAAGATATCCTAAAATATGCCACTTTAAATGAATGTTTTGAAACACCAGTAAGTGATATAAACTTAGTCCAGGAACCCTCTATTTTTAGTGGCTTTTGCTTGTAAATGTATTCATTTTCAATATGCATTTAAAATATAGATAGGGATTTACTTCTTAGTGTGAATATCAAGGTTTTGTTCTTATATTTAAACAAATTTCTTTGACCTTTTATCACTTAGGGTGTAGGGTTCCACCATATAGCATGTAATTATATCATCATACCTTTCTCACCACCACCTACTTCTTGCCCTTATTTCATTCAGCAGAGCATTTTTGTTTTTGTAAAACATCTCTCCTGTGCCAAACTCTGACTTATGCCTCTAGGAAATAATTTGATGCCATGGGTTTCATTACTTTGTGGGAGTTTGTTAGAATGAGTTAACACAATGTTGGGTGCTGCCATTTGGGTCAAAGGTACTAATCTTTTGAGTGGCTATTAATATGGGCGCTGGAATAGCTGCAAAATATATATTTGGGGATCAGAATATTTTGTCTTTCTCACATTTTAGGGTCCAGTCTTTACTTATTAACTCCTTCTTTTGCCAAGAAAGCACACTATGTTTTATGTGTGGAAATTAAAATCTGAGATCCATTCCAAGAGAACCCATAGTGTGTTATCTTGGGATCTTGGATTAATTTTTAGGATTAAAGTTTAATAAGCAATCAGAAAGGTCATCTATTTGCTTTACACATAATATATAATTGATAAATATTTTTGAATAAATAAGCAACTCTGTACTATCTACCCTTTAGTATGTATTTTAAAAGTAAAGGAAGAAACTTAACTAAGTGAGATTTTTCCCAGATCTTCAAATGATAAAACAATTTAGGACTAGAGGCAGTATTTCAAAAAGTCAAGAAGGAACAGTTTTTTATATTTGTATTATAAAGTGCTTAGCACTTTTACTCCCTGGGGGGAACAATAAGAAGCAAGAGACAGTCCCTGTCTTCCAGGACCATACAATCTAATGAGAGAGAGACAAACTGGAAACAAATATATGCAAAACCAGCTATGCACAAGATAAATAGCAAAAACACAAAATAAAGAAAACATTGGAAGAAGGATTAGAGAAGACTTCCTGTGGAAGGTCAGATTTTAGTGGAACCATTAGGACTTATTTTTTAAAGTCAGTACTTTGAGCTAAAGATAGAGTGCATTCCAGGCATGGAACATAGGCAAAGGGAGTGCTTGTGGTCCAGTGATGGAATGTCTTGTTTGTCCAACAACCAGGAAGACTGTGTCACGTGTTGGTGAGTAAGATGTGAGAAGATGAGAAAGGTAGGAGGTGCCAAGTTATGAAGTGCTTTGAAAGACAAGCTGAACATTTTGTATTTGATCCTGTGACCAATAAGAAGTCATTGTTGTTAAGCTGAATGGAGAATGAATAGGAGCAGGTAGAAATTTGAGGCATGGAGAGCCAGTAGCAGACAATTGCAGTGTCCAGCCTTGAGGTGATGAGTAGCAATATCAGAGGAAAGGAAGGGGCATTTTCGGATTGGGGAAGATGAGAAAGGTAGTGAGGAGTCAAGGTGACCTCTGGGGGGTGAACCTATAGGACTGGAAGGATGGTGTTGCCATGTATAGTATTAGGGAAGATAGGAGAGGGGAAGAATTTAGGGATAAAGAATAATGAGTTCTGTTTTGAAGTTTAAATTAAGTTTAAGTTTAAAATGCTTACTGGGCATCCAGTTCAAAATGTCTGATAGGCTGTTGGAAATGTGATTTTGGAGGTCAGCAAAGATAGGTAGATCTGAGAATCATCTGCATAAAGATGGTAATTAAAACCATGTGCATTGATGAGATACCAGTGAAGTAGTATAGAAGAAGAGGAGAGGGCCTTAACTAGAACCCTGAAGGACACCTACAGTTAGAGGACTTGATCTGGAGGAAGATCCAGCAAAGGAGACAGAGGAGGAATAGTCAGAGGAGAAGAAGCAAGAGATAGTGGTGACCAAAAATAAAGAGAGAATTAAATATCAAGGAGAGAGTATGATTACTAGTGCCAAAAATTGAAGAAAGGTCAAGGAAAATGAGGATTGAGAAGAAGTCATTGGATTTGGCAACTAAAAGGACATTAATAACTTTAAAGGAGCAGTTTCGGTGCAATGATTAGGTCAAAAAGTGGATTATTGGGTAAAGAGGAGAGAAGGCAAAAAAACTTAAGGCATTTGTAAATGGCCTTCCCAAGGAGTTTTGCTCCAAAGGAAGAAGAGATATAGGAGTATATAGGGATGGAGGAACAAGTGAGGGTTTTTTTAGGTTGGAGGAGATATGGCATAGTGGCAGGCAGTAGGGAAGGAATCAGTATATAGGGTAAATGAAAGATGAGAGATTATGAAAGGACAGTCTGTTGGAGGAGTTGGGATGGAATAAAATTCCTTGAAGAAAGATAGAAGTTAACCTTGGTACAAAATAAGCCCACCTTACATGAAACGGGGTGAAGGAGGAGACAGGCATTTAAAAGTGATGAGATGAGGAGGAAAGGACAAGAGGAAGTTGCAGTAAAGTGTTTCAATTTTATCTATGAGATATGAGGCAAGGGTCTCAGCTGACAGAATGGGGATGAGGAGCAATCATGGAAAGGTTGAGGAGGGATGAAAAGGTTTTGGAAGACCCCTCCCTCCATCATTTCCATATGGGAAACTCCTGGTATAAAAGCTATTCCCTTATACAGATTGATAATTTATTTACTGAAAAAAGGCCCAGAGACTTGTCTGGGTCATTGAGAAGTTGTAGCTTGCCTCTTGCTTGTATGAATCAGAGGCAGGACTTGAACTCATATCTTCCAAACTCCAAAACCAGCCTTCATGCCATTTTGCCACTTCTTTTCCATTGTTAATTATTATTATTATTAATATTATTAGTAGTTTTTAATTAATTTGCTATTTAAATATCCTTAGCTTTCTTTCAAGCGTGTATTCTAGAAAGTTAATATCTTTTCCATTGAGTTTGCCTTGTGGAGTTTTATTTGTTGATGACTCTATTTTAATAGGTTACATTTATAATTCTACCATTCTTGGCTAATGAACCAATGATAATGATTGCAATGCACTGTGTCCCAAAATTAAAAAAAAAAAAGGGGGGGGGGAACTGAATGACTGATATTCTCAGTTTATCATAATCATTTGATGCCTCATTTCTAGCTAGACTGGCAACTCCTTTAATCTTTTAACCTGCTAATCCTTTTTCATTAGGATCTAGAACCTGACGGTGGTTTCTGTAGTTGATTATAGTAGTATCCCCTTTCTCTAGAATTTGTAAGTATAATGACAACACTTCATTCTTTCTGTATTTTTTTATGTGCAATTTACGGTTTGGGAAGGACAGCAGCCTACTTGGAAACCCTTTACCTCCTTAGAAAAGATTCCCTTTTGCCCAATAGGATATTTTTAAATCTTTTACTTCTTACATGTAGAAATTGTCCTTTGGCTCTAGCAAAATATTGGAATACTTCAGAATATTTTGACAGGAGTGGGGATTTTTTGATTAGATTCTAGACTCTAAAAATGGACTTTCCATGATTGAGATTTTTAATAATTCTCTTTTTTGATGTCTTGGACCCAGGTAAATTTTTTTCTTTTTCTTTTTTTAATGGAAATTAGGATTTAAGTGCTTTATCAAGCACAAAAAATAATAAAGATAATTTTTTCCTTGAGTACTTAAGTATTAAATATTTCATCATCATTAGCTCTCTATATTATCTCTTTTGGTTATTACTGCATTTTATTATGTAAAACTAATTAACATTAATAGATAAATGTCATTAAATAATACTGAGATACTAAGATATGGAATGCCTTTTAGGGGATTGGGGTTCTATTTTGATGTTTGTAGACTTTTCCATTGGGGAAAAAAATTTCTATTTGGAATCAGATGACGTAGATTAAAATGCAAGCTATGCCATCGTATATACTGAGTCAGATTATTTTTGACATGAGCCTCTTTTTCTCATGAAAAATGGTACATTGTGCCAGATGACCCTTAAGGACTCTTCCATCTCTAAATTTTTGATCTTGTAATTATATGATAACTCTTTGACCTGGAAGGAATAAATTATGTAATGTATCTTCAATTAGACAGCAAACATTTATTAAGAATCTCCTATATAATGTCAGAACCCAATAGTTTTAGTAGAATCAAAGATAATTTGGATCATTTAGCCCACTTACTCCAGATTGGCACCAAAGATAAATTTCACAAGAATTAATGATGAGAAAGACCCTGTATTACTAAGACTAAAATGATAATATGTTAAATATAATTAGGAAATTATTAATTTTTGGCAGATATGATATAAAAGACATGATCCTACCATAAACGTGAACATACAAGAAACTTTCCTGTGGACCATTAGTCTAGAGAATTATCATAAACTTAAGTTTTAAGATCAGCTGCTTGGAACATTTTGTTTAAAACTCAGATCTCATTCCTGAAAAATGAGAATTATAACATTGATAACTCAAAAAGATTTTTTAGTTAATGTATGTTCCAAAAAAAGTTTTAAAAGCTATTAATGAAAGTTTTCCATAAACACTAAGCTTTAAAATGTATGAAAGTTTTGGATTTTTATTTTTATTTTTTATAGTCTGTCATTTTAATGGGAGAATTTTGCCAGATCCATTCAGTAATCAAGGGAGCTAGTATCAGGGAATGATGAGTCAACTGATTTGCATGTGTGAAAACATTAATTTAATGAGTTATGTATCCATAAGTTAGAAGGAAATATCCTGAGAATTCTACTTCTACTTTCCTCATCAATAAATTTAAGTTCCTGAAAATATTAAAAAGAGAATCAGATTATTGAATATCAAGAAGACTATGAATGATATCAGAATTATAGGATCATAAAAGTCAGAGAAATTAAAAAAAAATGTGTCTGATAGTCTTGGTATATGAAACCTATTCTAGAATCTGCTTTTATCCTGTTTTTTTTTTCTTATATGCATGTTTCTCTCCTTCAACAGATTTGAACTTGATATAATCTGTCATCAGACTAAATATTTTTATTATACCAGTTTTTTTGAAGCTCTGCCAGTTATGTGGGGCATGGGCATAACATTTACATGTAAATGAATTTCTATGGGAAAAAAAAAAAATTCAACAGCTAAGCTTGATCCTTTCCAGCATCAATATTGTAGTGTAAAGACACTGAACTAAGTTCCAGGAAATGGGCATGCTAGTCTGAGTTCTTTCACTAACTTTCTTACTTTGGGCAAATCATTTGACCTTTCTGAGTCTTAATTTTCTCAATTGTGAAATGAGAAGATTGGACTACTTCTATTAAAATTCTTTTTTTCCAACAGAAGTAAGTAATGCTGACTTTTTTTTTTTTTTTTTTGATTTTCATCTAGCTAGAAATGAAACTGGCATTATAGTTATTTTGGTAGTTCATTTGTTTTAGGCATTTCCGACCCTTAGCAACTCCATTTGGGGTTTTCTTGGCAAAGATATGGAAGTAGTTTGCTATTTCCTTTTCCAGCTCATTTGAGCTAGTGAGAAAAATGAGGCAAATAGGCTTAACTAATTTGCCCAGGGTTAAATAACTGGTAAGTATCCGATGCCAGATTTGAATTTAGGAATATAAACAAAGCTTTCTGACTCTAGTCCTTAACTCTAATCCAGCACTCTATCCACTGTGCCATCTCGTTTCCCTCTCTTATGATAGCTGATATTTATATCGTATTTTGGATTATAATAACAACTGACATATCAGAGTTTTAAATGAACAAATCACATTACTTAAAATAATCCTTTGAGAAAGGGCAAAAATTATTATTCCCTACTTTGTAGATAAAGAAGGTGAAATAGAACAATTTATTAAAGGGAAAGAGAACTGGATTTCTGGGTTTGAATCCTAGCATTTTCTTTTACAGATTGAAACTCTGAGAAAATCATATAACCTCCTTTGCTCTAAATTTCCTCATCTGTAAATGAGAAGGTTGGGCTATATAATTTCTTAATTCCTACTCGCTCTGAATTCAGTGATAAACATTTTGAAGTCATTAATTATTTTCTTTTCTGCCGACGTTTCTTCCTTGTTTCCCTCTGCCATTTCTAAATGTTTCCTTTGCCACTATCACTGGAAAACTCTGTCTTCTTTGAAGTTCATTTTACCTATTTATGTCATGATATCCAAAACATTGTTTTCCTTTTACCTCAATGAATTTGACACATAACTCAGGTTTCTTTATCCTCAGTTCTACCCTATCCTTGGTGACTTCAGAACTCATTTCACATTATACTTTGAACATTCTGGCCCTGGGATTCATCATCCTGTCCATCATTACTTTGCCTTGGCCACTCACATTATTGGCCACACCTTAGACTGTTCCCATTACAAAAATATTGAACCTTACCCCACATCTTGAAATCTGGAATCCCCTTTTCTAAACACAGTCTCTTGTCTTTCCTCCTCATCAATTCATTTCTTAAATTTGCTCTTTGTTCTCATCTTGATTTAGTATCTCTTAATCCTTCCCTGATCTACCAGTCCATCAGCTTTGTCCTGTCCTCTCTTTATGTTTTTCATAGTAAACTGATTCAACAAGGCAGTATTCTTCACTGTGAATATCTTTGATTCTGTTCCTAAGCTACTGAACTGTGGCAGAAGAATTCACAATTGAGTCTACTCTCAATGTTATCTAGTTTCAATTGGATCTTTACTAAATTATAGAAATTATTTATTAAATTTTCATTGATTCACTGTTCCAAATCAATTTTGCTTAAGTCCTTACCTTCACACCTCCCCTGCTTTACCCCTTTAAATGACTTGCCTTCTGCTTTATTAAAAAGAATAATACCATCCCTTATTTTCCTTATTTTCACTTCAGTAAGCTCCCTTATCTCAACTCTAACACACCTCAGATTTTTTTTTCTTTAATTTTGATTCAGCTCATCTTCAGTTTCTCCTTATGTATTATGGGTTCCTTTCTACTATCTATTCACATGCATTTCTCCTGAGCCTCAAAGCTTTTTCTTTGATCTCTGTGAGTACAGTCATAGTAGTGATATTATTGGGTCAAATAGGCACAATTTTGGGCTGTAGGGGTATCCATAGTTCCTCATTGTTCTTCACAATGGTTGAACTGGTTCATAACTTTACCAGTTCTTTAGTGTAACTATTTTTCCTCACCCTTTCCAGAATTTGACCTTTCTAATAGGTGTGAGGTTATATCTTACAGTTGTTTTAATTTAATCCAGTAGTGATTTAGATAATTTTTTTCATATGACTATAAATAACTTTGTTTTTTTCTTCTGAAAACTGCCTGTTCATATCCCTTAATCATTTATCATTTGCAAAATGGCTCGATTATCTCTTTTAATTAAGTCTGTTTTTGCTTTTGCTTTGTCTGAGATCATGATTTCTACCATTGCCTTTTTTTACTTCAGATAAAGTATAATAGATTCTGCTTCCTTTATTCTCCTTGTATGTCTTTTTATTTCAAATTCATCTCTTGTAAACAATATAGTATCAGATTCTGTTTTCTGATTCATTCTCCTCTCAGATTCCATTTTATAAGTGAGCTCTTTGCATTTACATTTATAGTTATGATTACTGTATTACTCCATTCTATTTTTTCTATTTATTTTCCCCTCATGTCTCTCCTCAAAAGTTTGTTTTCTTCCTGACCATTGCCTTCCTTAATCTGCCCTCCTTTTTATCACCTTCCCTTCCTCATATCTTATATTCCCTTCCCATTTTATTTTCCTGTTCAGTAAGATAGACTGCTATACCCAACTGAGTATGTGTGTGTGCATTTTTTTCTTCTTTCATCTTTGAACTAATTCTAATGAGAGTGAGATTTAAGTATTGTTTCTCCCCATTTTCTCTATATAAAAGCTTTTCCTTGCAAACCTCTTTTACATATATATATATATATATATATATGTATATATCATTCTACCTCTCCCTTTCCCAACTTTTCCCAATACTTTTCTCTTTGTTACCTCTTCTTTTTTTTTGGAGGCCATCCCACCCTAATTGATTCATACTCATGCCCTCTGTCTTTGTAGACAAACTCCTTCCAACTGCCTCAATAATAATAAAGTTCTTAGGAGTTATTATATCATCTTTCCATGAGCAAGGGGAACTAGCATCTCTAGTATGAAGGCTTGCCAAACCCTTTGAAGGGCTGCTCATCTACCTTTGGTGTCCACCTGGCACTCAATTCTTACTTGTGACTCCAAAAAGCTAAACCTTGTATAGCAGCCACAGTCTAGTTAACTCTCTTGGCAGAGGAGCTAAACCAGACTGAGGGTAATTGATGGGCTACAAACCCATCTGCAAGTTGGAGGATGTCTATCCCAATCATGTGAAAAATTACCCTGATGGCATGGGTGGATGAAAACACTTTATTCCAATGGCCTTGAAGTCAGCTGAAACAGGCACTCTGGAATTCTTAGAGGCTGGTCAGACATTAAAGATACTAAGGATCTTTTGGGCAATCTGTAGTCATCCTGATTTTTGTCTGGGTATTGGACTTTGCAACTTTGCCTCACTTAAATCCAGTTCATTCACAAGTCAAAACAGATTTTTTCTGCCAACTTCCCAAGTTGTCTTAGGCTGGAAAAATGTCTTACTGTAACCTTTTGTTGCCACTCTAAAATTTTATCTGAGGAATTGTTTTGAAGTTGTTTGGAAAGAAATGTTGGGAGAGTTCAGTTTGGTTGCCTCCTTTATTCTGCCATTTTGGCTGTCTCTGAAATCACTTTTAGATTTAGGCATTGCCTGTTATATTTAAATAAACACTTAGATGGACCTGTACTTTTGTGAGTATTATTGATCACATTACAGCCATTTCATATTTTTCTATCCTGTGCCCTTCCTCCTTTTTATAAACCTTTAGGGTATACTCAATACATACTTATCCTTTCTATAGTTCTTTGAATGACTCACAAGTATATATATTTCTCTTATTCTTGATATAAGGTTCTCCTTTTCTGTTGTTTCATGGATGATTTATATACGGCTGTATGTACTATGACTTTGCTCTGGCAGGTCCTTGTGCCTGAGCTATTCCTTTTCTTCAGAGCTGTCTCTACTGGAGAATCTTTTGTTTCCTTCAAAACTCAACTTAAACACCCCTCTACATGAAGCTTTGCCTAAATACTGTGACTGCTCCTCGCTTTTAGCTTGTATTCAGTTTTTATGTATTGAAACATAGTACACATTGTTTCTTCAGTAGGATAAAAGCTTATTGATGATAGGTAATTTTATTTTTGTTATTGTATTCCAAATGTAGTAGTTATTTAGTATATGCTTGTTCATTATTTATGTTCATCATGTCTTTTCTAGTGCTGTATGAGTCATCTGAAACTGATTCTTCTGAAGTAAGGGCATATCATGAGTTGTATCTGTAGCTTTGACTGACCTCAAGTGCCAACTCCCTTCTCTCAAAAGATATTAAGTTATAGCATTCTTTGGGGCATCATATCAGAACCACAACTCAAAAGTTCCTAAATATATTTTCTTTACTAGAGCAATTAGAGGACACAAAACGTGATTTTCTTGATATAAAAGACAAATTAAACTACAAAAGATTAAATCAAATAGGGCTTATCACTACACACAACAAAAAATGACTAAACATTTCATAAGCTATTTCATAAATAGCTATGAAAAAGAAGAGGAAAGAGCACTGTTCTTGGCCACTGCATGCACATAATATTTGAAGTTGTTAATGTCCTCAGCAGTCACATTATGTGCGTTGGGCTTTGGCTTTTAGATCTTTGCTTCTTCTGCCTTTATTCACATACAAACACACACACACACACACACACACTCTGATACAAAACACTGTGCACACACACTGTTAGAGGGATGCTGTCAGCCAGCTCATCAGAGAGTATTGTAGCTTAGAACCTTTGGAAACTCTCTGCTTAGCCCAGAAGATTTAGCCTTGGTGTAACCCTGTGAGCTAGGGAAAATTAAGCATCTATTCTTGTTGCCATTATTCCTCTATTTCTTTCTTAGTACTAGTTTTATAAAGACCTTCAATCTGTGGAAAGGTCCTTTTCATGTTGTCCTGGGAAAGAGAATCTCACTTGTCTCTAAAGGCTTGATTCTAAAGGCTTATGGAATATGGAATATTTATGTAGATTATTTTTTATTTAACTGTACAACATCTCTGGGCGACTACTAGTGTTAAGAAGAGAGGCCTTTCTAAAAGTTACCAGTTTAACATTATATTTTGTATATATTCTCAAAAATATTTGATGACACTCTAATGAGAATTTACCTGTATTTTTTTTTTTTCTCATACAGCTTTTTCTTCACAACATGGAAATGTTGCTATAGTGACTGGAGGGCTCTGTGGAATTGGCTTTTCTACTGCAAAGCATTTGGCAAAACTTGGCATGCACGTCATAATAGGTAATAATTTTGATAATGAATGTGCATTTTGTATGCTGGGGGAAAAATGAGTTCTTCAGTTTCTAAAATATACCAGATTGCTTCTTTGAAATATGATTCATAATCAAAGCAAGCTACAGAATGTGCTTATGTGATGCCAGAAAAGTAGAATCAGTAATTGATCTCCAAATGGGGACAAAAGTTAGGGCTCAATAGGAATTCATTAAATAGGGGAATAAAAGTATTCTGTTTTTTTCTCTGTAATTTACAAAAATCACTTTGTAAAGACAAGTGTTTATGATGCTTGGATGCTTGAGTTATACTCCCTTCATTTCTCTCTTATTTTCTGATCTACAGTATTTTCTTACTACCAAGCCTCATTTATTCATAATTGGGTTTCCTAGTAGACTTCTTTCTCCTTTTTGACTGCCTATTTGTTGTCAACTCTATATTTTAGTAGCTTATCCCATATTGTCTTTGATGAGGATAGTATATCATCACCAATAAGATGATACCATAATTGAAATTAAAGTTTTTCAAATTACTCATTGTGGTATAGGATCTTAATTTAATTTAGGGTCTATTACTTTATGTTCATTTATATATTTTTATGTAAGTGTATGTATATATGTATTTTTCGCACACATATATTATTGTATTTCAAAATAATTATTGAATTTTGTAGTCCTCTACATTTTGTTTTGTCCTTAAAAAAATATTCTTAGAAGGATCTGTAGGCTTTACCTGACTTCCAAAAAGGTAACAACAGTATTAAATAACTCTTACAGTGAAAACCACTAAGAGAGAACATTTATTGAGTCAAACTCAGTGATGATGTATTCAAGTATGGCTATCTGGCAACTTTGCCTAAGTCAGCAATGGACAAAACACTGCCCAATAATGAACTAGGTTCATTGTCCTTGGAATATTTCAAGCATGAGTTAGTTGGCCTCTTACATTCCTATAAGTCAGGCTGTCGTGGGTATTCCTCCATGGGCTAAGATGACATGATCTATAATGTTTTTGTCAATTCCAATGTTCGGTAATTTTTATTTTCAGAAAACTGGAGTTCCGGCATAGTCAGGGAAAATCTCCAAGGAAAAAATGAGATTTTGGGAGTGTCTCTAAATTTACATTCTTCACAGCATTTTAACAATTCTGTTCCCTACTGATATTATCTTATTAATTTCTCTTTACACTTGATGAGTAGCTTTTTTATTTGTAAGAGAAAAATCTTATTAAAGAATGTTTTCTCTTGTCTTCAGAAATTTTCTCTTAATTCTGGCTAAATGTCCCTTTGCTCAGTTTTAAACCAACTCCTGTCTCCTTAAGAGTAATTCTAGGAATATTCTTTCTGTTATGGAGCTGAACTCAAGCTCATGAGTCTTAATATTTTTGTGTTTCTTTTAACCTTCCTTTCTGAAAATGACTGCAATATTTTTCATTTCCCCATTTCGTGGTCCTCCTAGATTTTGCCTGCTTTTCAAATGATTTCCTACCTCCTGTGACCCATATTTCACTTGTGTGGAGTAGACCCTGTCTAATGAAGCATATTTATCAGGCTTTACTAACTTTAACTCATTTCTTTCTCTGATTCCATGTTTTTCCTTTGCTTTGAGAAAATACCTTTATTTTAAGATATTTTTGCTTTCATTACCATTTATGTTTTCTTTTCCTTATTGGTGGTTGGGGATAAGGCGAATTGCATTATAGTTTCCCTAGCCCCATTTGGTATTCAATTATATTAGTGTTTACAGCTTTATGAATTGTTTGGTATTTTGCTGTTATAATTGTTATTCCTAATAGCTTTGATGTTTCTACAATCATTGCAGACAATTTTCTGACTTAGTTGAAGGTTCAGAAATTTCTTAGTTTTTTTTTTTCCTTTTTTTCTTTATCCTCTATTATTTTCTTTCTCACATTTACAAAAAGATAACTGAGGACATTGCTTCTCTGCTACCCATCCCTTCAGTTTTATTCTTGTAGGAATAGACATGTAATACTGTAAATAAAATTGTACTTTAGAAGGGAATAGTTATTGAGGAAAGGGAAATTACTGAGACTATTATAAGATAGATTCACTCTTCTGTCCCTTTTGATTTGAAAAGTGAGTTCATTAGATAGGATTTGAGTTCTTACAAGAAATGGGTGTTTCCCTTCTGTTATATCAGTTTATCCCCTACTTCTTCTTAGGGATACTGAGGTTATCATCTCACAACTATTTCTTTTTCTGTCCCTTGATTGTTTCCCTTTTATCCATGACATTCAATAATCAGGAAAGAGAATGAAATTGAAAGTAGATTATGAAAATTTCTGGATATTTTCCTTAGGGTTTATAATTGATTCATTTAAAATTTGCCAGAAACATGAAGATATGGAGAAATACAAAGAAGGAGATTGGAGGAAGATATATACATTCTTCCTTTACCTCATAAAGGTTGATTAGTTCTTTTATACATGTTTCTCATGTCTAGTCTACTGCAGCACTTCCACTGATGATGCTGAGCTTCTCCATGACCCAGCAGGGAAAAAAGCTGAGTGAATAGAAAGAGAAATAGGCAAGAAAGATTGGGAAATGAGAGAAAAGGATCCTTAATTCACTTCCAACTCCTTTTGGAGTAAAGAAGAAAACTGAACCAAGAAGAAGGAACCAAACTTCCTGATATTTCACTTCATTCATTTATTCATTTGTTCATTTATTCATTCAGTAAAAATTTGCTAGGCAAAAAAACAGTTCTCATTTTATATAAATTTGCATTATGAAAATTTGATTTTGCATAAAGAATTCTAGAAGACATAGGAAGATGTAATAGAAACATGTATGAAGACACTTTGGGAAAAAGTGTGCTTGCAAGTCATTCCCAACTTTTGTGAGTTTGATGAAGATGAAATTTTCAAAAAAGAAACAAGATTGTAAAATTAGTACAGGAATTTAGGCTAGAAATGAATGAGAAAGATGTGGAAGGAAGAGCTGAGTCTCATGGAAAAGAACTATGTAAATGAGGATCTGATTGAACTGCTAGCTGCAAAGATAACAGAAGAAGAAAGGGAAGCTTTGCAACCTAAGGTTGAACTCAAAAGATTCACAACAAAGCACTTGGCAGAAGTATTTTGTCATCTAAATGTATTTTCTTTCATTGAAAAGATAAATGGAAATACATCAAGATTTTTAAAAGTTCAAAGACTATGAGGATAATATTGCTTGCTATCATCAAATATACCATCAAATATACAAGGAAAAAAAAGGAGGGCCAATGTCCAAACATTTCTAGATAGCTTCATTAAAAAGAGTTGCACAACTATGATAAAGGTTAGATGCCATGAGTAGGGGAGGGACAACATATTGCACACCTACATTAACTTTTCTGTACAGTACCATGTATACTTACTTTGTCATTAACTTTACCATTCATTTTATAATTCTTAACACTTAATATGCCTGCATTTTAATATATTTTGTGACTGATGTAAAAGTATTATTTTGTGTATGCCTTTCTTATTTGACTAAAGTGGGTTGGTAGAAGAAAATTTTTATTACATAAAAATTTCTTTAGGTTTGCAGAACAATCTACTTACATGAAGTGAAAATCATCTCTATATATGCAAAATATTATAGTGTTACCAAGATGAATAATCTGCACTACTTGAATTCAAGAAGAATAGAAATCAAGTCTATTCTTTTTGAAGTCAAGTACTAGACTTGATTTCTCTTTCATCTTGGAAAAGTCTGTCTGGGATTCAGTTTCTTCTACTGTGAAATGATTCAATTAGTTCTTCAGGGTCCCCTCATCTGAGCTTTTATAAGAGATAATCAGTCAAACATAACAATATTGCTCTATAAGATTTGTAAAACTTACAACTATCATTTCTCCTTTTGATCTTACCACAATTCTGGGTAGCAGGTACTATTATCTTGATATTACAAGTGAGGAAATTGAGATTGAGAGAGGTTAAGTAATTGACCCAGAGTCATATAGGTAATAAGTATCTGAGGCTGGATTTGAATTCAAGTCTTCCTAATTTCACATTCCACATTCTGAGTTATGTGACCTAGCTGTCTCTATTGTAGTATTAAAAATAAGTCAATTCAATTCTTTTTTTTTTAATTTTTATTTAATAATTACTTTATATTGACACTCATTTCTGTTCCGATTTTTTTTTTTCCCTCCCTCCCTCCACCCCCTTCCCTAGATGGCAAGCAGTCCTTTATATGTTGGATATGTTGCAGTATATCCTAGATACAATATATGTTTGCAGAATCGAACAGTTCTCTTGTTGCATAGGGAGAATTGGATTCAGAAGGTATAAATAACCTGGGAAGAAAAACAAAAATGCAGATAGTTCACATTCGTTTCCCAGTGTTCTTTCTTTGGGTGTAGCTGCTTTTGTCTGTCATTTATCAATTGAAACTCAGGTCTCTTTGTCAAAGAAATCCACTTCCATCAAAATATGTCCTCATACAATATCGTTGTCGAAGTGTATAATGATCTCCTGGTTCTGCTCATTTCACTTAGCATCAGTTCATGTAAGTCTCGCCAGTCCTCTCTGTATTCATCCTGCTGGTCATTTCTTACAGAACAATAATATTCCATAACATTCATGTACCACAATTTACCCAGCCATTCTCCAATTGATGGGCATCCATTCATTTTCCAGTTTCTAGCCACTACAAACAGGGCTGCTACAAACATTTTGGCACATACAGGTCCCTTTCCCTTCTTTAGTATTTCTTTGGGATATAACCCAATAGAAACACTGCTGGATCAAAGGGTATGCACAGTTTGATAATTTTTTGGGCATAATTCCAGATTGCTCTCCAGAATGGTTGGATTCGTTCACAACTCCACCAACAATGCATTAGTGTTCCAGTTTTCCCGCATCCCCTCCAACATTCATCATTATTTTTTCCTGTCATCTTAGCCAATCTGACAGCTGTGTAGTGGTATCTCAGAGTTGTCTTAATTCGCATTTCTCTGATCAATAATGATTTGGAACACTCTTTCATATGAGTGGTAATAGTTTCAATTTCATCCTCTGAAAATTGTCTGTTCATATCCTTTGACCATATATCAATTGGAGAATGGCTTGATTTCTTATAAATTTGAGTCAGTTCTCTATATATTTAGTCAATTCAATTCAATAAACAGTGATGAAGCATCTACTTTATGTCAGGCAGTGTGCTAAGCACTACAAATACAAAAAAATACAAAGAAGCAAAAGATAGTCCTTGCTCTCAGGGAACTTAATTCATCAATAAAGGTGATGATGTAAAAGAGATCTTTTTCTTTTGCTAATATTTTTTAAAACCTTAGACTTATTGTGAAGTCCAAGATTGAAAAGAAAAAAAAAATACCTACGTAGAAGAAGAAATTATATTAGTGTCGGGGGAGGGGAAAGTGCCATTCCTTTGATCTTTGTACAAGATCCCTAAACAGCCAAAATAGTTATAAGATTGAGAAGACTGCTAAATTATTGTTTGTTTTTTTTTTAACATGTTTTATCAATTTTTAAAAACAATTATCAGTTACTAAATACCGCCCTCCCAAACACTCTTAAAAAAAAGTATAATTAAATAAAGCAAACTAAAACATTTTCCATTCCTGATAACTAGTCCCATATTTTATAAATAGAAGTTTACCATCATTCTGCTGAAAGAACAGATTTGTATGACACTATTAGTTTTCTGAATTGAAGACTAGTCTTCAGAGGAACTGATAAAATGTAACTAAGTATGAGTGTTTACACCTATTGCAGACTTTCTGATTAAAAATCACTTGTTTAATGAGGAATACCATTTCCTTCAGAAAGTGATTTTCTAACTATTGGGAAGTCTGTTTGTCCTGATATTTTTTTCTTCCTCTTCTTGAGGGTAAAGAGAAAGCAAGAATGATTAAACCATTTTCTTTTTTCAAAAGGGTTTCTAATTTTTTATATTTAATGTCTCCTTTGGGTTTTATGCACTTTGTCTTTATGCACTCAATCAATCCAATTAAATATGGAACATTTACAGCATTAGGGTGACTTTGAGAAGCCAATTAAATGTTTTCTGAAGGGTTCAGTTTTTTTATTCTTCATGACAATTTGATTTAATTTCCCTTCTTGAAAAATTATATGACTTTCTATTTAAGAAACATATTGTCAGATATAACTGAATTTTGCTATTTCAAATGTATTTTTACTTAATATATTATGAATCATTTGTTAAGACTTTTTTTCGAGAGTTGCAAGAATAAATAGACAGCAAAACTATAATAGTGGGAGATATCGACCTTGCACTCTCAGAATTAGACAAATCAAACCACAAAATAAATAAGAAAGAAGTCAAAGAGGTAAATAGAATACTAGAAAAGTTAGATATGATAGATCTTTGGAGAAAATTAAATGGAGATAGAAGGGAGTACACTTTCTTCTCAGCAATTCATGGAACCTATACAAAAATTGACCATATATTAGGACATAAAAACCTCAAACTCAAATGCAATAAGACAGAAATAGTAAATTCATCCTTTTCAGACCACGATGCAATGAAAATTATATTCAATAAAAATCCAGGGGAAAAGAGACCAAAAATAATTGGAAACTAAATAATCTCATACTAAAGAATGATTGGGTGAAACAGCAAATCATAGACATAACTTCACCCAAGAAAATGACAATAATGAGACGTCATACCAAAATGTATGGAATGCAGCCAAAGCAGTAATAAGGGGAAATTTCATATCTCTAGAGGTCTACTTGCATAAAACAGAGAAAGAGAAGGTCAGTGAATTGGGCTTGCAACTAAAAATGCTAGAAAAGGAACAAATTAAAACCCCCCCGATAAATACTAAACTTGAAATTCTAAAAATAAAAGGAGAGATCAATAAATTGAGAGTAAAAAAAAAAAACTATTGAATTAATTAATAAACCTGAGAGTTGGTTCTATGAAAAAAACCAACAAAATAGACAAACCCTGATTGAAAAAAGGAAAGAGGAAAATCAATTTGTTAGTCTTAAAAATAAAAAGGGAGAACTTGCCACTAATGTAGAGGAGATTAGGGCAAACATTAGGAATTACTTTGCCCAACTTTATGCCATAAATTCAATAACTTAAATGAAATGGAAGAATACCTTCAAAAATATAGCTTGCCCAGATTAACAGAGGAAGAAGTAAATAGGTTAAATAGTCCCATCTTAGAAAAAGAAATAGAACAAACTATTAACCAACTCCCTAAGAAAAAATCCCCAGGACCAGATGGATTTAAATGTGAATTCTACCAAACATTTAAAGAACAATGAACTCCAATACTATATAAACTATTTGAAAAAAATAGGAATTGAAGGAATCCTACCAAATTCCTTTTATGACAGACATGGTACTGATACCTAAATCAGGTAGGTTCAAAACAGAGAAAGAAAACTATAGGCTAATCTCCCTAATGAATATTGATGCTAAAATCTTAAATAAGGTATTAGCAAAAAGACTACAGAAAATCATCCCCAGGATAATACACTATGACCAAGTATGTTTTATACCAGGAATGCAGGGCTGGTTCAATATTAGGAAAACTATTAGCATAATTGACTATATCAGTAACCAAATTAACAAAAACCATATGATCATCTCAATTGATGCAGAAAAAGCATTTGATAAAATCCAACATCCATTCCTAATAAAAACAGTTGAGAGGATAGGAATAAATGGACTTTTCCTTAAAATAGTCAGGAGCATATATTTAAAACCATCAGTAAGCATCATATGCAATGGGGAAAAACTGGAACCTTTCCCAGTAAGATCTCAAATGAAACAAGGTTTCCCACTATCACCATTATTATTCAGTATTGTATTATAAATGCTAGCCTCAGCAATAAGAGTTGAGAAAGAGATTAAAGGAATTAGAGTAGGTAATGAGGAAACCAAACTATCACTCTTTGCAGATGCTATAATGATATACTTAGAGAACCCCAGAGATTCTACTAAAAAGCTATTAGAAATAATTCATAACTTTAGCAAAGTTGCAGGATACAAAATAAATCCCCATAAATCCTCAGCATTTTTATATATCACCAACAAAATCCAACAGCAAGAGATACAAAGAGAAATTCCATTCAAAATAACTGTCGATAGCATAAAATATTTGGGAATCTATCCACCAAAGGAAAGTCAGGAATTATGTGAGCAAAATTACAAAACACTTTCCACACAAATAAAGTCAGATTTAAATAATTTGCTTTTGGATAGGCCGAGAAAATAGAATAAAGATGGCAATACTCCCTAAACTAATGTATTTATTTAGTGCTATACCAATCAAACTCCCAAGAAACTATTTTAATGATCTAGAAAAAAATAGCAACAGAATTCATATGGAAGAACAAAAGGTCGAGAACCTCAAGGGAATTAATGAAAAAAAAAAAATCAAATGAAGGTGGCCTAGCTGTACCTGATCTCAACTATATTATAAAGCAGCAGTCACTAAAACCATTTGGTATTGCCTAAGAAGTAGATTAGTTGATCATAAATAGATTAGGTACACAAGACAAAATAGTCAATAACTATAGAAATCTAATGTTTGACAAACCCAAAGATCCCAACTTTTGGGATAAGAATTCATTATTTGACAAAAACTGCTGGGAAAACTGGAAATTAGTATGGCAGAAATTAGGTATGGACCACACTTTCTACTGTACACCAAGATAAGATCGAAATGGGTCCATGATTTAGGCATAAAGAATGAGATTATAAATAAATTAGAGGAACATAGGATAGTTTACTTCTTAGACTTGTGGAGGAGAAAGAAATTTGTGACCAAAGATGAACTAGAGCCCATTACTGATCACAAAATAGAAAATTTTGATTATATCAAATTAAAAAGCCTTTGTACAAATAAAACTAATACAAACAAGATTAGAAGGGAAACAACAAATTAGGAAAATATTTTCACAGTTAAAGGTTCTGATAAAGGCCTCATTTTCAAAATATATAGAGAATTGACTCTAATTTATAAGAAATCAAGCCATTCTCCAATTGATAAATGGTCAAAGTATATGAACAGACAATTTTCAGATGATGAAATTGAAACTATTTCCACTCATATGAGTTTTCCAAATCACTATTGATCAGAGAAATGCAAATTAAGACAACTCTGAAATACCACTACACAGCTGTCAGATTGGCTAAGATGACAGGAAAAAATAATGATGAATGTTGGAAAGGATGCAGGAAAACTGGGACACTGATGCATTGTTGGTGGAATTGTGAACGAATCCAACCATTCTGGAGAGCAATCTGGAATTATGCCCAAAAAGTTATCAAACTGTGCATACCCTTTGATCCAGCAGTGCCACTACTGGGCTTATATCCCAAAAAGATACTAAACAAGAGAAAGGGACCTGTATGTGTCAAAATGTTTGTGGCAGCCCTGTTTGTAGTGGCTTGAAACTCAAAAATGAATGGATGCCCATCATTTGGAGAATGGCTGGGTAAATTGTGGTATATGAATGTTATGGAATATTATTATTCTGTAAGAAATGACCAGCAGGATGAATACAGAGAGGCTTGGAGAGACTTACATGAATTGATGCTAAGTGAAATGAGCAGAACCAGGAGATCATTATACACTTCAACAACGATACTATATAAGGATGTATTCTGATGGAAGTGGATATCTTCGACAAAGAGAAGATCTAACTCAGTTTCAATTGATCAACGATGGACAGAAGCAGCTACACCCAAAGAAAGAACACTGGGAAATGAATATAAACTGTTTGCATTTTGTTTTTCTTCCCAGGTTATTTTTTAATCTTCTGAATCCAATTCTTCCTGTGCAACAAGAGAACTGTTTGGGTCTGCACACATATATTGTATCTAGGATATACTGTGACATATTTAACATATATAGAACTGCTTGCCATCTTGGGGAGGGGGTGGAGGGAGGGAGGGAAAAAGTCGGAACAGAAGTGATTGCAAGGGATAATGTTGTAAAAAAAAATTACCCAGGAATGAGTTCTGTCCATGAAAAGTTTTAATTATTAAAAAAAAAAAAGACTTTTCATCAAATTTATTTTATTTTGTTATTTTTAAATTCTTTTTTTAATTTATGAAATAAAATAAGCATTTTCACAATATAGTACTATAAAAAGATGATTGTAGATGAAATTGCGAATCTACTCTGTACAACTTGCAATTCCTTTTAAATGTAGAACAAAATCATGCCAATTTTGTTTGTTTGTTTGTTTTTTCTTTCCCACTTCCAAAAAGAATTAAGAATATAACCTGTTTCTAATTCAGGTGACTTCATATTGCTCTGAGAAATTTAATCTTTCTAATTCTAAAAAGAAAAATGCTTTAAAATATACTGGCATTTTTATTTGGTTTGTGAAATTTTGTGTGTGACTTAATTCTTCTTAATTTACAGAATTCTCCAGTTATATAATCTAATGTTGTATTTCTGGTAGGCTAGGTTTTTGTTTAGACTTGCGATTTCATCAGTGTGAAAATTTCCAGTGTGGAAACTCTTCTAAAGAATGTTTCAAAAGTCTTACCTTAAAATGATACTAAGACTTTTGGCACACCCTATATTTTATGGTTTTAGAGGCTTTCCTGCGGCACTGAGAATTGGAGTGACTTACCAGTGATCACCCAGTTAGCATCACAGGCTGAATTTAAAGCTACTACTTCTTGATTTTAAGTCTGCCTGAAATTTTAGTCTTTCCTTTCCTAAGATGTGCTCTGTAAATGTGTATAAGTGTAGCTTTTAGAGATGGAAAAGATCTTTTTGGTCCCCTCTTCCCTATCTTATCAGTGCAGGATAGAACTGATAATAGAATGAAGTAAGAACAAATTAGCAGCTGGGAAAAGGTAATATAATTCCCATTTTATACTATGTTGAATGGCATATCAATCTCAAAAATTATATTAAAAAAAGGAAGAAAGGGTGAAGGAAAAAAAAAAGAAAAACAAAGAAGGAAAGAGAGAAATCAAAACAAATTAATTATACTTGTGTAGAGTCACTACAGTCTAGATTTGTTCTGTGTTCAGTATATTGAAGAATTATATTCTTGCTTCTTGGAAAGTTACTCTACAAAAATACGTTAACCAAGGAGTGTGACATCTCCATTGGCCTTTCTTTGAGGGGCAAAACCTGGCTCATTATCTATGAAGTTCTGTGTAAGTGCTTCAAGTACAAGGTACTATTATGTGTGTATACAAAGGGAAATTTGCCAATTTTATTTTTCTTTATGCATAGCATAGTATATTATACACAGTAAATACTCACAGAGTAGTGCACTTGTGCATGGATTATGGGCCAGATGTGCCCCTTGTCCAGTGCTTATAAAAGGCATGACTGTGTACTGTCAACAGGCAAAAACAGCTTCATGAAACTTATGTGAAAACTAGATTTATTACAAAAGAAATGAAAATGCTTGGAGATTCCAAAGCCAGAAAAAGAGATCATGGTCTCTTTATCACAATCATCTTTATAGATGATTTATTTATTTATTTATGACTCTAGGATAAAGGAAAGACAGAATCCCCACCTTTAAAGGGATGTGGCATGGGAGGGGGAAAGGTGCAGTAAAGGTGGGAAAAGGACAAAACCCCTTTTGAAGGGGAAGAGCAAGGTGATGAGAAAAGCTACATTTTTCCCCTTTGGGAACTTCTAGACTATGAAATTAGGAGGGTCAGTTGTACAAGTAATTTCCCAGCCTAGTGCAGACTGGCTGACACTTATGTTGCCTTCCAAGGTTTCACAGGAAATCCAGCTTGGGATGCAAACAACAAATTACATCAGTGGGGAATGGGGGAGGGAAGGGGCAATTGCATCCTCGACACATTCAGGGTCTTCTGCATACTCTGGGTCCCAAGAAGACAGGTGCAGGGGAACTCTTTAACAGTTCTTAACAGTGCCTACATTAGAAACCCTCCTAAACTTCATATTCCTAGAAATAAAAAGACTTAGCTATTAAGTGGCTCCATGTGTGATTTAAATTAATACTTTAATAAATGAGAAAATAAACAAAATTCATACAGCTAGGTGGCCCAGTGGATAGAAAGCTGGGTCTGGAGTTAAGAAGACCTGAGTTGATATGCAACTTCAGATACTTCCTAACTGTATGACCCTGGACAAATCAAGTAATTGTTTGATCCTGTTTCTCATCTTTAAATGGAGATAATAACAAAACTTACATCCCAGGATTGTTGTAAGGACCAAATGAAATAATTATTGTAAAATACTTAAAATATTATTTGATACATAGTATTAAATAGATGTTAGCTATTATTATTTTTATTATTAACATATCACAACCTTTGAAAAAATTCTGAATTTATCTTTCTTAATAATTAAAAAAACACACCTTTTTTTAAAGCACTTAAGAGATGGAAAGGTAATAGCTCTTTCAATCTCTTGCCTATCTAGGTGTCCCTCACAGTAAAAATCGAGTAAATTATAATATATTCCTTTAAGAAAGCTTAAAGGCCAAATTACTTTTACTGTCTTGTCTTTCTGAATTATACTACTATGAACTTTAAGAATGTGGTTCACTTCTTTCTTTTCTTTAGTTTTCACTCAAAGGAGATTTGCTTTGCAATATTAATTTCAGATATCTTCAATGTTAGGGTGAGGGGAAAACAATGTTAGCTGAACACATTTTCAGTTTTCTGAGATCATTATTCTTATTTGTTTGAAGTCATTCCTACAAAATTATGGGAGTATTTAAGAAATTCTTACAGTGACTTATAAGGAACTGGAATGAATTTGTGTCAATCATGATTAAATGTTAATGAAGTCATGATTTTTTCAATGTAGATATATCCTCCTGTGTGGCAGAATAGTATTGAATTAAAATACTTATATGAATGTAACTGGAGACTGCACAAAGCAGAACTCATCTATGTATTTCCAGTTGACCATGTATATTCGCTCAGTACTTTAGTGCTTTGGGAATGAAAAATGCAGAATGCTCCCCTTTGTCATGTGACAGTACTGAGGAGTAATAGTGCTTCAAGATAATACTGCAAATTCAAGAGTTATTTTTTCCACTCTCACTGCGTCAGATAGTATTGATCATAAAGGAGTAAAGACTGATCTCCCTGTGGATTTTTTAAAAAGATAATAATTCCACCTTTAGTATACTTTTCCTTCCTCCCTCCAGGTGAGATTTCCAGTGAGGGTTGAAGGAAACCTGACTCTTTTGCACTCTGGCAGAAAGGTAATTATTCCTAGCTGCCAGCTAAAGCTAGAGTCTCACTTATGTGAACTTGCCACAGTGTCCTGACTGCCTAAATTTGTGTTTATATTCCTGAGTAGGGGATTCAGCTTCAACCTGGACACTGACATGCCCAGTCTTGAAGGTTATCTTAAATGTCTGGAGGCAGTAAGTCTCTTGGACATTTCTGACTAGAAGTTAGAGGAGTTCTTTCTTACACAAATTAACTACTGGCAGAAAAATGAGCCCAATCCTTGGCTAGCCTTAATTTACTGCAGAAGAAAGGTGAACTATGGAATGCCTAATTAGTAGCCTCATAAGTCCATTTCATGTTCTGATGATTATGATACAACTTTAAATGAAGTGATTGTTTTGTTACAAATTACTTGTTTTGTAAGTCTTTTAATCGTACATGCGTGTGTGTGTGTGTGTGTGTGTGTGTGTATAAGAAATATGTCTATTCTATACATAATTCACACTGTTCATTTTAAATCTTTCCATACAACCTCTTGGGAAGAACCTAGAAATGAGCCACAGTCTAAGATTTAATTAATGTTAGTCTGAAGAAACATAAGAAATCAAAGATGTGAGGAAAAGAACTTAATCATTCTTCTGCAAGGTCAGACTTTGTCAGGATGGGACCTGATCTGTACCAGGTGAATGAATGGACTCCAAGAGATGGGCCTCTTAGTGGACAAAAAGTAAGTGCAGTGCTCTGGTCCCCTGAGTCTTGTAAGCAGATTCTTTATTAGATTCATATAATTTGCTACTACTGATGTCTTTGTTATTAACAATACCAAATTCTTTTTAAAAGAACATCTGGCAGTATCTTAACATGCAATAGAGATTTTAAAAATGGCTAAAATCTTATCGAACACTTGAATAGATTTCTAAAACTAGTATCCAGTGGATTTGATGCTCCTTATTGTTGATCTCAGGTGATAATAGTATATCCACAAACTCTTTGAAATTGTAATTCTTTAAAAAAAATGACATCTAATTTCATTGTTAGAAAAATACACTTGTCACTGAAAATCAAATATCGTGGAAAATTTATTAAAGAAGAATTTTATGGAATTGCTTTAATGTTTCTGCCCAGAAGTGGACTATTCAGGAAAAGGGATCTCTAAGCACAGAAAGAGGAGGAGCCTCATTCTTGTTATCTTGGCACAGCTCTTCTCTTCAGAGATCAGATTGCTCTGTTTCCTTCTGAGTTACAATTTTTTGATATGGAGATGGAGCCAAGATGGCAGAGAGGAGACATGTCTTTATTTGAGATATCCCTGATGTTCCTCAGATCAACACCAAATCAAGCCTCTGAAAGGGTTTTGGAGTGACAGAACACACAAATATTTGGAGTATAAAAGACTTCTAGCAGAAGATATTTTGGAAGAACTTCAGAAAAGGTCTGTTTTAATCAGGCATGGAGGGAGGCGGCCAGTGCAGGCATAGTGCAGATACCCAGGGAGGTGTGGGCCACCCTAAACTGAGGAATATAATGGAAGGAATCTACAACAGTGTTGACTACTCTGTCTTGGTTGCAAGCCAGTAAATAGATTAGCTGTGAGATATCCAATACAAATGCAAAAGGCAAATAGTGAGTCCTTGAACCCTAGAATATCATGGGACCTGGCCACACCCACCCAGCACCAGAAGTTAGTCAGCACCGACCCAGCACAGTCATGCCTGTAGAGGAAGCTTGGACAGTCTTCTCTTTGCCCTAAAAGCAGATCTCAATCTTTCACATAAATGAGTAAAAAAACAAAAAGAACTCTGATCATAGATAGTTTTTATGGAAAAAGAGAAGAACAGATTTCAAACCCTAAGGAGACTAAAAGTGGATCATCTCCAGATGAAGCCCCAAAGGATGATATGAGTTGGTCCCCATTTCACAAGGCTCTCTTGGAAGAATTCAGAAAGTATCTTAATAAAGAGTTAGGAGAAAAATGGAGAAAGGAAATGAGAACTTTGCAAGAGGGTTTGGAAAAGAAAACACAGAAATTATCTGAAGAAAACTTCTTAAAAATATACTTAGTGAAATGGAAAAAGTTAATAACTACTTACAAAATAGACTTGACAAAATGGAAAAAGCATATAACTCCTTACAAAATAGATTTGACAAAATGGAAAAAGAAAACAGCTCCTTGAAAAACAAAATTTGTTAAATGGAAAAAAAAATTCATTGCACAAAATAAATCATTTAAAATTCAATTAGATAAATACAAAAGGAGCTAAAAAAGATAACTGAAGAAAATAATTCACTAAAAATTAGAACTGAACAAATGGAAATGAATAGATCTCAATGAGACATCAAGAATCATTCAAACAAAACCAAAAAAAAAAAAAAAAAAAAAAAAAAAAAAGAAGAAATTGAAGAAAATGTAAAATACCTCATTGGAAAAACAACTGACCTGAAAAATAGATGTAGAGGAGACAATCTAAGGATTATTGGATTTCCTGAAAACTATAATGGAAAAAAAAAGAGCCTAGACATCATCTTTCAGGAAATCATCAAGGAAAATTGCCCTCATGTCATAAAATCTGAAGGTAAAATAGCCATTGAAAGAATTCAATGATGACCTCCTGAAAGAGACCCCAAAATGAAAACACCGGGGGATATTGCTACTAAATCTCAGAATTATCAATCATGGAAAAAATATCACAAGCAGCCAGAAATTAACAATTCAAATATTGAGGAGCCACAATCAGGATTACCTAGGACCTAGCAGCTTCCACCTTAAAAAATCTGATGTTTCAAAAGGCAAAGGAACTTGGATTGCAGCCAAAAATCAACTCTCCAGCTAAACTGAGCCTTATCTTTCAGGGAAGAAGATTGATATTCAATGATACAGGTGAATTTCATTTATTTCTGATGAAAAACTAGAGCCAAACAAAATATTTAATTTCCAAATACATAATTCAAGTATAAAAAGCTAAAAAGGAAAAAATTCTTGAAAATTATATCTCTATTATGGATATACTTAGAGAGTGCAAGTATAATTTGATTTTATTGTGATAATATAAAAAAGAAACTAGAGATGGAAAGGGGATTGTACTGGAAAAAGAGGGAAATGGAGGCAAAGTGAGGGAAATTACATTTCATGAAGAGGCAAAAAAGACATATTAGAGGAAGGGAAAGAGGGAAAAACCGAGGGGAATGAACATCTTATGAATCTTACTCTCATTATACTTGTCTCAAAGAGAGAATATCAGACATATTTGGCTTCACAGAGAAACATGTCTCACCTGTAGGTAAGTGGAAAGGGAAAGAGTAAAGAAAAGGGGGAATCTAATAGAAAGGAAAACAGAAGTAATAGGGGGAAGATATAAGGGGAGGGTTGTTTGAGGAAGGTGGTGGTCAGAAGAGGAGGAGGGAAAGGGAAAAAAAGAAAGAAAAAAGCATAACTTGGGATAAATAAGACGGCAGAAAATACAGATTAGTCATTTTAACTGTGAATGTGAATGGGATGAATTTTCTCATAAAAACAAAAGAGATAATACACTGTATTAAAAGTCAGAATCCTACAATATGTTGTTTACAAGAAACACATTTAAAGCAGAGTGGGAGGCAAAAGTCTGGAGCAGAATCTATTATGCTTCAGGTGAAGTAAAAAAAGTAGGGGTAGTGATCCTGATCTCAGATCTAGCAAAAGCAAAAATAGATTTAATTAAAAGATATAAGGAAGGAAACTATATCTTACTAAAAGATACCATAGATAATGTCAAAATATCAGTACTAAACATATATGCACCAAGTGGCATAGCATCCAAATTCCTAGAGAAGAAATTAACAGAGCTGGAAGAAGAAATAGGTAGCAAAATTATATTAGTGGGTGATCTCAGTCTTGTTCTCTCAGAACTAGATAAATCCTACCAAATTAAGAAAGAAACATGTTAAAGAGGCAAATAGAATTTTAGAAAAGTTAGGTATGATAGATCTTTGGAGAAAATTGAATGGAGGCAGAAAGGAGTATACTTTTTTCTTGGTAGTTCATGGAACCTATACAAAAATTGACCATATATTAGAGCATAAAGACCTCAAAACCAAATGCAGAAAGGCAGAAATAGTAAATGCATTTTTTTTTCAGATCATGATGCAATAAGAATCACATATAATAAAGAGCCAGGGAAAAGTAGAATAAAATTAATTGGAAATTAAATAATCTGATCCTAAAGAATGAGTGGGTGCAACAACAAATCATAGATGCAATCAATAATTTCATTCAAGAGAATGACGATAATGAGACAACATACCAAAATTTATGAGATGCAGCCAAAGCAGTTTTTAGGAGAAGTTTTATATCTCTAGATGCTTACTTGCACAAAATAGAGAAAGAGAAGATCAATGAATTGGGTATGCAACTAAAAAAGCTAGAAAAAGAACAAATTTAACTCCCCCTCACCAAATAAATACCAAATTTGAAATTCTGAAAATAAAAAGATTAATAAAATTGGAAGTTAAAAAAAAAACTATTGAACTAATAAAACTAATTTCATTTTATGAAATAACCAACAAAATAAATAAATCTTTAGTTAATTTGATCAGAAAAAGGAAAGAAGAAAATCAAAAATGAAAAGGATGAATTGTCCACCAATGAAGAGGAAACTGGAGCAACAATTAGGAACTATTTTGCTCAACTATATGCCAATAAATATGACAATCTAAGTGAAATGGATGAGCATTTACAAAAATAAAGATTGGCCAGATTAACAGAGAAGGAAACAAATTACTTAACTAGTCCCATTTAAAAAAAAAAGAAATTGAACAAGCTATTTATCAATTCCCTAATAAAAAATCTCCATTGCTAGATTGATTTACATGTGAATTCTACCAAACATTTAAAGAACAATTAATTCCAATACTGTGCAAAAAACTCTTTGGAAAAATAGGGAAAGAAGGAATCCTATCAAATTCTTTTTAGGGTATACACATGATAATAATATATAAACCAGGTAAAGTCAAAACAGAAAAAAAAAATTATGGAACAATTTCCCTAATGAATATTGATGCAAAAATGTTAAATAAAATTAGCAAAGAGATTACAGCAAGTGATCTGCAGGACAATACATCATGACCAAGTAGGATTTATACCAGGAATGCAGGGTAGTTCGATATTAGGAAAACTATTAGCATAATTAACTATATCAATAACCAAACTAACAAAAATCAAATGAGTATCTCAATAGATGCAGAAAAAGCATTTGACAAATCCAACATCCATTCCAATTAAAAATACTAGTGAATATAGGAATAAATGGAGTTTTCCTTAAAATGATCAACAGCATCTATTTAAAGCCATCAGCAAGCATCAGCTATAATGGGGATAAAAATAGAACCATTTCCAATAAGATCAGGTGTGAAACAAGGTTGCCCACTATCACCATTAGTATTCAATATTGTATCAGAAATGTTAACTTTGGCAATAAAAGAAGAAAAAAGACATTATAGGAATTAGAATAGCTAAGGAGGAAACCAAAATATCACTCTTTGCAGATGATATGATAGTATATACTGAGAGAATCCTAGAGAATCAACTAAAAAACTACTAGAAACAATTTACAACTTTAGAAAAGTTGCAGGATACAAAATAAATCCACAGAAATCATTTTTATAGATTACCAGCAAAGTCCAGAAGCAAGAGATACAAAGAGAAATTCCATTTAAAATAACTGTAGATAATATAAGATATTTGAGAGTTTACTTGCCAGGGCAAAGACATGAATTATATAAACACAATTACAAAACACTTTCCATACAAATAAAGTCAGATCTAATCTCTTGGAAAAATATCAAGTGTTCATGGGTAGGCCAAGCTAATATAATAAAATGACAATACTACCTAAATTAATCTACTTATTCAGTGCCATACCAATCAAACTCCCAAGAAATTACTTCACAAGCTAGAAAAAATAATAGCAAAATTCATTTGGAAGAACAAAAAGTTAAGAATTTCAAGGGAATTAATGAAAGAAAATGGAAATGAAGGTAGCCTAGCTGTATCAGACCTAAAAGTATTTGATACTGGCTAAGAAATAGAGTAGTCAATCAGTGAAATAAGTTAGGTTCACAGGACAAAATAGTCAGGGACTATAGTAATTTAGTGTTTGACAAACCCAAGAATTCACTATTTGAGAAAAACTGCTGGGAAAATTGAAAATTAGTATGGCAGGAACAAGGCATTGACCCACACCTAACACCCTCTACTAAGATAAGAACAAAATGGGTTCATGATTTACACATAAAGAATTATATAAGCAAATTAGAACAACACACCATAGTTTGCCATTCAGATCTCTAAAGAAGGAAGGAATTTGTGGCTAAAGAAGAACTGGAATTCATTTATTAAAATACAAAATAGATAATTTTGATTATATTAAGTTAAAAAGTTTTTGTACAAAACTAATGCAGACAAGATTAGAAGGGAAACAATAAACTGGGAAAACATTTTTACAGTCAAAGGTTCTGATAAACGCCTCATTTCCAAAATATATAGAGAATTGACTCTAATTTATAAGAAACCAAGCCATTCTCCAATTGATAAATGGTCAAAGGATATGAATAGACAATTCTCAAATGAAGAAATTTAAACAATTTCTAGCCATATAAAAATATGCTCCAAGTCATTATTAATCAGAGAAATGCAAATTGAGACAACTCTGAGATATCACTACACACCTGTCAGATTGGCTAGAATGACAGGGAAAGATAATGCGGAATGTTGGAGGGGACGTGGGAAAACAGGGACACTGATACATTGTTAATGGAATTGTGAACACATCCAGCCATTCTGGAGAGCAATTTGGAACTATGCTCAAAAAGTTATCAAACTGTGCATACCCTTTGATCCAGCAGTGTTTCTACTGGGCTTATACCCCAAAGAGATACTAAAGAAGGGAAAGGGACCTGTATGTGTCAAAATGTTTGTGGCAGCCCTGTTTGTAGTGGCTAGAAGCTGGAAAATGAATGGATGCCCATCAATTGGAGAATGGTTGAGTAAATTGTGGTATATGAATGTTATGGAATATTATTGCTCTGTAAGAAATGACTAGCAGGGTGAATATAGAGAAGATTGGCGAGACTTACATGAACTGATGCTAAAGTGAAATGAGCAGAACCAGAAGATCATTATATACTTCAACAATGATACTGTATGAGGATGTATTCTGATGGAAGTGGATTTCTTTGACAAAGAGAAGATCTAATTCAGTTTCAATTGATCAAGGATGGACAGAAACAGCTACACTCAAAGAAAGAATATTGGAAAATGAATGTAAACTGTTTGCATTTTTGTTTTTCTTCCTGGGTTATTTTTACCTTCTGAATCCAATTCTTCCTGTGCAACAAGAGAATTGTTCGGTTCTCATACATATATTGTATCTAGGATACATGGTGACATAATTTAACATGTATAGGACTACTTGCCATCTGTGGGAGGGGGTAGAGGGAGGAAGGGGAAAAGTCGGAACAGAAGTGAGTGCAAGGGATGATGTTGTAAAAAAATTACCCAGGCATGGGCTCTGTCAATAAAAAGTTATAATAATAATAAAAAAAAATTATCCAGGCATGGGCTCTGTCAATAAAAAGTTATAATTTAAAAAAAAAAGAAAAAAAAGTTTTTGTACAACAAAATAATGCAGACAAATTTAGAACTGGAAAAACATTTTTATATTTAAAGATTCTGATAAAGGTTTCCTTTCTAAAATATATAGAGAATTGACTCAAATTTTTAAGAATTCAAGCCATTCTCCAATTGATAAATGGTCAAAGGATACGAACAAACATTTTTCAGATGAAGAAATTGAAACCATTTCAAGTCTTATGAAAAGATGCTCCAAATCTGTTATTGATCAGAGAAATGGAAATTAAGACAACTCTGAGGTACCACTACATACCTCTCAGATTGGCTGAGATGACAAGAAGAGATAATGACAATTATTGGAAGGGATGTGGGAAAACTGAGACACTCATACATTGTTGGTAGAGCTGTGAACTGATTCAACCATTCTGGAGAGCATTTTGGAACTGTGCCCAAAGGACTATCAAACTGTGCATAATTTTTGATCCAGAAACACTTTTTTACTGGGTTTGTATCATAAAGAGATCATAAAGGAGGGAAAGGGACCCATATGTGCAAAAATGTTTGTAGCAACCCTTTTTGTAGTGACAAGAAACTGGAAACTGAATGGCTGCCCATTAGCTGGAGAATGGCTGAATTAATTATAGTATATGAATGTTTTAGAATGTTATTGTTATATGAGAAATGGCCTATAAGAAATTATTTCATAGAAGCCTGGAGAGACTGCTGATGCTAAGTGAAATGAGCAGAATCAGACATCATTATACATGGAAGCAGCAAGATTATATGATGATCAATTCTGATGGATATGGCACTTGTCAATAACGAGGTAATTCAGACCAGTTTCAATGGTCTTTTGATGAAAAAAGCCATCTGCACACACTGAATGTGGACCATGACGTAGTATTTTCACTTTTTTTTGTTGTTGTTTATTCTCATTTTATTTTCTTTCTCATTTTTTTTCCCTTTCTGATCTGATTTTTCTTGTGTAGCATGATATTTGTGGAAATATGTATAGAGGAATTGCCGTGCTTAATATATATTGGATCACTTATTGATTGAGGGAGAGGGGAGGAGAAAGGAAGGGAAAAAATTGGAACACAGGATTTTGTAGGGGTGTCAAATTATCCATGCATATATTGTAAAAATAACAGGCTTTAAAAAAATAATTTTTCCGATATGCCCACTGTATGATTCCCCCCAAATATGTACAAGCATGTCCCCCTCCTTTGTCATATATCCCATATTCAAAAAATGGCTGAAAACTCCTCCTACAAGATTTGTTAATATTCACTTAACCTATTAAGCAGCTACAATAGTGATTTGGTCAAGTCATGTCATTGACCCCATCTAGTTTGAGCTGTATCTGCTATTATCTTAAGTTTCTGGTTTTCTCAGAACCACAAGACTCTTTCTGATTGGTTGAATCTGCTTGTGTCTTCCTAGCTCCCCAATTCCTTGTTGAGAGATTAAAACTTAATTGTTCCATGGAAACTTGACCTTCCATGAAAATCTATTGATCATCTGGGGGAAGAAGTTGGGGAAAGGAGGGAAAAAGTTGGAACAAAAGGATTTGCAACTGTCAATGCTGAAAAATTACCTATGCATATATCTTGTAAATAAAAAGCTATAATAATAAAAAAAAATCTATTGATCAGTGGTACCCACTATCCTACACTACCTTGAATCTTGAAACACTGTGGAAACCCAACTTTCCAGTATTTCTCATATCATGACTATTATAATTCTTCTTTACTTCAAACCTTCAAAAGATTCCTGATTTCAGAGATCTGTTAGTCAGCAATCATTTATTAAGCTCTTATTAAGTATCTGAGATACTGTGTTAAAGGGCTACGAATACAATAAAAAAGTTAATATTTATATAATCCTTTAGGGTTTGCAAAACAAACTTTGATCCTCACAATAGCCCTGTGAAGCAGATGCTTTTATGATTCCTACTTTACAAGTGAGAAAAATGAGGCAGAAAGAAATTAAATCACTTACTCAAAGTCTAAGCTATGTGTTAGCTGTATTATTTGACTTCAGGCCTTCCTGAATTAAGTTCAGCTTTTTATACACTAAGGCGAAAGTCCAGCTCCTCAAAAGGTTACATTGCAATAGAGGAAACAATGTATAAGATGATTAGATACATACAGGGTAGATGGAAAGTAATTTCTGAGGTGAAAACATTAGAAGCTTGGGTGAGCTGGAAGGACTTCTTAGAATAGGTAGGATTTGAGCTGACTTGTTTCTGATGAAGCCACATTAACTTTTCCATTTCTTAGTCAATAAGTTTATGGGTCTCTTCATGCCTCTAAACAAATAACAACAACAAAAAAACCCAAACCTTTATTTTATGTTCAACCTTCAGGTGATAAACCACTTGGCATTTAGTTCAGATTATAGTGTTTGAAAGGGCCTCAGACTTGTCCTCATGGTCTGGCCCTCATGGTAGGACTTTTTTCAGCTAGTACTTAACTACTGTAATTTTGGAGGTTATTTCCAGGACATCATCAGTCATTGGAGCAGGTCCAAGTGGAGAATTGCTACCATTGCTACTGTTAGTATTATTATAAGGACAGAATAGCTAGGAATGAGTTAGAAAATTAGGGAGACACATTAGATCTTCTCCTGCAGAACACTAAATGTGCCATAGTGTCCTAAAGAAAGCAAATGAATCCTTCTAATGCTGAACTTACTATGAACCTAGGAGTAACTAAGCTTTGGAGAAAACTGAGGTTGGAGCTGGCCTTGAGAGAAATTTGAAGTATGGTGATAGTACCTTTTGACCTTACCTTACAGACTTATGGCCACTTGTATGCCTTTTCATGTACCTGATTGCTACTGAATGGGATAAACTGAATGAAGACCAATCTTAAGAATGTGGCCTTGACCCATGCCCTAATTGTGATTTGAGACTGATAACAATTTGAGCTATAGCTAAAAGTTGCAGGTGTTCAATTGTCTTAGATAAACACACTTCCAGTCTCAATCCCCTTTTCATTGTCATTTAAATACCTAATAAAAGTATGTTATGGGGTCCATATTTAATCTCTGGGTAAATTAGAATTCATCAGTCAATGGGAGAAAAGGTCAGTCAGAAGGAGGGATGGGGGCTTTTGCATTAGGCTCTATAAAATCCTGTGTTTGCAGTTTGCAGTTTTGCACTTCTCTATGATTTCCAGAAAGATGATGTCAAGGATCTTTTTTTCATCATGGCTTTTCCAGGAAGTCCAGTAATCCTTAGATTGTGTCTCCTAGTTCTATTTTCCAGGTCAGTTGTTTTTCCCAGGAGGTATTTCATATTTTCTTCTGTTTTTTCACTTTTTTTTTTTTTTTTTTGGTTTTGTTTGACTGATTCTTAAAGTCTTAATTGAGTTATTCACTTCCATTTGTTCAATTCTAATTTTTAGTGTATTATTTTCTTCAGTTACCTTTTTTAGCAACTTGTGTATATTTGGCCAATTGAATTGTTTTTTTCATTGCATTTTTTTCCATTTCACAAATTCTATTTTTCAACAAATTAATATCTTTTTCATATCTTTTTTGTAAATAGTTATATACTTTTCCCATTTTATTAAATTTATTTTTTAAAGAATTTTCTTCAGATACTTTATTTTTCCTTTTTCATACCTTCTTGCAAAGATCTCATTTCCTTTCCCCATTTTTCTTCTCTCTTTTAAAATCCTTTTTGAGATCTTCCAAGAATGCCTTGTGAAATGGGGACCAGCTCATATCTCCTTTTGGGGCTTCATCTGGAGTTCATTGGCCTTTAGGAATCTCACATTTTGAGGTCTGTTCTCTCTCTCCATAAAAGCTGTCTATTGTCAGAATTCTTTTTGCTTTTTTGCTCATTTTTTAAAGGGTTGAAATCTGCTATTAAGGCAAAGGGGTGACAGCCATTTTCTCTTGGGCCAGTGTTTCTGACTTCCACTGCAGCCAGGTCCCAAGTTCTTCTGGGGCTCTGGAGCTTACAATTTCCTTTTAATTGCTTTTGGGTGTTTTACAAGAAATCTGCTAAACCACCCACTTGCAACCAGAACAGAGAAGCCTAAGAGCCTTATAGAAGATTCCCTGGTCCCCCAACTCCTTGTCCCGGTCTCCCTGTGCTGTGGTCTGGGCTTGGCAGACTGTTCCCCTGCCCTATTGAAACAGCCCTCTTTTGAAATTCTTCCAAATATCCTCTTCTGGAAATGTGTTGTATTCCAAATATTTGTGGGTTCTGTGACTCCAAAACCAGTTTAGAGGTTTAATCTTTGTTGGTTTGAGAGAAGGTCAGAGGCGGTCACAGAAAGTTGTGTCTGCTCTCCACCATCTTGACTCCAAACCCCTACATTACTCTACTGACAACTAGTCTGTTGGAATTTGCTCTTTCTATTGAAATTGGAACAAACCCTTTTTTGCTTTTTACCTTGAAAGTCTGATTTTAATTTGGATAAGGGTTGCTGTGCCACACACTTCCTCTTTCACCTTCTTTCTCCTTCCCTTCTGCTATTCTCTAACTACTTAATAGGGGTATTGGGAGGGCACACTCAGGTTTTCTCTTCAAATCTTCCTCTAATGAAAATTTGTTTCACAAGGTATCATTCCTGCTGGGATGTTTAGTGGCTTTCCTGCCATTGCCATCCAGGATCTTAGTGCATAATGATGATTCTGTAAGGGGATCACCTGTTCCAAGCTCCTTTTATTTTACCAGGAAAGAATGCCTTTTAACCTAAAAGAGTGGCATCTATGACTGAATACTTGGTAGACTAAAATCTGATAAATAAACACACAATTTTTTGTGTGCATAAGAGAAAAGAGTGGGGGAGAGGAAAGGGAGGAGACAAAAAGAGAAGGGGGAAGAAAGGGAGAGATTTAAAGAGGATAGTGAAATGAATGGACCATCAAAGAGAAATTTCTAGTTCAGCAAAAATGTACAAATCTATAAAAACAATTACTGTATCAATTAGAACCCTTAAAATAATCTTGAAAATATAAGATGTAGAATTATTTCTTAAAGGAGGATGAAAGTAAATTCCAATCCTGGGTTTAACTGGGCCTGTGTTAGGCCCAATCATTCAGACTTCCTCTAACCTCTACCAAAGAGAGAACCAAAAAATAGAATTGGCTTTTCTATTACCACTAGAAGAGCAGTTTTCTATGTATTACTTTGCACAGAAAAAATTAAGAAGCCAGGATGTTACCTGTTGCTCCTATCATCCAAAAAGGAAATGAAACAGAAAGACAGTTGAAATATTGACTTTTCTATCTGTTAAATACAGAAGGAAAATAATTAAAAAGTTAAAATGCCCAGTTCCCCAATTTTCAGCTGAACAGAAAAAGAGTAAAAGGTCAAGAGCCAGTGATATTAGGAATCCTGTGTACTTTTCTGTACAAGAAAAGTTCTATATAGTTCTATATAACCAACCTATTGGACATTTTAAGCTACAAGTCCCATAAATATCATAAATAAAACACATCTAGAAAATAATTAATATTTCAGTCTGAACCCCTTATCCCCAGAAAGATAGCTAGATAAAACATTAAGTGCTTACTGTGTTCCAAACAATATCGATAACAATAATAATAATAATGTTTCTATCTTCAAAAAGTTTACATTCTAATAGGAGGCTGAGGCAGAGACCTGTTTTGAACAAAATTTCTGATAAGGAGAACCAGTCCAGAGAGTTAGTTGAGCTGGGAATGGAGTAAGTATGCTTTGAATCTCATGAAATGGTGATCCTGGCTAGGAACTCACCAAATAGAAGAGCAGGCTTCAGAGCAGAGGCATCTCAAGATTGTAAAAGCTATTGATGAAGCAGAGCCAAGTTAATTGAGCTGAGAAAAGACTTTTTAACTTTTCTATTCCTGTTTCGCATATCACACTATCCTTTCAGACTTCTAGATTTGTTGCCTTGGTATTTTCCTTGACTGATCACTGTCCCTTACCTCATTTGTCTTATCAGTTATAAATATTGTTTTTTCTCCTTTTATATCCCTTGCATCCATTCTCTTATTACTCACACAACTACCATCCTAGTTTAGGTTCTGGACATCTCTCATGCAGACTATTGCAATTGTCTCCCAACTGTTCTTTCTGTCTCTTTTCTGCGCTTCATTTCATCTGCCAAAATAATTTTTCTTTGATGATCGGTCCATATTTGTTCCTCACTCAATATATTGTAATTACCACATTGCTTCTAGGTTAAGATAATTTAAAATTTCCTATTCCTTTTTGTTTTTTAAATTCTTTCATAACTTTCCTCAGTATATATCACTACTCTTCCTATTTGATAGAATGTCAGATCCTTGAGAGCAAAGAGTCTTTCATGTTTGACTTTGTATCTCCAATATATAGCAAAGTGTCTCATATATAGTTGGTGGTTCGCAAATTTTTGATGATTGAATAGAGCCCAACATATTAATTCCCTTTTCTTTGGGCCACATATGCCTGGATTAAGATCTAGATCTACCCAATTTTGAGAATTGAAGGAAATATGACTTTTTTTTTCGTTTAGAGTTCATCACTTGTCTGAAAGTTATTGCTATTTCTCTTTTAAAGATCAAGAATTTTAAGTAGTCATTCAATCACAGGAGTCTTACTTCATTAACAAACAGAAAACTACCTTCTCAATATAGTCTACATCATTCAATAAATAGAGCCCTGTTATAATGACAAGATATATCCAAATGGTCGAAATTTGAGGTGTTATCCACCATTTTCCTCCTCTCTCCTGCTTTACTATTCCATATGGCTAGATCCTGTCACCTGGCTGTTAATCATGGTATTGTCAAGGATGCCTAAGTTAATAGCTAGTATATTTCCCCATAATTGAGAAGCAAAATTAAGCATGGGTTCCAGTAATGATCTCATTGGGCAGAATGTTGTTTTTTTGGATCCTAGATTTCTATTAGTATAAAGATTTCTTTTATGACTATTATGTCACTACTATTGACTTTTATACTACATCAACTTATGCAGTTAATATTTTTGAATCCAAGTGAAGGACTTTAAAATTTTTATTGATTAGATTTAGCTCATTGTACTTGCTTTCATGCATTTTTTGAGGTCCTGAGTTTCACACACATTATATTAATCTAGCTCTCCCAGCTTTGAATCGTCCACAAATTTGATAAATACATCATATATGTCTTCATCAAAGTCAGTAAACACTTATAAGCACCAACTGCGCCAGGCACTATGCTAAATGCTGGGGATACAAATATGAAAAAAAGACAGTTCCTGCCTTCAAAGTTTCTTCCTCCTTGCAATCTAATTGGTAATGACAGTGTGCAAAAGTAAGCTGAAAAGGGAAGATACTCAACATGGGAGTATGGATGAAAAGACAGAGAAGTATCAAAAATGTGCAGCCAACTGAGAAATGAGATGTTCTGACCTGAGCACCCTACTTAAATGTAGCTTTTGGAGTACATTGGCTCCATTTGCCAATCAGAAGGACTGAGAGTGGTGATGAAGTGGAATCCTAGTGGGATCTTGGTGAAGGTAATTGTAGGATGATAGACTTTTTCCCCCTCCAATAATGAACTTCTTGGGGCATTGTGGAAAAGTTAGAGAAATTCCAGAGTGGTACAACTACGTGAGAAATGAGAGAGAGAATTAAAATAGGAATCAGAATAGCACCAAGGACTGAGTCCTGGGGTACTGTCTTAGATACCACCATCCAAGTTGATACAATTTCCATTAGTTACTAGTTTTGGGGGTCTGATTTTTTGTTAAAAAAAAAATTTGCCCGAGGCCTTAATGGATTGGATTACTTCTTACCTTGGGATATAAGGCCCAAACCTTCAATACTTTTGAAGGCCCTGATGATAAACAAACAAACAAACAAAACAAAACTATGGAATTCCAATAGCCTTGATAGAAGTTAATTTTTTAGCAGTTTATGCTAATATCATCAGAGCTATATAATCTGAAATCTCAAATGAAACAAAGCTGTCCTGATGGATTTGTCCTGGAAGATTTAGTCAACATTATTCAAGATAAATTTGCCTGAGGCAGTGACCACCTATCTGTAACGTTTTATATCTTAGGACTTATATTCATAAAAGGATGTCTCCAATCTTGCTGTAGTAGAACCTGGTCATTTTTCTAGTCTCAGGTCAAGGAAGCATTCTGATGCTAGATTTGAAACAATTAGGTTCATCTAGCCTTGATTAACTTCTGCTCTTACTTAACCCTTTCTACTCTCCAATTCTCCTTCATCCCCAATAAGCAAAAAATTTCTAAGAAAGCAGAATTGTGATTGTATTGAGAAATGAAGGATGATTTTCCTGCTGATAATGTGGAGTTCTAGTGAGAGCTTCATGATGGGTTCTATTCTAATCTGGGACAAAAAATATCAAATAGAACAGAGCAAGAAATGAACCATGCAACACACTTCTAGAGAGAACAAATACATCTGCCCTACCACACCTTAAAATAGCAATTGTGGTATATAAAGAAGGGACCTCCACTTTCTTCCAGGAACCCTTAGAGAGAGGGGAAACAGGTAAAGGGCAGGGATGGGAAGGGACCAGGGTAGAAGTAGCAACAGCTACCTTATGGTCAAAAATAGAAAAGCAGACTCTAGAGGGTGGGAAAAAGGCAGAGACTGGTCCCCAAATGGTGACAGGGCTTTGCCTCTATGTTCTCTCAGGGCACAAGGATGGCTTAAGCCCAAGTGGAAAATGCCCATAAAATGGAAGCCTCTCAGGCAGGAAGCTAGCTCTCCCCTACTTTACACTCCTATACCAGGTGTTAAGCCCAAGAAAGAAAGAGAAACAACTCTCATGAGAAGTTCCCTGATGCCTTCTCCCTTAGCACTAACAACTTGATAAATTGCCAATCGATCTTCCTCCAACAAGCCTAAGCATCTTACTCCATGGAGAGCTACACCTGCTCTCCCAGCAGGCTTAGCTGAGGGAGGGTATCTCCCTAACACTAGCAGGCATAGGTATCCAAGTAGATGTAATTTTATTAATTACTTCTTTTGGGGTCTAGTTGTTCATCAAACAGATTTATGTTTGTCCGTAAAGGAGGTATAGAGAATATAATTTGCCTTTTTTGAATATTGAATGTGAATATCTATAATGAATAATGATTATTAGAGCCTAGTGTATAAAGGCCTGTGTTTGGGGGCAAGGAAAAGGGAGTGATTGTTGAGGTATATACACCTATTTGCTTTGTTTCTGGTAGTCTGTTGATTCCTCTAACATGACATCATGTTAGATATTTTCAGTCTTTTGTCGTTTAACAGCCAATCCTATTTCTTCCACTTCACAACTCTTGTTCAGTCTTCTTAATTTCACAGATAATTCAGTCTAGAAGGTTGCTCCAGGTCATTTCAGCAGAATAAAATGCATGATGTACCTTGCTAGGAGTTCAGAGCTATTTTCTAGATAATCCTGTTTTCAGGCCAGATAAGTGAGTTATTTTTATACTGCACATAATTAGGTTAGAGACATTCTATATTATGCTTTAAAGCAAAGAACTAAACTACTCAGTCAAGACTTCTCTTTCTCTCTCTCTTTTTCTTTCACATCATACATACACACACATAAATGCACACACACACACACACACACATACCACACATACACATACACATCCCTGTTCATAGATCTACACATATACTTTCTGTCTGTTAGTCTCTGTCTCTCTTTCTTTCTCCATTCCCCTTTCTTTTATCTGTTCATATAGAACTAATCCCAGCAGACTGCATCTAAAAATTTTGCTGTTAATGAAAAAATATGATTCCATTAACTGAAATTAATTTTAAGGCCAACTTTTAAAATTGATTATTTCACTTATTTCAAGTATTTTCTTCCTCATAACTCCTTTTAAAAAAACAACATCAACAATCCAACAACTCTTCCAACAAAATATGAATATTCACACAAAAGAAATTCCTATGTATATATATCATGTTCAAAAATGTGTGTACCATTCTGCTTATTTCATCTTTCACATTTTTGTGAGGAGGTAGAAAGCATCCTTTATCATTTGGAAACACAGTTGCTCATTTTGTTGATAATAGGTCTCAAATTTTTCAAAATTGTTCACTTTTTACAATATGGTTGTTATAGCACACACTGTTCTTCTGACTACTCGTTTCACTTTACATCAATTAATACAACTTTTCCGATGTTTCTCTGAATCTATTTCTTTCATCATTTTTTTTACAATATAATAGTATTCTATCACATTTCTATACTAAGTTTGTTTTGCCATTCTCTAATTGAAGGACATCTCCTTAGTTTATAATCCTTTGCTGCTACAAAAAAGTCACCATAAAAACTTTTTTACACACAGTACCTTTTCTATTCTCTTTGATTTCTTTGGGCCAATTTTTTAGAAGTATATCATTTCCATTAAGTGAGTTACTTCTGACATGTTATTAACAAGATTAGATTTACAAAGAAATTTTCATATATTATCTCATTTGATCCTCAGAGGAATCAGTTTAAATTTATGTCTATAATGAAAGCACCTATTTTGGAATTTCATTTATCTACTTTACTGTATGAAAATTAAAAAGATTTTTTTTTGCATGAAACATTTCTTGGATATTATGATATAAAAACTGTATTGTTGTTTATTATTATATTTTTATTATGATATAAGGTTTTGTAATGCTTTTGCTATCCACCAAATATGTTTGAGCATTTTTGTCAAATAAGGAGAAAAATATATTTTCCTAAATTTTCTTGTTAGCATAAAAGCCTAAAAAGATAAAAAGACTCACACAAAGAGTCAGACATAATTGAAAAATGACTGAATAAAAACTTTTTTAAAAGGAGAAAGGTATTTTGAAGACCTGAGAGAAAACATTCCTTGCAATAAGAGTACTACTGAAAATAAAATATTGATTTTCTTAAAACTAAAGATAAGCAAGCAATTCAGAGGCAAAAATAATCATTGATATTAGAGATGTTTGTAGTCTATGGTTTTGTAGTAGCTAATTTGAATATGACTGTTTTTAGTACTTTGGAGTTTATTTTTGGGAAACTGAATCAAAAAATTACGTAAGAATTAGCGGATTTGTTTCATATATGTCAAGAATATGGATTTTTAGTTTCCCAGCTGGTTAGAAATAGCTCACAACACATCAGGGGACTCTGATTTGAGAGACAGAAACCAGTTCAAAGGATCAGTAATCAGAGAGCAAAGAAGCCAGATATAAAAGAGAGATCAGAGAAATCACTGAGAAAAAGAAGCAGAAACCTTAGAACCAGAATACAGAAGATGAAGCCAATAGGACTGAAAAGGAAAGCACCTGAAAGGCTAATAGAAACAGACACCAGCTGAGGAGAAGTTGTGCTGTTAATGTGGGGAGCTGATCTGCTTGGAGGAAATCGCTGATGTTTGCTAGAGCTGATTGGAGGAAAACAAAATCCTTTGCTCTAGGTGAAGAGATGACTGTGGGAAAGGCTGCCCTGGATTAGAGAGTAATTAGAGAGTAATCTCTAATGCCATCTACTGCCTTATATAGAGAAACCCCTCAAAGACAAACCTTTCTTGCTTTTTTCTGTCCCATGTACAGAGAAGGGGAAAACCTTTTAAAAACTATAAGGAATAATACTTGAATAGCTTTACATATTTTAGAATTAAAGGAACTGCTTTTCACTGAAAGGATGTGATGCTATCAGTAGTAGGGAATACAGAAGACCATCTTTGTCTGACAGCAGAGGGTAGATATTCAAAATATGCTTTAGACTTTCTTTAAAAAGAAGATGGGAATCAGGCTATTATGAATTTCGTAGGGCAGGTGTATTTACCTATTCATGTGTCATTGTTGGCTTCTCTAAGTTTTTACATGATTTTCCCCTCATCAATACTGTGCACACTGCTGTTATTATGATTTTTTCTTTTGCCTTCTTGTTTAGAAAATGTTTGATTTTTAAAAGTTAATGGTATTGTTGTAATTGTTTTATGTAAATAGATAATACATTGATGGGAGCTCATGTACTACCATTGTATATTCAGACATGTAATTCCACCCCATCACAATTATGCCTGGGAGTGTCAGAGTGATTTCTAGCATAGTGGCCACTCATGGCTATGCTCCTTTCCTGGAACATTTCCCCCTCTCCCTAGGTTTGGGTGAATGAGCCAAACCATAGAATAAGAGATGTTTGGTGTCATCTGATGGGGCCATATACTTTTCACATAGATGATATTTTTGTTCTAAAAATAGTTTGAAGTAATTAGTATATTTAACAGTTTGGTGATGGGTTCCCTACTAATTTGAATCTTTTTTTTTTTTTTTTTTTTTGAGCTGGAAATAAAGAGAGAGAAGGCCAAGAAGCTGTAAAACAAATAAAGGAAGAAACTTTGAACTCCAAAGGTAAACACCTAGAGTTATAATAGCTTTTCTTTTTAATTGATTGAAGTGACTTCATTTTTTTTTTAAGCCATTGATGGAAGGGGCAAAAGAAGTAGATTAATAAGGGCAAGCTTTGAATTTTTGCGTGGTTTGAGATGGGTGTTCACCGACAATGAAATCCTTGATCAGAATGTGGAGAAGATAAGGTATATTATTAGATAAAAATATAACGTCATGCCTGCTAACAGGCACACAATCGAAGTCCTTGGGAATGGGAGACAAGGAGAGTATTTCCAAAGAATGGCTGCAATAGTTTGGATCCATGGGCAGCAGTGACCTCCTCCCGCTGCCCCACGACCTTAACCTAACTACTCTCCACCATGGAAAACTTGGTGAATCTTGGAGAGTTGAGGAAGGAGATGTCAACTAGCTTTGAATTGCTTTGATTTAGCTTTAAGGCTATCAAAACTACAATTAGATCCTTATTCAATAGTTAGAGACTCATAGTTTAAGAAAAAAAAATTTGCAAGAAAATTTATCATATAATCTTTAAGTATTTTGTGTATAGTAACTTATTTAGTATTTATCCTTTCTATTCAAACAAGTTAATGTATAGCTACTTCCTGACCCCTTTTCCTTCACTGTTCTGTGGAATCATAGAATCTTAGAGTTGGAAGGAATCTTAAAGATCACATACTCTGAACAAACTATATCCCACTTTCCAAATGTAGTAGTAATCCAGGGCTTCTTAATGTGGTGATATCTTTTTAGCTTTATCTCTTTCCTCTCCTCCACCCAGCCAAATCCTTATTATTGAGGAGAATTGTCCATTTAAATCTGCTGCTTATGAACCCTAACTGATATGTATTCTCAATTCAGCATCTTTAAATTTAAGAAACATTTAGTGAGATTAATTATCAGTTAATAATGGAGTTTAAAATGCATTACACTCTTCTCATATACATTCCTATATGTCTTCTATCCGTTCCTCCAAATGTGTTTTTTAAAGGATATGCCAGTTTCATTTCTAGTTAACCCTACTAGTTAGGGTTAGGGGTTATAGAATGGGGCATAATACATAAGTCACTTTGTGGTAGGTGTGGTAGACTTTTCATGACTCTGAAATTTAGCCACAATATTCCTTGGGGTTTTAATTTTGGACTCTCTTTCAGGAGGTGTTCAGTGAATTCTTTCAATAGCTATTTTACCTTCTGATTCTATGATATCTGGACAGTTCTCTTTGATGATTTCCTGAAAGATAGTGTCTAGGCTCTTTTTTTCATCATGTATTTCAGGGAGTCCAATAATCCTTAGATTGTCTCTCCTAGATCTATTTTCCAGGTTAGTTGTTTTCTCAATTAGTATTTTACATTTTTTTCTATTTTTTCTTTTTCTTTTTCTTTTTTTGTTTTGCTCAACTGATTCTTGTTGTCTCATTGAGTCATTCATTTCCATTTGTTCAGTTCTAAATTGTAATGAATTCTTTTCTTCATTTATTTTTTAAATTTCTTTTTGTATTTGTCCAGTTGAATTTTTACATGAGTTGTTTTGTTCTGTGGAATTTTTTCCATTTCACAAATTCTGTTTTTTAAGGAGTTATTTTCTTTTTTCACTTTATCAAATCTATCTTTTAATGAGTTATATGCCTTTTCCAAACCCTTTTGCAAACCTTTCATTTCCTTTCTCCATTTTTCTTCTAGCTCTCTTTTAAGATCCTTTTAAATTTCTTTTAGGAGAGTCTTGTGTGATGGGGAAAAGTTATTTCACATTTTAGGGCTTCATCTGGAGACAATCTGCCTTTAGTCTCCTCAGAATTTGAAATATGTTCTACTCTTTCACTATAGAAGCTATTGTCAGAGTCCTTTTTACTTTTTTACTCACTTTTAAAAAAATGCTAAGGTCTGCCTTTAGTATGGTGGTGGTTTTCCAAGGACTGCAGCTATTCTGGGTCAGTACTGATTTACTCCCAGTGCTGAGTGGACATGGGCAGGTGCCTTGAGACTAGCACTTTGGGGTTCACTTTTGATCTTTTGTGTTTGTGTTGGATGTTTTATAACTTCTCTGCTGATCTATTAGTTTACAACTAGGGCAGAGTGGCCAACACTGCTATAGATTCCTGTGGATTCCTCCCTGTAGATTTTCCTCAATGTAGAATCTGTACTGCCCCAGGACTCTTGTATGTCTGTGCTGGTGTTTTTGCTCAGCCTTGTGTTTGGCTGTCTCCCTCCTCTTTCCAATTGAAACAGAACTTTTCTGGTGATCTTCGAAATTATCTTCTGCTGCTGATTTGTTGCACTCCCAATATTTGTGGATTTTGCCACTTCAGAGCTAATTCAGAGGCTGGATTTGCTAATTAGTCTGAAGGTTGTAGAGAAGGCCAGAGAGAAACATTGGCTCAGCCATCTTGGCTCAGCCCCTGGAAATCTCCTTTTCATGGCTCTGGATCCCACTTGGCTCCCTAACCCAGGATCTGGAACTTTTCTCAAAACTAGATGCTTCTTCTTGCTCTCATCTCTGGTCAATTCAGTCCTTACTCCAGTGATTCTATTTCTTCCTCGGTCTCTGGTTACTTTTGTCTAGTCAGTGTCCTTCCTGCTCTTCCCTGTAAAATTTCTGACCTCCTTTTAAGCCTGCATCCTCTAAAAGCTGCCCAACTAGTGGGAATATAACTTTAGGAGGACTTAGGGGATGTTGCTAACAAAAGTAACCACAAGATGTTGGGTCTTCCACCTTGTACAGACATGACTCTTCTATTAAGAGATTCTTGAGGAATAGTTATCTAGCCTCTAAAATCTTATTCTACCTTGGATCAGCTCTCATTTTTCAATTAAGATATAATAACAATTCATAGAGCATGGTATAATGCCTCAGTTTTTCTCTTCTTTTCTAAGAGGTAGGGAAAGAGAAGGATTAAGCATTTATATAGCACCTACTATATTAAAGGCACTGTGCTAAGTTTATAACAACTCTATGAGTTAGGTGCTATTATTATCCCCATTTACAGTTGAGGAAGCTGAGATTTATTTGCCCAAGATCTCATAGTTTGTAAGTGTCTGAATCAGTATTTGAACTCGTCTTCCTGACTTCAGATCTATTGCTCTAATCATTGTATCATTTTCTCACTGGATTGTTGTCAGTTTGAGGACTGAATAGTCAGTGGCTATGCAGTTTACAAAGAAAACCTTGTCTCATTTTTTTATATCTACTCTTGTACAGTGTCTGATACACAATAATACTTGTTGATTGACTGCTGAGCTTGGAGTTAGGTAGGTCTGGGTTCAAGTCTGTTCCAGACATTGGCTTTGTGATCCTAGACAAGTAATTTAATCTTTCAAGTACCTCTTTTGAAAGTAAGAGTTTCAGAATAGCCAATCAGTTATCATTGATTAACCTCCTACTGTATGCCAGGAACTATGCTAAATTCTGAGGATATAAAAAGAGGCATAAGATAGCTTCTGCACTCAAGGATCTTATAATCAATTGTAAACATATACAAAGCAATGTATAAATAAAATAATTACGGAATAATTAACAGAGGGAAATTACTTTCTATAGGAGATGAGATTTTAGTTGGAACTTAAAGGAGGTTAGAGAGGTCAGTAGTCAGAGCAGAGGGAGAGCATTCTAGGCATGGGAGACAGCCCCAAAGATTTGCATCCTTAGAGAAATTCCTCAGTAAGGAGTTCTTTATACTAATAATCTTGCAGATCTGGACCATAACAATAATCACAAAAATATTTGACAGTATAAAATCTAGTTTACAGAAAGTAAATTGCTTACTTTAAAAGATGTGACTTATACGGTAAGTTAGGTAGTACAGTGTACTGCCATGATCCTGGAGTCAGGAGTAACCAAGTTAAAATCTGGTATCAGACACTAGCTATATGACCCTAAGTAAGTTACTTAACCCTGATTGTTTCCCCCAAAATGTGACTCATATGAAGGCAAAGGTTCATTGCAGATAACCTTTAGCTTTCTAAAAAGTCAGAACCTTAAATATATTGAAATTATCTAGATATGTTAAGAGAAAAATAAGATACAAACTAAAACAGCTGAGTAATCAAAAAACTTGTCTAAGTATTTGTGTTTGTCTAAGTTTGGAGTTTGGCTGTTGAAAACTTGTGTGAATTTAGTTTTCTGCAAAATACAAGATTTAAAGTCCATTCTGGTAGGAAAAGGAGAACCAACTTCAATGACAAGGTTCCTTTGATGTGTAAGTACTCCATAATTTATAAGGATTACTCTCAGTTAAGAAAGCAGTGAAGTCACTATTTTAATATTTAATCACATATCAGGTACTCTAGTAGCTTTTATTTTTCATTAGATCACATCAAGTATAATCACTAAACTTGACATCACACAGAGTCAGCGAGCAAAAGACTGATTGTTTCAACACCTAGCTAGGTGCATCCAACTGTACGCGAGTACACAGAGTTCAGAAAGCAGCACAGAGGATAGAATAGCACATTGTTCTTTGCTTTTAGCTCCATCAGTTCTCTGGCCTGATGAATTATTTTATGAGAAAAGCAGCGTGTTTCATCTAGAAGAGTATCTGAATATTTAGCATCTCTAGTTCATATCTGTAGAAGAGGATTTAAAAATTCTACAATGTGCTATTATGTATGGGTTACAGATTGAACATTGGTAGCAACCACTCCTGAAGCCAGGAACTCCTGAGTTCAAATTTCACCTCTATTATGTGAATCTGAGCAAGTTACTTAACCTAACTCAGATTTTCAATTACAGAGGAGATACCAGCTTATGTTAGAAGAGGGAATTCTCTTACCCAGGAGTTCCTTGTATCAATAGTATTCCTCCTCAAGTCCCAATATGATGGGATTTATAAGGGACTGGGTGATGCTCTCCAAATAAAATGGAAGGGGTCACAGTGATCTGCTCCTTGGAAATTTTGGCAAACCTGAGAAAAAGAATGTAGTTTAATGAGTTAATTTAGAAATCTACCATATAAGTGTTCTAGATACGTCCTGCAGTCTAGGTTTAAATTCCAAGGAAAATACCCTTCGGCATAGTAATTGGCATTCTTATGAGTCATCAATTGTGAATTAATTTAACACAATCCCTTTCCCTTATGACAGCTAATTAGAAGAATGACTTGAGAAAATAGGTGTTATAATGGAGTATGGGATGAAAAGGAAAGGGAGAGATCAATAAATATAGTGGGAGTACTATTCGGAGGAGTCTGAAATATGTGTTAGCATGAAGGCCTGGGCTACAGGGAGGGAATATTTTATATATATCACACTTGCTTCTAAGATAGGAGTACTATGTCTTAAAGTGAAAGATGGACATCTATTGACTTCCATACTGGAGGGAAAGAATCAAGCTAGAGGTAAATTTGGCTTCTGATAAATATCTGTGTACTATCAATTCAGCAAATTTTAATTTGTCTCTTTTTCTTTAATTTCTTCCCTCTTCTTCCCTTTTACTGGCTACTAATAATCTCCCTAAAGCACAACTAGAATTAAGACCCTATCTCCCACCTTCTTTGTTTCCTAGAATACCTTTATCTATCTGATATAGGCCCTGATTCTTAGAAGTATACATTCTGAATTCATCTATTTTTCCAGCCTATATCTTGGTATTCTCCTTCATAAATTATTATTTTCTAGCCAAATTGAAACACAATGGGTAGTTAGGTGACATGATCCGATAAAGAGCTGAACCTGAAGCCAAGAATAACATCTGAGTTCAAATCCAATCTCAGAATTTACTAGCTGTGTAATTCTTGGTAAGTTGTTTTAACTGCCTGCCTCAGTTTACTCAGCTGTAAAATTGGGATAATAATAACATTTACTTCCCAGGGTAGTGGTATGAATCAAATGAAATAATATTTGTAAACTGCTTCACAGATTTTAAAGTGCTACATATGTCCTTTTGTTCATGGTGTTTACTTTGTAAGGAATCGCCACCCCCATCTTCTCCTTTTATGTTTAATTAACTTAGCAATGCTATCTCTCCTATTGTATTTTTACATTACATTTGTAGTCTGTTTATTTCTATACATGTCTAATTCCCATTGTTGGAACTTGAAAGCAGGGGCTACATCTTTTTCTTCTTGGTATCTCCTAAAATATCAGGCCAGTGCTTTCCACAGGTCAAGAACTGAAATGTTTGTTGGCTAATTGGAAATGAGTGAAAATTGTATTTAGTCATATGACTGCATTGATATTCATTGTTTGCTCTTTTCCTTTGGTGTGCACATAAAGCATCATGCTCTTTATGGGATTTAGAGATGTTTTATCCTTCCCCCCAAAAAAACCAAAATGAAAAATAATACATCCATTAAACATGAATACTTTCTTATCAGTTCTGATTGAATTATCTTAGAAAGCAATTGAATAACACTGAATACCATCAGTCCAGGTTCAAGAAGGCCCAAGTCTGTCTTTATACTTTTAGGAACACCAGGAAAAGTAAGTCATAGTAGTACCTGATTCTCCTAGAAATTCTGATTACTTATTTAGAATCAGGATAATATGCTTAGTATGGGCAGCTAGGAGTTCATCCTTGGATGCTTCTAGATTGAATATGGAATTGTATCCTCCTCTGGACAGAAGGAGGAAGGAACTTTTTTTTTCAAGAAGAGTACATGGAAACTAAATAATATAACAAAAGAATCTTATTATACTCAGTTGAAAGCAGACTTTTGGTGATAGTTTCATGGTCATATCTTTGAAGCTATTTTCCCCCACCCTCCTATAATAGATCAGTGGAAGTCTTACATAAATTGAATGTCACTGCCATATCTACCTTCCAATTGTTGTTGTTTTTCATTTCACATCTGACACTTCATGATTCCATTTTGGAATTTTCTTGTCAAAGATACTGATTTGCCATTTCTTTCTTTAGCTTATTTTACAGATAAAGAACTTGGGCAACCAAGAATTAAGTGACTTGCTTAAGGGTCACACAACTAATAAATACTGAAGCCAGATTTGAATTCAGGAAGATGAGTCTTCCTGATTCCAAGACATCTAATAATAATAATAATAATAATAATAACTAACATTTATTTAGTGTTTTAAGTGTTTTCCATATATTATCTCAATGGATCATGACAATAACCCCTGTGAGGTGGGTGCCATTATTTTCTTCATTTTACCAATGAGGAAAATGATAATAGGTAGTCAGATTTTGTATATTTCACCATTGGTAGAATTAAAGCTAGGAGAGACATAGAAATCTCTCATTTAAGAGATGAGAGAACTGAAGCTTAAAGAGATCATACAGTATATTATTGACAGATTCTGTAATGCCAGAGAAACTGAGGCAAGATAGAGATTAGAGAATATTTAATATTTTATTTGAAAGGGAGAGATTTATTGGGACCAAATGGATCCATGGTTTGGTCCCAGGGCTGAACAAGACTATTGTCTCCAAGAATTCAGAAGTGAATGTGAGATACCCGATTCTTTTATAGGGTAACAAGACTGATGACATAATGGGGGAGGTACTTGGGATGGAGATGACCTAATGGGGGGAGGCACCTGGATGGGATGGCATAGTGGAGGGAGGCAGCTAGGATGACATAATGGAGGGAGGTACAAGAAAGGCTCTTGATATTCAAACATTAAGAGGGAATGATTATAGCCTGAGGTTTAAGATAAGACTTTTATCCTATCAAATATTCTAATGATTAAGAAAGAATGGTTATAGCCTGAGGCAGAGTAACTGAGGCAGGATAATTAGGGAAACTGGGTCAGGACATTAAAAGGGAAGTGTGGCACAAAAATTCCAAGTTTCTAAGTGGTAAGAGATGTCAGCTGACACAACTGGAGAACACTATTTGGGAAAAGTGTATCTTTCCTTAGATCCCTAAAACATACTCAGAAACCGGCATGTTCAGTATAACTTCTCTCTTTTGGCACACCAGTTCCCAGTTGTTTTTGACTTGTGCTATGCCATTATTCAGGGTATATACAATTGTATGAAGGAGGAACAAAGCCATTTTCTCTCTATTATGACAATGTATACTAGGCAGTTTTGTCTTTATGTGATGCACTCTTCCTTACTAAGAATTTGATGGCAACCAAGGAAACTATACCAGATTAGTCATATAACTTAGGACAAAGCCCTTAATTCTTTGGGAAATCAAGTGGTTGGACTTCCTAAGATGATTCTAGTACTATAATTTTAGGATTTATCTATCAGTTTTAGATCAGATACTTCTTTACATTTTATTTCTGTTGAAAATCCCTAAATTGACTAGTGGTATTTGTGTATGTATATTTCTTTTGTAATAAAAATACATAAGACATTATTTAACTTTCAAAATTATTTCCATATTTTAAGAAATTCTGTAATCTTTATTTATCTACTGCAATCAATTTTCTTTGTTTTTGATTTAATAACATTCTTTTTACAATAAATACAGTTTACTATTTTTACAGTGTTTTGTAAAATCATTGTCAATTAAAATTGGTATGTAACAAATAATTATTAGTTTGAGTTTTCATGGTAATAGATATATAATAATTGTCAGGAATAAAGAGGACTGACACATTTTCCTTTCTTAAAATATTTTAATGTGGAATATGTAGAAACTTTTATCACTTATTTATATTGCCAACACTTTGCTTTTGTGGAATTATCTCTTGTTAAAATATTCCTTATTTTGGAATATGATCTTATTCAGAAAACAAATCAGTAAACAATCCAAATTAGAATTGTTAAATTCTAAATTGTTAAATTCCATATTTTCCCTTCCATATTTCATGTACATTCCAGAAAAAAAAGAAGTTAAAAAAAAAGAGCAAATTTCATTTTATTAGACTATTCATCACATAGTGATTAGACACAAAAGTACATCATGAGATTATTTGATCCATCCCCATGATTCTAATAGGTAGATCCAATCTAAAAATATTGTGATCATTTGGGTTCTTTAAAACATTTAGAGATCTTTTTACTTCGTATTGCTAATCTGCTTCATTATTTCAGTAACTTTAAAATCAGAGAGGTCTTTTTTATGCCCAATTGCTCTTTTCTATTGTAATTTTAATCCTGTATACTTCATTATATTGTTATTAAAGTGGAGATCTGTTCATTGCCACTACTTCATACATTAGGCATTTATACAGTTCCTTCTCCTTTAGTTTTCTCTCCATCAGCTTGATTCATTTCAATACATTGAACATTTAGTAAATGCCTGCTACATGAACAATATGGCCTTAATACGTCAGTGAATGGGAGGAGAAACTGATGGAAGATGAGTGGAAACACTAGTAAAATGGCTATTGCTATGGATAGTTGTAATGTTCTCTGTTGGTTCAGTTTCCTTGGGGGTCTCTGGGAGCAATCTTCCTTTCAGTTCAGTAATCACCACACAAGTAGCCAAGGGTTAAAGTCCATATCCTTTATTATCTCCTTGCCTGGGGCCTGGGCCAGCTTTCTTGAGGAACTCCTGAATGTGTTTTGGTTTCTGTGGGGAGGCAGGAGGACCACCACCACAGTCTCTGTCTTCCCTAGTTCTGATTCTGGCTGAGTTTGTCCAAGCTTATATGCTCCCCTATCATAGGTGTGAATCTTGTAGAACTATATTAAGTACTAAATACATGTACTGAACTACAGAGCTATTAAGTCAATTCCACTGACTTAACATCTTGTAAGAATCCTTTGTTTCACATTCAGAGGTCTGGCCTATAAGAGATAGTTTAATGAGGGTCAGAATTAAGATAGTGCCAGTGAAACAGAAAAGAAGGAAACTATATTCTTATACATGTTTAATTGGTGCCTTTTGCCCTTGCTTTGTAGTTATCTCTCATCTTCCTTCAGATCAAATTGTATTTTATGACAAAAAAGTAATAATAAGCAAAAACTTACTGAAAATTTGCCTCCTAGCCTATAGGATAGTCTGTCCTAGAATTCCCCCACCTTTTTGTCATGAGCATGGAAGTGTTTGGCTGTATCTTTTCCACTATCTTCATTGATTTAAGTAGGAAGAGATTTAAGAAGTTGTAGAAGTATTATTGAAAGAACTTGGCTCAGTTAGCTCAGTGATCTTATAGAAAGGCATGGAAAGACTCGCATGAAATGATGAAGAACAAAGTGAGCAGAACGAAAAGAACATTGTATACAGCAACAAAAATATTTTTTAAGAACAACTTTCATAACTGTCTTTTTGGCTATTATAAATCACAAATAAAAAATATAGGACGTTTGAAGAAAAATGCTTTCTGCATCCAGAGAAAGAAAAGATAAAAAGGGGAATATATAAAATAATTTTATGTATGTCTGTGTCTAATGGTAACCATCTCTATGATAGTGGCCGTGGGAAAGGAAGAAAAAAAAGGAAAAAAAAATATTTACATGATTACTTTGTTGTGTATTTGAAGGGAATAGCAAGTTATACATGATAGATTTGAAGTTTCATGTGTAATCATCTTTTTTCATTGTACTGTATTATAGAAATGCTTGTTTTATTATGTAAATTGAAAATAAAAGAAACTTAATAAAAGTTTTTTAAAAAAGGAAGAAAGGACTTGCCAATGAGCTGCATGTAGAAAAGCAAAGGCCAGAGAAGGCACCAAGTTTGGAAGCCTTACTGATTTTGAGAATGCTATTTCTAATAACAAAAAGAAGGAACAGAAAAAAGAGCTTATTCTGGACAGAATATGATGTTTAATTTCAGACATGTCACAATTAAGGTTCTGGTAGAACATCCAGGTGGAGAGAGATACCCTGCTAGACTACTAAAAACATGAGATTGGAGCACTAGAGAGAAGCCTTATAGGGAATACCTATTTGGGAGTCATTTGTACAAAGTTAGTAGTAGAAATGTGACATTTTATTTCTCTGCAATAATAAGAAAGTATGGTATTTTAAGTCATGGTGGCTGGTGGTTGATGGAAGTCAAGGAACTAATCTTTAAAAGCAGTGTAAAAGCAGCGAGCTAATTGGGAAAAGGGAGAGAAAGAGGAAAAAGTGTTATTAAATGCATATTTTGTACCAGGCACTGCACTAAGTGCTTCACAAATAATACTTAATTTCATCTTATTTAATCTATTATTGAACAGAATTGTAGAAGATAAAGTGAGAGAACACATTCTTAGAGTAGTGAATAGTGCCTTGAATTTGAGAGTCACGAAGAGCTGAGTTTGGATATTATCTGTGACCATGGGCAAGTCATGTAACTATTTTCAACTTAAATGTTATCATTTACTTGTGACTTGAGGATAATAATAATACTGGAAACAAATATATATTGAATATTTGTGCTTTGTCAGTAGTGCTGTTTTTTCTCAGCACATAATTTTTCCCTACTGTGATCTTCCTCATCAAGAATTGGTATATTCACATGTATATGTGTGTACTTGTTCACATATGAACATATGTGTTTATTTGTATAGTTTGAAAACTGGCCTTTCGCTTTTCTTGACAGTAATGAAGAGACACATCTGTCTTGAAACAGATTTTTAACTTAGCTCTTTAGAGTATATCTCTCATCTTTAGATTCAGTAATTTCTTGGAATGTTTCTAATGTTATTTGACTGCCTTAGAAGAAAAATGGCTTGTTCAAGGATTTCCACATAATTTATTAGATTTAATTTTTGTGACCAATTTGGCATAAGGGTACTTTATTTTAGTTTTAAGAAGCTTATTTGTTTTTTAGTAAAGAGATTACAGCAACTTATCACCAGTACAATACACTATGACCAAGTAGGATTTATACAAGGATCATAGGGTTGGTTCGATATTAGGAAAACTATTGGCATAATTGACTATTTTAACAGAAATTAACAAATTAACAGAAATCATATAATGGTGTCAATAGATGTAGAAAAAGAATTTAACAAAATCCAACACCCATTCCTATTAAAACTCTAGAGAGCCTAAGAATAAATGGAATTTTTCTTAAAATGATCCATAGCATCTATCTAAAACCATCAGCAAGCACTGTGTGTATTGAGGATAAACTAGAAACATTACCAGTGAGATCAGGAGTGAAACAAAGTTGCTTACTGTCACCATTACTATTCAATATTGTATTAGAAATGTTAGCTTTAGCATAAGAGAAGAAAATTGAAGGAATTAGAATGGGTAATAAGAAATAAAATGATCATTTTTGCAGGTGATATGATGGTATACTTAGAGAATCCTAGAGAATCAATGAAAAAATTGTTAGAAACAATTCACAACTTTAATAAAGTTGTAGGGATGTGAAATAAATCCACATAATCATTGGCCTTTCTATATATAATCAACAAAGTCCAGCAGCAAGAGATACAAAGAAAAATCCCTATAAATTATTTGGGTGTCAACTTGCCAAGACAAAGCCAGGAATTACATGAACACAATTACATAGACAGGCAAATTCCAAATTACATAAACAGGCCAATTCCAATAGATCTATGCTGGAATGAGTCATCTGCATTCAGAAAGAAGACTATGGGGACAGAATGTGCATTACAACATATTTCACCTTTTTTGTTGTTCTTTACTTGCTTGCTTTTTTTTTTCTCATTTTTTTCTTTTTGATCTGATTTTTCTTGTGCAGCATTATAAATATGTAAATGTATATAAAAGAATTAGACATGTTTAACATATATTGGATTACTTGCTGTCTGGGGGGGTGGAAGGAGAGAGGGAGAAAAATTTGGAACACAAGGTTTTGTAAGGGTGAATGTTGAAAATTATCTTTGCATGTATTTTGAAAATAAAAAAGCTAATTTAAAAAAAAAAGAATCTTATTTATTGGCATTTTAGAATATATTGTCCAGTAAGTAGAAGTAATAATATGCCATTAGAAATGGCCTATTAGGTTGGCACATCTCAAAGAAGTATTAAAGTTTTCTGCTTCTGTACAAGAAAATAATATTAAAGTCTGTTTTTCCTATCATTTACCATTCTTTTAAAAGAAAAAAAATCACAGATAAGGGAGTTTCCTACAGAAAACCAATTAAATTTTGACTTTTTTTTTCTTTTTACCCTAAGAAATTATACTTCCACCAGGCCTAAAGCAGTCAAGGCCAGAATGTACAAAGTTAAGTTGCTGCTTCGTGTAACAGGTTTTAATGCCAAGAACTCCTCAATATTAGAGTTCCCAATTCCCTATTCCCTTTATTAATTTGACCAGTGCAAAAACCAATTTTTTTTTTTTTGCTACTTCCCATTTAGCTTTTTGAATACCTAGAAATTCCCTTTCTTCTCCTTCTCCTTCTCCTTATTTTCTTTTCTTTTAGAGACAATAATAGTTACTTTGCAAAGTGAGTAGATTCAAAAGTGAGTAGAAAAACTCTTAGAATTGGAAAGGGCATTAGAGATCAATTAACTCAGAATATATGGTGAACCAGTAAAATATTCTAAGTGTTTACTTTAGAGCATGCCATCTGCCATGGTTTTTCATTTATAATTCTCAAGAGAAGGAGATATATAGACACAGCAGAAGCAGGAAGGAGAGACTGATGGAGAAAAAGAGACAGAGACAGAGAGACAGAAGCAGAGACACAAAGAAGGAAAAAATGAAACAGAGGATAACTTTTTAAAGTTTATGGATTTTAAGAAATACTGATCAACTGTTTTTCTTTTGCAACTGTGATAATATGGAAACATGTTTTACATGATAGCATATGTTTAAACTGTATCAAACAGCTTACAATCTTTAGAAAATGGTCAGGAAGATAGAACAACTTGGAACTAAAAATCTTATAAAAATGAATGCTAAACATTTTCTTCACAAGTCACAGGGAAGGAAATGAAATGCTATTAAAAATTGATCTTTGGGGCAGCTAGGTGATATAGTGGATAGACTATCAGTCCTGGAATAAGAAAAACCTGAATTCCAATCTGATCTCAGATACTTATTAGCAGGGTGTCTGGGCAAGTCACTTAATCCTGATTGCCAAAAAGTGGGGGAAAAGATTTTTGATAATAAACTTTGGTACATAAGCAAATCTTGTTACAAACTAGGGTTTGCCCACAAACCACAAATTAGGAAATAGTGCTCTTTCTTACCTCTCAGTCAATCAGTCAGTAAACTAGACTTATTAATAATTTCTCTTGTTGTCTTTTCTTAAAGTACGATTTTATTTTATTTTATTTATTATTTATTTTAATATATTACTATATACTTATTTGTGTTATTTCTATATTATTTATTTGTTTATTATTTTGCTCCCTCCAACCTCCCCTTTAACTAGCATTTATTAAACATCTATTGTGTATCAGGCATAAGCACCTCTGGGGAATTGACTATTCCAAGTTTATAAAACTAGAAAACATAGGTTTGAAGCAAAAAAAAATCTAACTTTGATGTCCCCAAGTTCTTCTACTGAATACACAATTTTGTCCTGGCTTTAATGTTTTGGACACCATTGTTTGTGATATTTTTGTTGGTACCCTTAATCTATTACTTATTGTCCTTCTTTTGCATCTTTAGTTCAGCTATAATTCTGACAAGTCATTGTTATATAATCTACATTTTTGTTGATTACTTTTAAGACAAACCAATGTTATTCCTATTCTTGATGATCCAGCTAAATAAAACGGATCATTAATTAATATTTGCTACATAATATTTGCCTTGATAAAAATGTTTTTCTAAAATTTTTATTCATTATCTTCATCTTTGGAGAGCCAGAATCCTAACAAGCAAGAATCTCAAATAACTATAATCTTTTTTTTTCTTTTTTGGTATTAATATGCATTGGTAATGAATATTCTAAATGATGGCCTTGAGGTAATTTCATATCTGAAAGGACCTTCTGAATCATTAAATAAGGATTATCTTTAATATAGCTTTAGGATTAAATATATTTAATTATAACATTGAAATTCAGGGCATTTTACTGTACTTGAAATTTTGAAAATTAACAAACAGTATTTAGAAAGCCTATTTTCTGAACCATTTTGTGTGGTTTGTTGTTGTTGATGTATTTAATTTTTAATTTTCATCCCTACTGGGTCTAACATAAAACCAATCTAAGAATGAATGACATGCAATTTGTGTTTCAATGATGGCTTTATTTAAAGACTGGAAAGAGGGAATAAGTTAAAAGAGAACTGGTCAAAACGAATGAAATGTTATTTTAATTAGCTTTGTTGGTTCTATAATGATTAAGTCGTGTGGTTACCTGGGAGTTATCCCACCCAGAAAGAGACATCTGTTGCAAACTGAGAAGTCATCTTGTCTCAAGGGTTGATGAGAAATCCTTGAGTCTGTAGACAAAGGGGGAAAGTAGTGAAATTTTTGGTAAGATAGGAGAAGATACAACAACAGCTACAACAAAAAATATTTCTTAAGCTCTTATTATCTGCCAAGCACTATACTAACCATTTAGGGATATTGCTAGAACAGTAAAATAGCTTCCATTCTTGGGTGAATGCTCTGCAAGAGGGTTTATTTAATGACACATGGAAAAGGCCAAAGCCTTAGGAAGCAACGATAGTATACATCTGGGTCAAAATTGAGCTGAAAATGGATGCCTGATCCCTGGTGGGAAGTGGATAATTGGTTGGAGAAAGAGAAACTCTGTTCATCCTGCCTTGGCATCTGATGAAACTTGTCTTGGTGATCAGGGTTCAGTTGGTGAGACACAAGGGGAGAGGCAAAGGTATCTGATGCTCTTCATGGCCATCTTATAATGTCATTGATCTTTCTAGTGATCATCTGCTGATGAGCTTCCTCCAGAGTAAACAGTCCCTGGTTCTTGATTGTATCTAATTGTGTAACTCGTATTGACATAGCACTTTAAAGTTTGCACTTTATATATATAAAATCTCGTTTCATTTTTCAACAATGTAGTGAGGTAGATGCTTTTATTAACCCCATTTTACAGATAAGGAAACTAAGGCAAAAGAGATTAAATGACTTGACCAGCTTGACTCATTTAATAAATTTAATAAATGTTATTTAATAATAAATAAACTTATAAAATTATATCTTTATCAGATTCGATCTTCAAATTAAGCATTCTATCCATTATGCAACTGAACTGCCTCATGCATACTGTCAATGTGTACAAGTTACTGCTTTATTCAAGATATCAGCCATCCCATGGTAATTTTTGTTTGCTTTGCTTCCTGTAGCTCCTTTCCTCAGGATGTTTATACTCCAAATGTTTAGGGATAGGTTGCTTTCTTAGATTAATTCATTCATCATACTTTCTTTTTCACTTATAAAGTGTTTCCATGCTATAACATTTGTCTTCTCAATCCCATGTGACTGCATGGTTTTCAATACAATGGAATTTGCTGCTCTAATAGCATTGCCTCCTATACTTGGAAGGAAGTATTAGTTCATATCTTAATTCTTCCTTTTACTAGCTGTATGGTCTCGGGCAAGGTGCGTGACTCCTCTGGACCTCAGTTTCTTCATTGCCAAATAGAGGTGAAACTCATCTGCCTTAACAGATTATTGTGGAAATCAAATGATTGAATACAAACTTCTTTGTCCTTCACTTGTCCAAACAAAATACCTCATTGTTGATATAAAAGTTTCTTAAAGGTTAATCTACTAGAGGAAAAGTTCTGGTAGGAAGAGATTTTGCATATGTTTTATTGTCCAAAGACTAGCTTTGTTAGGCTTAGAAAAGTTAATCATTAAAAAAACAGTCTAGGTATGATGTATGTCAATCACAATAAATCATAAAGACTGTTGATTAATGCCAATTCTAGTGAAATTCACTGATCTTTAAGTAATGTACATGATTTGAAGCAATGCACTTGAATAAACCTTAAAGAAGGATATAAATATAAAATAAGATTATTATGCAAATTCTGATGTATATTTTTAGCTTCTTAGTGGAGTAGTATCTTGATTATAGATTAGTTTTTAGAAGAAGGAATTTATGTCCTATAAAATGGTATATTACCTTTTGCTTTATAGTATTTTACTCATCTCTGTTTTAGGAATTATACGTCATTTGACTAAAGACTTGACTAATCATTTCGGTGACTTATCATATGATCTGGAACAGCTCACTTTATCTTAATTTCCCCATCTGTAAACTAATTGCTAGACTAGATGACCTTTAACAGATTTTCCAGATCTAGATTTATGTTTCTCTTATTCTTAAGAGTCCAAAGTAAATTCTGTAGAAATTGAAGATCCCACAACTTGATGGTGTGGGAGAAGAATGTGGGAGGGATAGCTACTACCAAGCTATCATCAGTACTTCAAGAGTCTCTACCAGGGGTCAGATGGTTCTCAGACAGGAGAATTTGTTTGCTGTACTACCAGATGAGTAGTAAAGGAGTGGTATTGGGCAGGTTGAGTAGGGGGAGGCAGTAGCTAATGAAATGAATAGCTCAAATTTACATGTAATTCTAAAATTTGCAAAGTGAGTTTCTTACATCAAGCCTACTATCTAGACATTATTAATTCTGATATAATCATATTTTTTTAAATCAAAGCTTTTTATTTTGAAAACATGTGTAAATAATTTTCACCATTCACCTTTCCAAAACCTTGTGTTCCAATTCTTTTCCTTCCCTTCCCCCCATCCTCTCTTCTAGATGGCAAGTAATCCAAAATGTTAAAAATATGCAATTATCCTATACAGATTTCCACAATTATTATTCTGCACAAGAAAAAAAAAATCAGAGAAAAAAAGAAAATAAAAGAGGAAAAGCAATGCATAAATTTGATTAAATGAACAAAATGTTAATATTAAAATGATTCTTTTTTTTTTTTCAGGAGATCAAAGGGAAAAAGATATTCAGCTTTTTTCTTCCTCACTCCCTGTTTGTCCCACTTGTCTTTCCTACTTGGAATTCACCTAAGCAACCTTTGGTAGATTAGACCCATTCTCATCATTGAGGAGTTCAAACTTATTCTTTGTTTTGTCCTAACTTTTCCATAGTTCCATATTATAATAAGAAAAACATGTCTGGGTGTGTATCATCTTGGTTTGAATTTGATTTTTAAATGCTTATGAGATACACCCTTTGGCCATTTGCCTCTACCCAGTGAGAGGTGATGTGTCAATCTGACACTTGCTCTGACAAGTCTTTTGGGTGTTTATGATTACAACCCTTAATTAATATAAGTACATTTATATTTTGGCAGTGGACAGATAATAAAGATATCAGTGCAACAACTTTGGCAGGCAATAACTCTTGAACATTGTCACTTTATATCTTTCTTTTCAGCTTAGAGGATCAGAAAACATTAAGGACAAGTTCTTGTTACCAAACTCCACATTTTGGAAGAATTTTCAGGTGAGGAGAAATAAAAGGAGAGGAACCCAAAATCTTTGAGAGCATTAATTATGAAATGCATTTTTATATAGCTAACTTATTTTCTTTTCCAAAACCTCATACCAGAGGAATGCTAGTGATCTGAGAAGTTTCACATGCAGCATTTACTTACCCAACAGGTTTCACCAGACTTCCTTTGACAGTGTGCCTGTGTATTTGTGTTAAGAATGGATTATATCATTTATAGTGAGTTTTTCAATTTCTACTCAGAGGAACAATAATTTACAGGTATTTCTTGCACTGAATGATGGAAAGCAGAATTAATTTCAGTTAAAGCCTAACCTCTTACGATTTTCTATGCCACTCATATACTTAGATTCTACTTGATCTCTTTACCCAGCAGCTTTCTGAGTCCTAGCCTTGTGATAATGAACTCTTGTCAGAATCATAAATACACACATACACACACACACACATATGTATACACACACACACCCATACACCCATATTATCTATGTATACACAAATATTTCGCGCACATGTATAAACATATATGTATGGACACATGCATGATATGTACATGTATACATGTGTAGCTATATGTGTAATATATATTATACATTTGTACAGGTACATATATATATATATATATATATATATTATATATATATATATATATATATATAATATTTACAATTTTAATCCATAGTGTATAACTTCTGGTAATCTCATGGATTTAAAAGTTGTCAGGGGTATTAATCTGACCTTATTTTATAAATAAAGAAAGCAAAGTTCCTAAAAATAAAGCAATTTTTCTAAGATTACATGGATAATATCCACATCCAGAGAAATTTTTTTTCTTTACTGTGATTTTCCCCTTTTTGTCCTGATTCTTCTTTTACAACATGACTAATATGGAAACGTTTAATATAACTGTATATGTATAACCTATATTAGATTACTTGCTGTCTTGGGGAAGGAAGAGGGAAGGTAAGGAGAGGGAAAAAATGGAAATCAAAATCTTATAAAAGTTAATGTTGACAACTATCTTTACATATAATTGGGAAAAAAATAGTATTAAGTGGTAGGAAAAAGATTACTTGGTTATGCTTCAGGGGAAAAAAAAAAGATTATATAATTAGTTTGGCCCCAGTTAATCAGATCTCAGGGTGGTGCTCTTTACTCCTCTTCATTCCTTTTGGAACCTCATTCAAGATTCTTCTCTGACAGAATTAAAGACCAATTGTGCCAAGCTAATACTATCAGAAGCTTCCTTCTCCCTCTTTCTCCTCATCCATCATCAGTGCATTATAAGATCATAGATCTAGGACTAGACATATTTTCAGAGACCAACTAGTTCAACCCTCTTATTTTTATAAGTAAAAAAAACCTAACATACAGGGAGAATAAGTGATTTGCTTACCCAGAGTTGCACAGGTAATAAATATCACATATATCATTTGAATCAGCTCATGTTTCTGAATATTTAGCTTTTCTTTCTGGCTGGTTATTTATTTATATATTTTTGTTGTTGTTGTTGTTGTATTCTGGGCATTTGTCTATTATCTGTTCTATTTCTTCTCTTTAATTATTAGGTCTCTGGGAAAAAAGGAATCTTAATATGGTTTGAGTGAAGTTTGCTTTCCAAGGAACAGTACAAGGAGAGATTTCCCTTATATACTACATATGTACAAATGGGATGAGACTCAGAATGCCTTGCTGGATAGAAAAGGACTTTTACCCATTATAGCAGATATCATTTTGTTCAGGTCACTCAAAGGATTTCAGCTTCCCCAAGCTTTTTCATTACTGAACAATAGCCTACGGTGGTTGGTTCTTAGTGAGAGACTAGGATATTTTCTTCCTTGGGAAATTGTCCAAGAGCATAAAAAGTACTCAGGAAATGCCTAGCTGAATGATTTCTTCTCATCAGCTTTTCAATGGCACTTGTTTAAAACATTTTTTTAAATGTCACATAATGAAGATATTGGTTATTTTACAAGTTAATTACCCAGAAGATTGCTAAATGGTTTTAGTGTCATATAATATATACATTATTTAACAGATAAATAGTGAACATTGCAAAAAAGAAAAAAAAAAAAAAAAGGTAGCTTGGTTAGCTGAGAGATATCAATACCCAGAATACTTTGTTGTTTATTTTCTGGGAAAGAAAATTAAGGCATGCATTACTCAAAAACCACAGAGTAATTCTGAATTTAATTAATTTAGTAAAAGTCATACCTTTCCCATCAAAACACTACACAACGAGACTCAAAAAAATCCTATTAAAGCTAATCAACCACTGCAGTTTTGCTAATGAGTTGAGTCATTTATCTGGCTTCCTTTTTATTTATGAATTGTCCTTGCTTTTAGCTTCCAGATTTTTAATTGCAGATCATTCTGCTAAAAGCTTTAAACTCAGATTAAAATTGAATATGCAAAATAAGAGTGCAAGAGCTACACCCAAAGAAAGAACACTGGGAGATGAATATAAACTGCTTGCATTTTTGTTTTTCTTCCCGGATTATTTATACCTTCTGAATTCAATTCTCCCGGTGCAACAACAAGAAAACTGTTCGGTTCTGCACACATATATTGTATCCAGGATATATTGTAACCTATTCAACATGTAAAGGATTGCTTGCCATCTGGGGGAGGGGGTGGAGGGAGGGAGGGGAAAATCAGTACAGAAGTGAATTCAAGGGATAAAGTTGTAAAAAATTACCCTGGCATGAGTTCTATCAATAAAAAGTTATTAAAAAAAAAAATAAGAGTGCAAGAGAGAATTAAATTGCCAAAGCAATACCACTTTAAAAAAAGTCAAATAAAATTGTGATTTCACAAAACTATTAACTAGTTGGTGGGAAAAAGAGAAAAGTCAGGGGCTCTAAAAACATAGGATCATTTCATAGACTACTAGGTTTCCGCACCTTCTAGAATTCATTATGGGCATGAGTAAATGAGCTCCTTATTGAATAATTGCAGCTTACAAATCTGCATCTATTGCACAGGATGAAAAAGTAGAAAATATGGAAAACTTGGCAAGATTTTCTAACCAAGCCAATATGTAAATTAATATTTGGTGACTAAATGAGAATGTAAACATGACTACTTAGTGAAATATATTGAAAAATATGACTTGGAATTCAGAAACATGAAACTGCCAGATAACAGTGATATTTGACATTAGAGTGTAAGTGCATAGATATTTACCCTAGAAGCCAGGAAGACCTGAGTTCTGTAACTGCTTCTGACACATATGGGCATATGGCCTGGAGCAGTCACTTAATGTCTCAGTGATCTAGGTAGTACAGTTAAGTGGCCTGGTAGATAGAATACTACACCTGGAGTCAGGAAGACCTGTCTTTTGGAGTCTCAATCTCATTTCATATGTGCTAGCTTTGTGACCCTGGACAAGTCCCTTAACTCTGTTTGCCTTAGTTTCCTCTTATAAAATGAGCTGGAGAAGGAAATAGCAAACTACTCTAGTATCTTTTCCAAGAAACCTTCAAATGAGGTAATAAAGAGTTGGACAAGACTGAACAGAAAATCCTAAATAAATCTTCAAGATAATTGCAGAGAAGTTTCCCTCTCACATCAGTGGAGAGAATATTCCCATTTGCCATCTCCTCCAAAATATATAGATCTGGTCCCTAACCCCTTTGCCTGTATATCATTAATGTTTTTATGTTTTACTGCTATACTACCCTTGTCATATTTGATCTTACTGTCACTTCTTAATTACTCCCTGATCTCCTTCTCCCATTTTAGCCCTATAGAAATCTCCCTTGTAACAGAGAGTTCTTTAAGAATTGGAAAGTAATAGATTTGGCAAGCTCTGAATACAATCAGGGAAAAAAAGTGAAACTGAATCCATTTCAATAAACAGGAAAAAAATGATTACATGGAACTTATCTCATATCAGCTCTTTTTGTCTGTCATGTGTTAGGCCAAGGGTCAATATCAAGACCAATATGAAATAGAAACTCATGAGGAGGAGACAGCTATGTAGATTCCCAATGCCCTTACCTTCTTAAATAAACTTTCAGTAAAGGAAAGGAGAATGAATCAGCAATAGCACTGTCAGACCTCAAACTATAAATCAAGAAGTTATCATAAAAATTATTTGGTACCAGTAAAAAAAAAAATAGAAAAGTTGATTAATAGAAACAGATAAATAAGAAGCAGTCAAGCTTAGTAATATTGTATTTGATATACCCAAGTACAGCAACTGCTGGCATAAGTACTTCCTTTTTTGACTTCCCACCTCCTACCCTCCCCCCAAAAAAGATAGATTGGAAAGCTCTTTGGCAAAAATTAGACTTAGACCACCATCTATCAGTAATGCTACAATAACCTTCAAATGGATATGTGGCCTAACTATAAAAGATCATACCATAAGTAAATTAGAGGAAAAAAGAAGGAAACACCTTTAAGACTACAAATACAAGGAAATTTCTTAACAAAATAAGAAATAGAGATGGTCACAGTATACAAGATAGATATTTTTGATCACATAAAATTGATAACTCTGTTAGAAATTGAAGGGAAACAGTTAATTTGAAAAAATCTTTGCAGTAAATTTCTCTGATAAATTTCTGAAATCTATGACATAAAATTTTCAATAAGAGTGTAAAAACAAGAACTATTCCCCCATAGCTAATAGTTAAAGGATTTGAAAAGGCAGTTTTCAGAATAGGAAGTTCAAACTTTTAACAACCATATAAAATACTTAAATCACTAATAAGAGAAATGTATATTAAAACAACTCTAAAGTTCTACCTTACACCTATCAAAGCAGCAAAGATTACAAATAAGAAATTCACAATTGTTGGAGGGGTTATATGAAGACAGACACATGAATGCACTGTTTGGAGTTGTGAACTGGCTCAGCCCTTATGGAAAGCAATTTGAAACTATTGTCAAATAGACACTAAATTATGGATAAATCTGGATCCTTTGTCCTAAGGATACCTAGTAGGTATATGTTATAATGCGATAAAAGACAGGAAATTAATTCTCACTTGCGCTCTGGCGCTCTCCTTATATGTATATAGAGAGATATTCTAGATATAATTTATGTACTATATATTTATATAAAAATCTCTCCATATTTCTTCTAACATCTTCTTATCTTCTCTATTTCTCTGTTTCTGTCTTAACAATTTGTATAGCAGAAGTTTTTGTGGTAGCTAAGAATAGGAGCCCCATCAATTGAATACAATTGAATACACAAATTATACCATATGAATATAATGTCATTAGAAATGAGAAAAAAACTGGAAGACCTGTATGACTTGATCAAGAGGGAAGTGAGCAGGACCAGGAGACCAATTTATATACAATGACTGTAAAAAATGTCAAGGAAAATGCCAATTAAATACTGGAATTCTGATCATTATAAACATTTGTCATGACATTAAATGAGGAATCATGCACAATTCATACAGTGCCAGACATGGAATTAAGAAGATCTGAGTTCAAATTCCTTCTCAGACACTATGTGACTTAGGACAACTCACTTAATTTCTCTCTCAGACTCAGTTTCTTCAATTGTGAAATGGACATAATAATAACACCTATCATCTCCCAGAGTGGTTTTGTGGATAAAGTAAGATAATATGTCAAACACAATGAAACTTTTACAACATAAAGCTATTATTATTATATTCTTCCTGCCTCTTGTCAGAAAGGTTATGAACTAGAAGAACCAAATGATGAACATGATCATATTACACCAGCAGTTCTCTACTTGTGTACTTTCTCTGTACCTATCTGTGTTTTGGGGGTATCCTTGATGAAAGCATTATATGAACAGGTCAGGTTTTACAAACACTTTTCTATGGTGGATAATAGAAAAAGGAAGACAAATAGGCATGTAAGGGAAGGAAGGAAGGAAGAGAAGGAGAGATAGAAAAAAAGAGATAGAAGAAAGGAAGGAGAAAAGGAAGTAAGGAAGAGGAGAGGGAAGGAGAAAAGGAGGAAAGAAAGAGGAAAAGAAAAGAAGAAAGAAAAGGGAGGAAACAAGCATTTGTTGAGCATTTGCCATTTTCATGTACTGTGCTAAGTGTTCTACAAATATAGTTTGATTTGATTCTCTTAACAACCTTGGAAGGTAGGTGTTATTATTATTTCAGTTTTATAATGGAGGAAACTGAGGCAAGAAGAAGTTGTGACTTATGCAGTGTCACACAGCCAGTATCTGAAGTCAAATTTAAACTCAATTTTTTTTTTTTACTTCAAACCCAGTACTCTATCTACTACAATTCCTATCAGCCTACATAGTTACATGATTGACTTATAAGAACAGAAGGAGGTGGTTCTGCTGTATTTACTATTTTTAAATATTATTGTCATTATCAGTATTGTGTTTGTGGTTTGCTTTCATTTTTCTGTCTAGATGTGGAGGAAGAGCTATTGAAAGACATGGAAAAGGATTATACCAAATGAGAAGGCATGGGTGGGATGCTGTCCTATTAAGATCACAGATGAAGTAGAGTATCTTTTAGTCATTATTGGAGATTAACATTGGTTGAACTAATGACATTGTTATGATTCAGTGTTGGTCTCTTTCATAGTTTGAAAAGTTCACAAAAGCTAAAGCATTTAATAGCTTCCCTTTTGTGTCAGTTTCTGTACTCATTCTTGTTTCTGATTCTGGTCCTTAACATTTATAATTATAAAATTTTCACACTGGAAGGAATCCTAGAAATCATGTGGTTCAACCCCTTTACTTTACACAAGGGGATATTGTGAGACAGAATGTCTAAGTGATTTGACTTTGATCACATGGCTAGTCTTTAGCAGAGCCAGAGTTATGGCTCAGCACTGTTGACTCCCAGTTCTGTACTCTTTTCCCTATACCAAGATGACTCTTGTGTCTCAAAGGAGAAGCCCATTAATTCTGAAGATTTGATATGCCATGTGTTGTGATCATATTTAATTTGAGATAATTGTCAAAATGAATCTTGGGAGAAATTAATCACAGCCCTCTTCTTCTTAAGCGGTTTGACATTAAATGCTTTTCCTATCTTTAAAATTTCCCCCATGGGCCTGTTGAGATCCAACTTTTATTCTAAATGTAAATAAGTCCCTTCATTCTTATGAAACCAAATGAAGGGATTCATATTTATGTTTGCAAAAGTCATTGATTCTCAATTCTTTCTACTTATACAAATGTTCACATAACATGACATGTGTCTTGCTGGTATAGAATTCATTTTGCCCAATATTTGTGAACTGCTTACTGTATTTAATATTCTTTGTTATGTTCTGAAATTACAAGGACAAGATCCAGGAGGATCTTATTTCTGGAAATGTGGTGGAGGGAGAGTGGCTGGTTAGAAGGAAGAATCAGGGATAGGAGATGGCAGCAATAGTATCTGAACTTGACTTTGAAGATTTTCAAAAGATAGAAAAAAATTGTCCTTTCGGACCTTATTTCCCATGACTCACCTTCAGTCAGTTTGAGTTCCCGCTAAACAAGACTACTTATGGTCATTTGAATTCTATCTTCTACCTCTCTCAATCAAAACAGGTCACCAATCCCTACCCCCATCCAGCTGGCCTGGAATGCCACCCTCTCTTAATATTTACAAGTCAGAATCCATAGCATTTTCCTAGATCTCTGTTCCTTTGTCATTTATTCCTGGAAGCTTTTTTGGGTTCTACCCACTTGTCCTCAAATAGTCTTAGATTATATCATGTGTACTGATTCTGGCTTCTCCACTCAGATTAATGTAATCTCCTTGAAGTGTGGGATTGCTTTTTTTTCCCCTAAGGTATTCCAAGTCCTTAGCATAGTAATCTGCACAGAGTAAGGTAATAAATGTTTGTGATAGAGAGATAGATAGATAGGTAGGTAGGTAGTACAAAGTTAGGAAATAAAGGGAAATTTGATTATATAGATTTTTGTCAGCAAGGTAATGTCTCTTTTTTTTTAGAATTTAGCACAGATGTGCCAAAGCTTTCCTTCCAAGAAGCAAGCATCTTAATTTCATGGCTCCCCAGATATTACTTCATTTGATTCTCACAACAATCCTAGGAAATAGGTTCTTTTTATATCCCCATTTTACAGAAGAGGAAACTGAGACAAACAGGGTTAAGTGACTTGTCCAGGGTCACACACCTCGTATCCATCTGAGGCTGGATTTGAATTCAAATGTTCTTGACTCCAGGTCTGGTGCTCCATTAAATGATACATGTGTTGTCTTTCTCAATGTCTAGTATGCTCTTCTGCCCAGATTAGCACATAGACGGTTTTGGAATTGGATAGATTGAATGGAAGTTTAGTTTTGCAGGAACAGAGAGTATGTCGTTGGGAAAAATGTAAGATGATGTTGGAAAGTTAGAGGCTGATTTGGAATGATGTTGTAGTGCCTTGAATTTCATACTAAAAAGTTTGGCATTTATATGATAAGTACAAGACTGATGTGACTAGTTATACATTAGGAAGTTAAATCTGGGAACAGTATTTAAAATAGATTGAATTTAGGAGAGACTAAAATCAAGAGAATAGTTGGCTATTGCAATAATCTAAGCAAGAAAGAATGAGATGTTGAACTAGGTTTGCATTGTGTTGTGCTGGCAAGTGAATGTGGGAAGGAATTTTTCTCTCATCATTTTATAGCACTTTTGAATTCTAGATTTATTTGCCTCTTATTATAACATGTAGATACTATGAAAGTAAATTAAAATGATGAATTCTTTTAGTTTGGAGAAACATGACTATACAAGACTTTTGTAGAGTCTTAGTGAAACTGCAGGCATTTTCCAGCATCTTAATCTGAAAACCTTTAATTGAAGCTTGACTCTGAAAATGCTCCTCTGTCTGAAGCATATACATTGCAAAATATTGTATGAAGCGACTGTCATGGTATATGAATAGACTATGTTTTTTTAGGTAACTTCTTTGAATTTAAACATCAGAGAATAAGGGAAACCTAATTATTCTGCGTTCTCTTTTTAATATGTACATTTCAGAGGTAGGTACATCCACATGGAGTAATTTATTATATGAATGTAATATATATTCCACAAAGATAATAAAAGTACTGTACAGAAAGACACATGTACATAACCTATACATACATATTAGATGAAGTTTTTATTAGAATTTAGCATATATTCAAATGAAAGGAACTACATTTAGGATTGTTTATACAATATTCAAAGAACTATTGTCATCTCTTTCCTCTTACTACTTATGAGGATGGGAACTTGGAATACATTTGTCAGACAAACAAATTTAAATGATTTTCTTTGACCTATTTTTTAAATTTATATTTTGACATAGTGTCATGAAATGTGCATACACATACACACATACATTGTCAAATGCACAGATAAAAAAAAATTCTCTAGCAGTTAGTGAAATGAATTCTTTAACTCTGAAGTATCTTTGATATACACATATAGTTGTGCTCCAGATTTTTCTGTATCAAGTGCTGCTATAATCACTGAGGTCTTTTGGTAAGCTTGTCAATGTCCATTTCTTAGTAGAAACTGAAGGAGACTTATTCTCAATCAACTATGGCAGAGGGCGGGGACATGCAGCTATAAGATATCTATCTATGTATCTTCTATCTATTTATCTATTTGTCAGTTCACCAATCTAAATAAAAATATTTTTCTCCTTACTAAACTTGTTTTGGTTTTGGAACATATGAATATTTTTTTCATGAAAATGTGATAATGCATTTATTATTATTTCAATATAAATTAATACATTTTTAAATTTTATTAGTTTTAATTTCTAATAAAGTCAATAGCAAATCATATAAATAAAAGCTCTAATTTCTAATATAGGCAATATTAATCATGTAAACAAAATCCCCTTGATGTCCTCAATAACTTTTAAGTATATAGAGTCTTCTCAAGACTAAAAAGTTTGAGCATCATTGGTATCATTTAAAATATAGTGGATTTGGAGATTTTAAATGTTATCTCTGCTGCGTTCTATCTATGTAACCTGTGCAAATTGTGAGACATGTTTTGTTGTGTATGCAGGTACAACAGTTCTTTTACATAGTTTCATTATTATTACTAAACCCTAACTATACTCTCCACCCCCACCTTTTTAGAACTATAACCATGAAAAATCACAAGTTATAAATCCCATTATCAGGATTAGATTCAAGATATCAAATTAAAATAAGAGACTGTCTAATAGCTTGTTCACATTCATATTTAGCAAATCCTTATTAAATATGTTTGTGGATCCTGGAGGAAATTTAGAAATTTTAGGGAAGTTGAGAAAGGTTCAGTTCCTACTGTGTTGGAACTTATTTAGAGTGATAAGGGAATGAAAATTACCATAATGCAAAGTAACCCATGTATGAGAGAAGTACAGAGTACTTTGTAAAGTGTTGGAGAGAAGGTGTTACTGTTGGGGAGATTCAAGAATGCTTTATGAAGATGCTGGCATTTAATGCAATGGAGGAGTTGGGCTTGAAAAATATGTAGGAATCCAATAAAATGTAAGAGAAGGTATTAGGGTAATGAAGAAGTGAGTGTTACAGGTATAGAAAAAGATAACAGAAAGTTTCGGAAATTAAGAAAAAATGAGGAATGTATTTGGGGAATGGTGAGTGGTCCAGTTAGGCTGGGGTATAGAGAGTATACTTAAAGGAATAGTATGAGATAAAGCCATTGAAAAAAGAATTTTGTTAATTTGTGGAAGGCCTTGAATTCCAATGGAATTTGAATTTTTCTTGGTATACAATAGAGATAATTTTGATTAGGAGTGATATGACTTGATCCATCCTTAAGGAATATTAATATGTCAATCATATGAAATATGAATTGCATGAGGAAGACAGTGGACATAAGAAGTCCTACTATAAGACTACTGAAGTATTGTGGATTGGGTAGAATGTGTGAGGCTATAATGAGAATCTATACTTTCGTGGCAACAATAGCAATTAAGAAAAGAGTTGAATGCAGCTGATGTTTTGGAGGTACAATTAATGAATTTGACTAGACATGAGAGGTAAAAGAGAAGAGTCAAAGATAACATTGAAGTTTGAATATCAGAGATTGACTGATTCAGTGATGTTTGTGTCATTGATATAAATAGGAAAATTAAAAGGAGAAGCAGTTTTGGAGAAAAAATAATATTAAAACTGATTTTGATATGCTGGTAGAAGAGTAATTCTGAAAGAAATAGATTAATGAAAATTTGGGTTTGTTTTTTTGCTGCTATATTATGATATACGTTTACCAGAAGACATAAGCCATCGGTATCTGATTTATTTTCTTTTCAGAGGTTTCCCTATGTTTTAAGCTTTTATTTAACATTCCATCTACCACTGTGCTCCTTAACTGAGATGGTTATTGATCCCATATTGCTTGAGAAGAGGGCCTCTTCAGAACCAATGAGACAACAAAATAAATCAAATCATTTTTCAAACATTTAGTTTGACCTAGTTCAAGAATAATGTTGTCAGTGTTCTATCTACTACATATGAAAATCTATGAGTTTGATAACTACATTGCAACTACGCAGATTTCCTGGTCATGTAGACCCGAATTCACATTCTGCAATAGTGAATAACATTTCTAAAGAAGGAAATTTTTGTCTTGATTAGTGGTGACATGTTCAACTAAAATGGTTAGATATTCTTAGAAACTTGGATTTCAGTGTCTACATAAGAATATGTGTAACTATGGGAATGTGCAAAAAAGAATGAATGTAGAACCTGTTTGTTTATTTATTGTACATTTACCTAGACTAGCTAACATATCATAGTAATACTTTAGTAATACTAGAAATATAGAGTTAATTAATTTGTGCTGTCATAAATATGGTATATGACCTCTAGGTCCATGATTAGCTCACTTTCTTGCTAGTGGAAATAAATTGGATGAATCCATCTTTTTAAATTTGTAGCTTTTAAATTCACTATACTTTCCTCTTTTTTCCATTATGTATCCAGGTGTGGTTCTTTTCATTATTGCTAAAGACACAACCTGATTGTCAGTAAGTGGAATAAACATTTTTTGGGGATAGTCATTTTCTGTCATGTCTGACCCTTTATCATCTCATTTGGGGTTTTCTTAGCAAAAATGCTAGAGTGCTTTGCCATTTCCTTCTCTAGCTCCAAATGAGGGAACCGAGGCAGAAAGGATTAAAAGACTTGCCCCAAATCATATAGCTAGTATTTGAGGCTAAATTTGAACACAGGTCTTTCTTATTGCAGAACTGTTACTCTATCCACTGTGCTTCCTTATTGTATGGAACAAGCATTAACAGAATAATTAATCAGGGTCCTGTTTTGTTTATTGTGAAATTGGGCCATTCATTAGCTGAATTTGACCATTATGTAATGATAATAGTTACATCCAAATTAATCTTGTCTTCTAGGCTAGATTCTATATAAAATGAAAAAAAAATTTTTTTAAAACCTCATTTCGATATAATATTTTGTAAACAGCTTGTTTTATTTAATATCCTTTTTCTCTTTTTCTCACCTGTTCCAAACTTGGAATGTATTCAAGAAGAATTTCCAACTATACCTCTGGCATATCTTATATCGTATCTTCCAATAAAATTTTTAAAATTTTGCATTCTGCATTTTGGCTTCTGTCCTTATCATTCAACTGAAACTTCTACCCTCTCCAAAGTTACCAGTAATCTATTCTTTGCAGAATCTAAAAGTCTTTTCTGGATCCTCATCCTTCTTGACATGTGTGGCATTTAATACTGTTGATGACTTTCTCATACTGATGTCCTCTCTTCTAAGAGCTCCCCCAAGACTCTCTCCTGCATCCTTTTTTTTTCTTTTCTTTTTATACTTTTGGTGATCTCATCAGTTCCCATTTTTTCAATTGTCATTTTAATGTAAAATATTCTTAAATGTATAAGAATCTATACAGGTCTAATATCTCTCCTTAGCTTCTATCTTGCATTGCCAACTGCCCAATGGACATTTTTTTTTCTCCTTAAAATAGTATTTTATTTTTCCCAGTTACATGTGAATATAATTTTAACATTAATTTTTTAAATAAAATTTTGAATTGGAGTTGTGAACTGATTCAACCATTCTGGAGAACAATTTTGAAACTATGCTCAAAAGGCTATGTAACTATACATACTTTTTGATCCTCTGCTTTTGATACTACTACTAGGTCTGTATCCTAAAAAGATCATTAAAAAGTAGAAAATGACCCACATGTACAAAAATATTTAAAGCATCTCTTTTTGTGGTGGCAAGAAATTGGAAATTGAGGGCATGTTCATCATTTGAGAATGGCAGAACAAGTTGTGATATGTGAATGCAATGAGGAGGACATTGCACAATGTAACAATAACATTGTGTAATGATTCACTTTGACAAACTTAGCTCTTCTCAGCAATACAGTGATCTAAGGTAATTCCAAAAGATCCATGATGGGAAATGCTGTTTCCATCTAGAAAAAAAAAAAAACTCCCCCTCATTCATACTTCCCTGTTGAAGTACAATATATGGCCGGCTGACTTTCCTTTTTTTTTTTTTTTAAATAACTTTTTATTGACAGAACCCATGCCAGGGCAAATTTTTACAACATTTTCCCTTGCACTCACTTCTGTTCTGATTTTTCCCCTCCCTCTCTCTACTCCCTCCCCCAGATGGCAAGCAGTCCTATACATGTTAAATAGGTTACCGTATATCTTAGATACAATATATGCTTGCAGAACCAAACAATTCTCTTGTTGCACAGGGAGAATTGGATTCAGAAGGTATAAATAACCCGGGAAGAAAAACAAAAATGCAAACAGTTTATATTCATTTCCCAGTGTTCTTTCTTTGGGTGTAGCTGCTTCTGTATATGGCCAACTTTCCAATCCCACAGGTTTAAAATTTAAAATGTTGTTGTCTTTATTGGATTTCTCAGTCTCACTTCATATATCTATTCAATTCGCCAAATGTTATTTTTTTATTTCACAACATCTATTTTGTATATCTCCTTCCTTCTACTCACTCAGCTAATACCTTTCTTCTAAACCATTACAATAGCCTTTTAATTACTCTCCCTGTCTCATATTTTCCTTCACCAGTCCATCTTCCAAATAACTGCTAGTGTCCTCCTTAAAACATGCTAGTGTCACTCCTTTACTTGATAAATTCCAGTAACTATTTCTTCTAGGATCAAGTATAAATTTCTTTTGCATTTGAAACTCTTTACAACCTGATCTCTTTCTCTCGTTCCAATTTTTAAAAATATTATTGCTTCCTATGTTCTAGCCATAATGATCTTTTTCTCACATATGACTCTCCATCTTCCCTGTCTGTGCTTTTGTACTGATTGTTCATCATCTCCAGAGTTCTCCTCTTCCTCAATTCTGCCTCTTATAAATTGCTGGATTCCTTTAAGATTAAACTCAGGCAGTCTTTGCTGGTTCTCTCAGCTCTTATTGCCTTCTCTAAGGTTATTTTCTATCTATCATATATGTATCTTATGTTAATCTATTTACATTCATGTTGTCTTTTCCATTAGAATGTAAGAGAAGAGTGACATTGACTTCTCTTAATGGAACCAACTTTGCTGAAAGTAATTGATAAAGAGAGATATAACAATTGATTCCCTCCAGTCTCTCAGTCAGCAAGGTTATACAGTATCACTTCATCATGGTTTGTGAGCAGATAATTAGGGGATCAAGAACCATTTCAGTCTTTCTCTCCACCCTGAAATCTGATGTACCATTTCTGCTTTTCTTCTGGCTCATCCCTCCAGCATCATGGGAGGCCATGGTCTTTAATTCTTGGCTGCCTGAGAGATAAACTGTCTCTCTATGTGGCAACATGACTCTATTATAAGTGGTGTCTTTTTCATGGTGGAATATATAGTTATTTGACATGGTTGTTTATTGGCATTTTCATCTGATCCTATATTCTAGATTCTCTTTTTAAAATACTGAATTCAGCATAAGTTTACAATATTCTTGTTATGTTTCAGTTCCAGTTTCTTGAAGTTCTCTAATTCTGTTCCCTGGAGTATATTTTTAGTTCTAGGTAGAAACCAAAGAAATGCAAAGGTTCATCTGTCTAGGCAAGTTTTACAATTGTAATTATTCAAAGATGCTTCATTTCAAACTTTCAAATTCTAAATAATAGACAAAAGCTATATAATCATGGCCATAATTAATTTGATAATAATTAAGTCCTCAACTAGATGTTACCTGAAATTTCATCTTTATCTACGAGTTAATCCCTTGGCCCAACAATCTTTCATTGACCTTAAAATATGGATTCAGTTTCACTATTATTACTTTTAAAATTTTGTAAGCAAAGAATGTATTTCTGTTCATGCAAGCTTAAAAATGAAGTAGTCTTTGCTTTCTGGGTTAGACATTCATAATTAAAAGTTAGGAAATGTGATGAATTTAATTGCTGTATAAATTATTGTTTATCAAGTTTGACAGTCTCTGATTGGAGTGAATGCAAATAAAAACATATACTATACATTACAGAAACAGGGTAGGGTAATACAATGGAAAGAATACTGGCTTGGATTCAGAGTAGTTGAATCCAAATTTAGCCTCTGATAACTATTACCAGTTTGAACTTAGACAAGTAATTTCATTTCCCTGGTCTTAGTTTCCTCATCTGCAGAATGAAGAGGTAGAACTATGCGACCTGTGAGCTTTCCAGGGGAATTATTTCTTAACATCATGAGATATGGTTCCTTAATTTCTTAACATCCTCAAAACTCTACCTACATGCTTCTAAGAGCATGATAGAGTGAATAGAGAGACAGTTTAGAAGCCAGGGAGATTATGTCCCAGTCTTGTTTCAGATGCATACTGACTATGTGTCTTTGGGCATTTTATCTCATCTCTGCTTCCTGGCTAAAACCTAAGATTATAAATAATGGAATAGATGCTAATCAATTTTTGTTGAAAGAAGTTCCTCATTGGAATAATGATCCTTAGTAGAAGGAATTTGGGAGGTTAATTGATTTACTCAGGGTCACACAGCTAATAAGTATTAAGTGTCTGAGGTTGGATTTGAATTTAGGTCCTCCTGACTCCAATGCAGTGTTCTTTATATATAATATATATATGTGTATATATGTGTGTGTGTGTGTGTGTGTGTGTGTGTGTGTGTGTGTGTGTGTATGTGTATGTATATATGTATACTGGAATAATCTCATAAACTGGAAATAATCTCAGAGAAGGTACTAAAAGGGAAGGAGAAAAAGGAAAGAGCCTCTTGTAGAAGCTAGGATTTGAGCTGAAACTTAAAGGAAGCCAGGTAACCAGAAAGTAGAGATAAAGAGTGAGATCATTCCAGAGATAAGAGAGAGATAATGAATGAAGGAAGTTGAGAGCTGCAATATCAAATGTGGACAAACAGCAAACAAACCAATGTTGCTGGTTGGTAGAGTTTGTGCACAAGGGTAAAGTATAACAAGTCTACAAAGATAAAAAGGGTTCAGGTTGTAGAGGTTTTTTAAAAACGAAAATTGTTTATGCTTGTAATATAATTGCTTTCTCTTTTACTCTATATAGTCAGTTACTAATTGTACAATTAGCATACAGAATCTGACACTCAGCTTGACATAATGTAAACTAAATTGTCTTTATCTCTGTCTCTTTCTTTCATCCACCTCCCCTCACCCCAGCCCAGCTTCCAAATAATTTTGTCCTTGATCATCAATAACAAAAAGAATGTGTTGATGATATGTTTAGAGAATCCTAGAGAATCAACTATAAAAAAAACAAAAACAAAAAAACTACTAGAAATGGTTAACAAATTTAGCAAAATTGCAGGATATAAAATAAACCCACATAAATCATTGGCATTTCTGTGATACCAACAGATTCCAATAGCAAGAGATAGAAAGAGAAATTCCATTTAAAATAACTACTTGGGAGTCTACTTGCTAAGGCAGAGCCGGAAACTATAGAAACACTTTTCTATAAATATACTTTTCACAAATAAAGTAAGATCTAAACAACTGGAAGAATATGAATTGCTCATGGATAGGTTGAGCTAAGATAATAATAAGGATGGTTTTAGCTAAATTAATTTACATATTTAATGCAATATCAATCAAACTGCCAATAAATTATTTCTTAGAGTTAGAAACAATAACAAAATTCATCTAGAAGAACAAAAGGTCAAAAGGAAAAATGCAAAAAAAAAAGTGGTTTACAAAGCAGCTGCAATAGAGCAGTAATGAATTGAACCAGTTACACCCAGCAAAAGAACTCTAGGAGATGACTATGAACCATTATATAGAATTCCCACTCCCTATATTTTTGTCCATCCTTTGATTTCCTTCACAGGCTAATAGTACACTATTTCAAACTCCGATTCTTTTCGTACAGCAAAATAACTGTTAGGACATGTATGCTTATATTATATTTAATTTATACTTTAACATACTTAACATGTATTGGTCAACCTGCCATCAGGGGGAAGGGATGGAAGGAAGTAGGGGAAAAATTGGGGCAAAAGGTTTGGCAATTGTCAACGTGGTAAAATTACTCATGCATATAATGTGTAAATAAAAAGCTATAATAATTGAAAAAAATATATAGTATAAAGAGACAATCATCAGAACCATTTGGTATTAGCTAAGAAAGAGTAGTGAATCAGTGAAATAGATTAGTTTCACAAGACACACTAGTCAATGACTAGTCTAGTGTTTGATAAACCCAAAGACTCCAGATTCTGGGTTAAAACTCATTATTTGAAATAAATTGCTGGGAAAAACTAGAAAATAATATGACAGAAACTGGGCACTGACCAACATCTAACAACTTATACCAAGAAAAGATTGATTTAGACATAAAAGATGATACTAAAAACAAATTAGGAGAATGATGGATAGTCTATCTCTTAGATCTGTGAAGAAGGGAGGAATTTAAAACAAAAGAAGAACTAGAACCCAAATTTATAAGACTATAAGCCATTTCCTAATGCTTCTAAATGTTCAAAGGTTGTAAATAGGCAATTTTTAACCAAGAAATTAAGACTAGTAGACATAAAAAAATGCTCTAAATTGTTATTGATTAGAGAAATACAAATTAAGACAACTCTAAAGTACTATCATAAACCTCTCAGATTGACTAAGATGACAGGAAAAGAAAATGATAAATGTTGTAAGTGATGTGGAAAAAACTAGGACACTAATGCATTGTTGGTGGAATTGTGGAATGATCCAATCATTCTGGAAAGCATTTTGAAGCAGTTCCTGAAGGACTATCAAACTGTGCATACCCTTTGATCCAGCAGTGTCTCTACTGGGCCTGTATTCCAAAAAGATCATAATAGAGAGAAAAAGACCCACGTGTGCAAAAAAGTGTGAGCAACTCTTTTTGTAGTGGAAAGGAACTGGAAACTGAGTGGATATCCATCAGTTGGAAGATGGCTGAATAAGTTATATGAATATATGACATATGACACATGAATGAATATATATGAATATATAACATATAAGGCATATGAATGTTACGGAATATTATTGTTCTAATAACAGACAGATAAGAAAGACCTAGAAAGACTTATTTGAACTGATGCTAAATGAAGTGAGTAGAACCAAGAGAACTTTGTATATGGCAACCACAAAATTATGGGATGATCAATTGTGTTGGATGTGGTTCTTTTCAACAATGATGTGATTCAGGCCAATTCCAATAGTCTTGTGGTGGAAAGTACCATCCACATCCAGAGAGAGAACTATGGAGACTGAATGTGGATAAAAGCATAGTATTTTCACCTTGTTGTTGTTGTTGTTTTTTCCTTGTCTTTTTTTTTTTTTTTTTTTTTGCTTTTTTCTTTCCTTTTGATCTAACTTTTTTTGCACAGCATGATGAATGTGGAAATATGCTTAGAAAAATTTTACATGCTTATCCTGTGTCATATTGCTTGCTGTCTTAAAGGAAGGAGCTCCTTAAAAGGAAGGAGCGGGGATAGAAAGAGAAAAATTTGCAACACAAGGTTTTCCAAAGGTAAATATTGAAAACTATTTTTGCATGTATTTGCAAAAATAAAATACTATTAGTAAAAAAAAAAGAAAGCTGGAAAGGTTGGGGGAAGGGGAGATTATGAAGGACTTAGAAAAATCAAGCATAGAATTTTGTATTTGATCCTGAAAGTGGTAAGTTACTATTGTGGAAGGTAGGTAACATAATAGAGTGCTGGAGACCAAATGAGGTAATATTTATAAAATATGTAGGACAGAAAAATGATTGGTTGCTTAGAATAGTTATCTTAATAAATACCTACTTTTTTTTCCTTTAAAAGATATAGAACAGTCAATAAACACTCAGTTATTCTTCTGGTGGAAGAGCTGCTACCATTTAGCTTCTGTTATGGATAGCATATTTTTGTCTATAGTCTGTGTAAAGGATTCTAATTCCCCATAAAAGATTCTCTACTAGAACTGAGAGTGGACCCATTTCATATGAAAATACTAGCCTTGAAGTCAGTTGTGCTTTTTTGGGTGCCAAGGAAAACATTGCTTTTTTCCACATTTGTAGAGTTCTTAGTTTATAAGAATTTTGTTGGTTATGTTGCCTTTGATTTCTTGTAATAAAAAATTTTCATATATGAAGTATACTCTGTATGTATCTCAAAGCTATAAAATGTTAATTGACTGAGGAAAAAAATTAACCTACAGAAATGAATGACCTTTATGCAATAAATGAGAATAATATTTGCCAGATCTGAATTTGATAGAATTTCTTCCTATATCCTTCAATAATACTACTAACTTCAATTCCCTGTCTTACGTCATTATGCATGAGAGATGCAAAAAGGATCATAACATCATTGATTTAGACTAGAATTAGAAGACACCTAAGAGCTCATAAAGCCCCAAACCATCATTTTAAGGAAGAGGTAACACACACATCAAGTGACTTGTCCAATATTGCAGAGATATTAAGGAGCCAGAATCAAGCTCTGGCCACACAGCCCAGTATTTATAGTTTGGCAAAATCCTTATTGCTGCTGGGAAAACAATGCAATGGGGATAACTTGTTAATGGCATCGTAACAACGTTATTTTTGATACTAGAATATAACATGTTTATCTGTAATCCAGAAGTGGCATTTCATCCTCTAGGTAAGATGTTTGTTTCCTGTGATTTTTAGGATTGTAGATTGTTATCCATGCGCTTAGTACCATCATTGATTTTTTTTTTTTTTTTAGAGCATTAAAAAGATTAGAAAATCTGTTGAAACACAGAAGGGAAAAACAATCTTGGAGTATGTGAATTATTTACTTTAGGAGCATAAGTTCTGAAGTGATTGAAATGTGATCACATTTTATTTAGGCGATAACTGAAGTATTCAAAGTATTTTTGAATTTCTTTCTTTCCCTACAAGATAAGGGCAAGACAACAAAGGAGTTACATTGATCTGCTTTTATGTGAATTGATTATAATTATATTTCAGTATTAGCAAAATTTATCAAAGCATGAATTTGATTCTAAGTGAGTAAATGAATCCTGCTATCTCAAATACCTATATAAATATCACTTTCATATTATAAACTAATATGTCTAGAGAAAGATGCCAGTTCATCATGGATGAATTTATTATCGCGTTTCTTTCTTATGATTTTATAGTAGGATAGATTTCCTGTGAAAAGATTAAAACACACACATACATACACACACATATATGCATATATTCATACACATACACACACCACCATTTATGTGTAAATATATATGTGATTCATAGTTATCTATTTCCTTCTTATGCCATTTTCTTTCTGTTCTATGAGGGAAATTTTATTTGGTACAGTATGTTTCACTGGTTCTAACCTGGGAAGTTTCATGGAGAAAATGTCTAATATTGTTTATTAAACACACATAAAAAACATGCTGGGTATTGCAAAATACATGTATATTTTAGTACTTATTGTATAGCAATTCACAATTAAGGCAGCAAGACACACTCTGCATGCGCTGATATAAAATATCTAATATAATTATATGCTACTAATCATTTTTAAGAGTGTTTTGCAAGTGCACAGGGGCTTATTGAATTTGGGCTAGCTATTCATATGTCATGCAGTACACAAAACATGAGTACTGAAGCAAATGCATTATACATAGTAAATACTAAATAATTTTTCTTTGACTATACATTCAATGAATGAAGACAGACCCACCAGAGAATTGCTTGAAGAGTTCTTGTTTCCTTAAACTCAAAGTCCTTGCCCTAGCTTCCCATTCCAATTGATGGAAGTTTCTTGAAAATAGCCACTATACACTGTGACTTTATGGGTGTGTGACTAGGGCATGTGGATGAGGAGAGGTTTCCAGGTTATATGCCTTAGAAATCTGGAGAGTCAGAAGATTATTTCAAGAGATCAATGAACTGTGTAAATCAACATAACTATTTTTTTTAAAAAATAGCATATCTCACATACTTATACAAAGAAAAATATGTATAGCTAGTTTATATTTATATTAATGTTATAGTGATTAAGAAAATACATATTCAATGAAAAGAATTATTTACAGTTACATTTTGCTGTTATATAATTTATCAGTTAGTGAATACTCATTAACAACTATTGTCCCAGGAGGAGAGTAAAAAAAAAAAAAAAAAAGTTTTGGCCACTATTTGGAAAGGGTGGGAATCACTGATAGAGAAATAAGAAACAGAACTATATGAATTTTGAGGAAGAAGTTTAGAGATTCAGTGTTTATCAAATTTTTTATTTGCGTTAACATTTTCTTTGGTTAGGGGTGATCTGAATCCGACACAACTTCATTTCCATTTAAACTTATCAAATGTTATTATTATTATTATTATTTTTTTGGTTTCATGTCTTCTCTTTTCTACATGTATTTATACTTAGCACTCCCACATTTATGTACCTGTTGAGGTGCTCAGAACCCCAAGGGTCTTTTTGGGTTGAAGAGTACATTCATTTGGCATTTTATAAGATTAATTTTTTATTTTCTTCTCATATGTATTGTTCTCACCTTTTGCACTTAATTTTAGAGTGTGTGTGCGTGTGTGTGTGTGTGTGTGTGTGTGTGTGTGTGTGTGTGTTTGTGTGTGTGGATATGTTGGGGGGTTGGCTATCAGTTGCCTGGAACAACTGGAAATGCAGGAAATGGAGGTCACTGGTTTATTCTCCCTTTCTTTTAGAAGAAAGTTTAGCTAAGTGGAGTTTGTAGAAGCATATTACAGAAGGCTCATTCATCCCCTGTGTCTGAGTACAAATATTCCCAGCAGAAGAGGAAGACACAAGCTGATTAATCTTCCCTTTTTCTTGTAAAGGTGTTTGCATTTTTGATAGCTCAATTGTTGAATAAATATAAGATAATAATAATGACTCTTAACAATAATGTGACGATCAGCAGTCTTTGATGTTGAATTTAGAATCATTCAAATGAAGTTTAGAAATGTCAGTAGGCATCATTAGTTAACAATGTATTAATGGATGCCATCATAAAGATAATTTGGAAGCATTCAGTTTCATTGCTGTGAGGACACTGCAGAAAAGAGAAACTATTAAACCAATGAAATAGGCAATAGCTTTGTGTGCATAGCTACTAATAGTTTTCATAAGAACAAAGTTCTGATATATATTGTGGCAAGTGGTGGATTCTTGTGCATCCCCGGTGGTGATCTGCACAAATACTATCATTGGGAATCCTAAAACTGGTTACCTTGACAACTTGTCAGACCGATTTAGTCATCTTTCTTTCTTACTCACATCCATGCTCATATTTCTCAAAAATTCTTTTTAGTACATTTCAAAGGCAAAACCTTTTAAGCCTCTCTACTATGATTTATCTGAGTTAATAGTCATATTCACTATTGAAACCTTTCAAAAGTGAAAAATAAAGATTTCTAGTGGGTGCTGAATGACTCACAATGACTGAGGGGGGGAGGGAAAGTCAAGTCTTTGTTTTCAGTGGTTTTGCATATTTCATTTGTATAGGAAAGGGACTTCTAACCTACCTTATATTTGAAGATGTAGATGGGGAAGAGGCAGCCTGAAATTATGTATAGAGACCCAGCCTGAGAGTCAAGACAACCTGGATTTAAGTGCTCTGACACATACTGGTTATGTGAACCCTGGGCAAACCATTTAATTGTGAAATATTCTAGCCAACTCTCTAAGACTGTAAGTTTAAGAGTAGAGGGATTGGTAGAGGAATTTTTTCTCACTAGGAATTCTCTATATCAATGAAATCACACATTGGTTTAAAAAAGCAAAAAAAAAAAAAAAGTAGCACTTCTAATTGACAGATAATAACTTTTAGTACTATTGCCAAACCTTAAAAAAAAAAAAGGAAATTAAATAATCCATCATTGGACCCATACTTGGAGCCTTTCAACTTGATAGGACTTGACTCAGTTTAAGCTTTGCTGGCATAATGTATGAGAATTCCAGATCGCTTCCATGCCACAATGATATGCCAGACTATTATTTAGTACAGGCTCAGCAGTGAATTGTAAGCCTCTTATCTGATAGCCATTCTAAGGGTGGAGAGAGTCATTTACGTAATTGTCACAGGGTAATGAATTTTTCAATCAGATCAACTCTCAAAGATTTTTTAATAAATTATAAATGGATTATAATCTGTTTAAGTAGTGGAAGTGTTCTTGTCTCAACAAAATCAAAGATTGTTACGGTATCAAGTATATATATTGAGTCATGAATATAGAAACCATGATATGCCAGATAGACTTTATATCCCTACTAGAATGGATTGTGGTTTGCTCCAGAATAGCTGCCCCACTTTTATAATTTTTCTACTTTACAAACTCTTCTGCTTTGTTAATGCCATTCTCTGCTACTTGAAAAGTTCTTCCCATCCTACTAGTGATAACTAGAGTCTTACCATGCTTTGGAATTAAGCTTAAATGCTAATCCTTCACAAAAGGTTTTCTGTTCAGTAGATGAACTTCCTACCTCATATAACTCAAATGTTAAGTCTGGGCTAGCTCCTTGGAGGCCTCAGGATCAGTCAGAGTCAGGATAAATTAAAGTCCTTGGTCTTCAGGGGGAGAAGTGAAGGAGGCAGGCAAATTGCCATGAGGCTGCTGGATTCTTGAGTCCCCAAAAAATGAATCTGGCCTGTTTTACCCCACCCTCTAATCCTTGCCTAAGATTATCTTAACGCCAAACATTGAGCCAGCACTGAACAGTGAGAAGAGCCATTTTTCCAAACATATGCTAATAAAGTCATTGTCTCATATTGAATAGTAAGTGCTTGGTTGTCTGATTCAAGTGCACGTTTTCATAGCCCTTTACAACTGAACACATACTGCCATTTATTATAACTTGGGTAAATCTTTTTCCACAATACCTTATTAGACTGTAAACTTTTTGAGAATAGGAACTCTATCCTATTTATCTTTATAAATCTTTCCTTCTTTATGCCTATAAAATATAAATAATATATTACATAACATTGTATTTGCACACATGTCCAATAAGTGTACATTGAATACATTAATTAAATACATTAATTAAATTAAATAGGTACAGTATTAATTAAATATGATCAAGTTGAAAAATATTTAATAAGTACCTATTGTATGCCAGGCACCATTCTTAGCAATGGTGAAACAAAGAAAGGCAAAAAAATATACCTGCTCTTAAGGAGTTTAAGAGAACATGCAAATAACTAAGTACAAACAAGATGCATATAAGATAAATTGGAAATAATTTCAGCGTGAAGGCACTAAGGTTAAAGAGGACTGCAAAAGTGTGTGCTTGTGAAGGTAGAATTTTAGTAGATACTTGAAGAAAGTCAGGGAAGCTAAGGCACAAAGATGAGAAAAAAAAAAATCCAGGATTGGGAGTTAACTAGTGAAAAGAGTCTTGAAATTTTTGTTTTAGAGCTGTCAGTATTTCTTCAATCAATGGATTTTTGAAATTTGAATTTCAGGGATGGAAACAGACATTTTTATAATCTTATGGTGCATCTATCAAAGATTGAAATGAAGATAAATGTATTGAAATGAAAATAAATACTCATTCTTCTTGTCTTCTCCATCATTAATGACACTTCATCATTCTCTCCTCCTTGATGCATTCTTCTCTCTCATCTTAGGGGGCAACACTCTCTTCTGGTTTTCATTCTGTCTTTTTGGCTGCTTCTTTTCTGCCTCCTTTGTTTGGTTGTCTTCCAGATTATACTCTCTAATTGAAGATGACCTTCAAGGTTCTGTCCTGGGCTCTTTTTTCCTTTTTCTTTATACCATTTCACTTGATCTCATCTGCTACCCTAAATTTAATTACCATCTCTTAATGGCCATTCTCAAATCTCACTTTTCCAACTGCCTTTCACATATCTCAGACTAAATGTACAGTAGATATCTTAAACTCAACATGTCCAAAACTCAGTCTATCACCTTTCCCCCAAACCTTTCCCACTCATCTTCCCTATTACTTTAGAGGGCACTATCACCTTCTCAATCCTTCATTATCCTCCTGAATATGTCACTATATTTCATCCTCCCTGTATCCAGTCTGTTGTCAAGACATAACAGTTTCACCTTTGCAACATCTCTCAAATATTCACGCTTTCCTTCTCTGACAACTGTTACTGTACTGGTGTTGATCCTTATCACCTCAATTCTGGATTACAGTAAGTAACCCTCTATGTCCATTCCCTCTAATAAACTCCAGTAGTTTTCTATTGCTTCCAGGATTGAATGTAATTCTCAAAGCCCTTCATAACCTATTTCCTGTTGTTTGTTCTTCATTCTGGAAGAGCACCATGACATCAAGGAAATGATGCTATGACATGCAAGTGAATTGGATTTAAATTAGGGAGGATTGTGCAAGTGTAATGCCTCAGTTTCCTTGAGTTGTAATACAATCAGTTTCCCTGAATTGCCATTAGGACTGAGAGAATTAGGGGTGAAGCTCTGGCCACTCTCCCATTCCAAAGAGTCATAAAACTCCAGATGACTCATCTCAAATGCTTGAGTATCTTTCTGGCCCAGACTTCCTGATTTTTGTTCAAAGAAGACTTTGTCTTCTTCACTCCCAACTCTTCAGAATTAAAAAAGTTATGGTCCTTCCTGGAATTTCCACTTGCCCACTGCTCTGCTCCCCATCCCCCCTTGCCATTGTTTCCCTGATACCTGGAGTCTTATAAAAGTCTCTAGAATTACTTGCTGCTTGAGGGTGCTTTGAGGAAAGAGTCCCATCCAGCCTCACTTTCCCTTTCAGAGCCATCTGGGTCCAGAGGCCAGAAGTAGGTCAGGAGGATTGAAGATGGTCCTGGGTGCAGTGGAAGACCTTGGTCTTTTTAAGCTTAGGTCTTCAACAACAGTCATTAAGGCTAGTAAGCAATTGAGGCAAAGAATCTCCTCTTTCATCTAGTCCAAAAAAAAAAAAAATCTAAATAAATAAGTAAATGAATGAATGAATCTGCAAGGGGAAGACACTCAGGGTTTCTGGCCAAAGCAGAAATAACTTCTATTTACATTCAAAGTGAGTTAATTTGGACCTAAACAATGACCAAAAGGGGTTTAGCCTAGCCCTTGTTGGTGGCCAATTAGAATCAGATTAGTTTTGGCTTAAAGCCTAGTCCTTAAGAAAGAATTTTGCAGTTATATGTAAATTTTACTCTCTGACTTGTACTGTTAGATCCAGTGATAACAGACCTTTTGGCTCTTTCTTGAATGAGAAGATATTTTCTTTGGCTTTTCCCCATTCTGAAATACTCTTTTCCTAATCCACCTGCTGACTTCCCTTTAATTCCTAACTAAACTCTATCACTGGAAGCCTTCTTCATTTATTCTAATACCTTTCCTTTGTTAGTTATTTCTATTTATTCTCTGTGTTACTTGCTTTGTATATTTTTTTTTGCAGATTGCATCTATTAAATTGTAAGCTTCTTAAAATCAAGAACTATCTTTTGCCTCTTTACTATTAATTTTTTAAAATATCTTCAATGCTTAGCTCAGTGCCTGGCACATAGTACTTGCTTAATAAATGTTTATTGATTAATTTTAGTGATTGTATTTCTAACTAGCTGATATAAGATTCAAGAGTTGCCTAAAAGATTATCTCCTTACTCAGACATACAGCTATGATATATCAGAGGCATTACTGGATTCCAGGTTGTCCCATTATGTCTTCCATTCCTTTCATGCTGCAGTGTGGTTATTGCCTTGAATTAGAAAGACCTGAGTTCAAATTTGGTTTCAGGTCCTATTTGACCAGGGTTAAGTCACTTAATTTGATTGTATAACTTTCTCAACTTGAAACTTCAGCTGAAAAATAGAGATTAAAATAGCATTCATTTCCTACCATTCTTTTAAGTAGTAAATGACATAATATTAATGAAGCATTCAGCATAAGTCTGACACAGTAGATGCTATATAAATGTTTATTCCCTTTTCCTGTGGTAGTGCTTCATATACTCACATACTCACACATATATAGTACGTGTGTGTGTGTGTGTGTGTGTGTGTGTGTGTGTGTAGATCTTGTAATGCTGGAGAAACTGAGACAAGATAGAGAATAGAGAGTTTTTAATATTTTATTTGAAAGGGAGAGATTTACTAGGACCAAATGGAGCCATGGTTTGGTCTCAGCAGAATGAGACTATCATCTCCAAAAATATAGCAAACAATGTGAGTTCTCAATGACACACACACACACACACACACACACATACATACATACATGTGGCTGAGCTACAGGGTAGACTGAGGTGGTGGAGTCAGAAAGACAGGGGCAGAGTCAGAGTGCTGACAGGACTATCAATCCAATTCTTTCAGGGTTGGGGGAGTCATTCTAATAAGTAGGGAAGGGCTGGGGTCATCATGTCTAAGATAGAAGGTATTTCTCCTTATCTGGATCATCATGATTAGAAGAGAGGGGTGGTGTTGCAGGATTGAGCAGAACAATTCAGAACTGAGGCAGAACAATTCAGGGAAATGAGGCAGGACAATTTAGAGAAACTGAATTAGGACTGTTAGGGAAATGAGTCAGGACAATAAAAGAGAATTGTGGCACAACAATCTATATATCTTTTGTCTTTCTAACAAATTCAAATTCCAATTCTTAAATGGGCTTGTATCCTGCTACATATCTACAAAATTAAGTTTCATAATTAATTGGTGCCTAAATACTGAGCTTAGATAAAATACATTATGGCCCCCCCTAGTCTAGTCTTCTGAAAAAGTTAATACTTCCTCTTTTGTAACTAATGTATTTGGATGCAGTGATTTAAGAATGATTAGGTTGGTACATAAGAGAATAGAGTGCAACAATCCTTAACATATTTAGATTTGTCTATCCTTTGCCACTTATTGGTAAATTTGGCTCATCTCTACTTCTTTTCTTTTGCTAACATTAACAATTTTATTGAGAAATTTTAAATGTTCAGATGGTCTTGTAACTTATAATTCTAAAAGATCTTTATTGTTTTTAGAATATGGGAACAAGCACAACAGACTCACCACATAAAACATCACAAACAATTCTTTTGTTCTGCAGTTGGAGAAATTGTTCACAAGTTTCTCTCTGGTGCACAATTTGGTTTTATAAAATTATGGGTTTATGTTTTTTTTCAGTTACTTCAAACTAATTCTGTTTTAAAAAATATATAAAAAAAAAAAAATCTACCCATGATTTGAAAACACAATGGCACAAATGAACTGCCCACATATTTGCTTGATTTATGGTGCTGTCACACCATACACAGCTGTCTAGTGACAAATCATGGAGTAAAATCCAGATTTTTGGACTACAGATCCAGGATTCTTTACACACTCTGGAGCATAATAATAACATTTTCTCCAAACATCCTAATCATACTTTCAGTGGATTAAATTGCTTTTTCAGGTGGTTTCAATTTGAATATTGTTTTTTAGCTTTTTTTGGATCATAAAGTATGATGAAAATTATTTCCATACACAAAGGACAGAAAATGGTTAACATACAAGGAATCTCAAGTGCATTACATACAGGTTGCCTTTTTTTTTTTTTTTTTTTTAAAGCATGTTATGGGCCAGAACTTGAAATAAGGTGCTAAGTCACTGGAAATGATAGAGACAATGTTTATGAACTTAGTATTTATTAGAGTTCACACCTTTAAGAGAGAATATATAAGGGGGAGCTCCCACAAGCCTACAGAAGCCCACAAGTCCACTCTCTCAAAGGCGGAGTTGGATTCATTCCAACTTCCACCTTTGTGCTAGCTGGAAGTTTTGGATTCAGAAGGAGCCAGAGGCTGAAGCTGGAAGAAACAAAGGACAAGCTGCAAGAGCTCTCAGAACCAAGGAGAGAGGCCTCTAAGAAAGCTAACCCAGGCGATTTTGAAGGAGACAATAAAGGAGCTAGACTTTAACAGCTGGCTGCATTTGGGATGATTACATTGAGCTGAAACTAAGGCTGCTCCTAGAATCCCCCCAAGAAACCTGCTCCCAGAAAACATTATATTTTAGAGAAGAGAACATTACAAAAACATATACTAAATTTAATGTGATACTATTAACTTTGCTAAGATTGCCTCTAGCCTCCTCTGATCACCCCATGGGCTTATCTAATGGATATAAAGGTAGAACCTCAAAGTTGTTTTTTAATTTCTATTCCTCTTAGTTATTTTAGACATTTTTCTTATAGTCATTGACACCTTAGATTTCATTACTTGATGAAAGCCTGTTCATGCATTTTTGTCACATCTTTTGGGAAATGTTTTTTGTTCATATCTATTCCCTATATGTCTCAGATAGTGGATCTTTATCAGGGACATTTTTTTGCAATAATGTTTCTCCAATGTATAATTTCTCTTTTAATTCTCACTGTACTACTTTTGTTTATATACATCTTTTCATGTTAAAAAAAATTCAAACTTCTATTTATTTACTGTTATTCTTTCTATTTCTTCTTTACTGCAGATCTTTTCTTTTTTCCTTAGTAACAAATGATGTTACTAATTTGTTCATAATATGTATGCTTGTTCATATTTATATTATATATCCATTTGGATATATACATACCATATGATGTTTGTCTAAGACTAATTTCTCTCAGACTTCTATTTAGTTTTTCTAGTACTTGTTGTTATTGTTGATGTTGATTAAGGATTCTGATTTAGGTATCAGGGAGATAATTCTCACAAAGAACATTAGTTTCTTAGGCATTTGATACAAAGTTATCTTTCTATAGTTTTGCCAAAAACAATTTATACAAAATTGTAGATTTAAAAAAATTGGGTAGACTGGTAAATCTTTCTGGTTTTTGTTTTCTTTCTCTTATTTTTTAACCCTCCCTACCACCAATGTTGGGAGTTCTTTTATGGCTTATTCAAAATTTCCCCCTGACATTTAGTTATTTAAATTCTCTATTTCTTGTTTTTGATAATCCAGTTATTTTATAGTTTTGTAAATATTTGTTCATCACATTTCAGTTAACACTTTTTCTTTCATATAATTAGGTAAATAACTTCAAGTAATTTCTTTTATTTCCACTTAAAAAAAAATTTTGTTGTTGGCCACTTAGTTTTCCTCTTTTTATTCTATAATCTTATTACTTATCTTTATTATTATTCTTAAAGTTCCTAGTTTCATTAATCAATGCAGAATTTTTATTGGTTTATTTTCAGTTTTGTTTATCTCTAATTTTCAGAGTTTCTATTGTTATGTTGCAGAGTTTTCATTAATTTGTTCTATTTCTAGCTACAAGAATAATTCACTCATATGTTGTTTTTTTCTCTATTTGTTGCTATAAGTATTTAGAATTATAAAATTTCTCCTGGGGCCTTTTTTTGCTTCATTTCAGAAAAAAAATTTTTTTTTTGTTTTTTTGTTTTTTATACTGGGGAAAGGAAGAAGGAAATAAGCATTTATTAAAAGCCTACATATTCCAAGCCCTGTGCTAAACACTTTTTAAAAATAGTACTTCCTTTGATCCTTACAACAATCCCGTGAGGTAGTTGCTGTTGTATCACATTCATTTTTTAAAAAATTATTTCTATGAAATTTCAATAATTTGTTCTTTGACCTGTCAATTCCTTAGGATTAAATTAGTTTTTTTCTGAACTAGAATCCCTTTCCCTCAATAATCCTTAATTATCATCATTGTCATTTGGGTTTTCTTGGCAGAGATACTGGAGTAGTTTTCTACTTCCTTCTCCAACTCAGAGGAAACTGAGGTAAATGATGTTAAATGACTTGCCCAGAGTCACACAACTAGTGTCTGAGGCTGATCTGAATTCAATTCTTCCTGACTCCAAGCCTGGCACTCTATCCCTTGGGCCAACTAGCTCTGTATACATGTTCCTCTTCTTGCCCTGTTATTATATAAATGCTTCATCATCACCCTCATTCTATCTCTCCTCTGTATATTTACCATCTAACTTTCTGGGCACCTTTTTCCTGGAATGATTTTATTATTTTTTCCTTTTGAAATGTCCTATTGCAAGTTTTTTTCCTACCTTTTTAGGAGCTCTTGTTTTTATACTCTAATTCTGACTGTGGTCCCTTGGTGTAATGCCAGAGAAACTGAAGTCACATAGAGATTAGAGAGTTTTTAATATTTTATTTGGATTTCTGAGAGGGAGAGAGAGTCTGGAGGCAGCACAGAATCCATTCCGCCTCCAGGACTGAAGTAGACTTAAGTCTCAAAGAATCCAGCAGCAAATGTGTGATTCAATGATTTTTATATATGTGGCTTCAAGATCATGGAGACAAAGAGTGGGGCTGGATCAGTGGAGATCACTGAGAGCTTGAATTTCCAGGTATGGAACATCAATTCGGTTCTGACAGGTTGGGTGTAGGACTATAAATTCCTACAAATTAGGAGTTAAGGAGGTAGTCAAACTAGAGCCAGGAAGTCTGGAAAGATAGAGGTAGAGAATGTCAATTAGGTATTTGAGCGAAGACATATGGAGACTTATCTTTTGGAATGCCAAAAGTGGCCAGATCCCTACAGCCCTAATTATCTCAGCCCTAATGAACAGAAAAGGGGGGGTTGCAACCAGCAGGATTGAGGCAGAACTGAGGCAGAAGAATTTAGGGAAACTGAGGCAGGACAGTTGGAGAAACTGAGGCAGAGCAATTAGTGAAACTGAGGCAGGACAATAAAAGGAAACTTTGTCACAGCATTGGTACTTTATTTCTTTATCTTTATTTCTAGCTGTTTGCAGGTTATCGTTTTGTTTTGTTTTCTGTGAATTACAAGATTGAGATTTTACTTACGCTATTCCTAGATATTTTAAATCTAGGGTTTTTTTCAGAAGGTATATTCTTTCATACATTTTAGAAGTATATTCTTTCTTATTTCCTCTGTGCTCCGATTTGAGTAGTTTTCATTTATGCCCTTTTAAATATGATACCACAATTTTTTGTTTGGTCATAGTTTTCAGGATGTCATATTATTCCTATATTATTTCTTCATCTATTTCCAGGTCAGTTTTAGGTTTCCTTCTTTCTTTCTTTTTATAGTATATACTTTATATTTTATTCTATTTTTTTAAAGCTATTTTTTCTAATATTTCTTGATTCTTGCAGTCACTGAGTACTGTTTGTCTATTGCATTCTAACTATAAGGAACTCTTCTATTTAGGTGTGACTTACTACCTTCTCTTATGGGCTTTTAATTGTCCTTCCAATTTTCTCTCTAAACCCCTTATTTCTTAAAAAAAAAAAAAAAAAAATAAAAAACCACTTGCTTCATTTCCTTCGGGTATTTTTGCATTTCTCCTGGCCAAGCTATTTCCCCCATCTGAGTTTCTGCTTATAATTATTGTAGAGTTCTTTTCTTCTGCATTTTGTCTTTTATGTCTTGAACATTGTTCATTGTGTTTAATACCCCTTGTTTATTTATATCATCATACATTATATTCCTGATTTGAAACATTTTACTAAAGTAAAAATTCTCTCCCTCCTGAATTCTTGGATGAAGTGGTGTGGTAGGAGATATAGCCAAACCTCTTCATCCCTTGCAAGTTAGGGTGTTTGTTTTTTTTATTTTAATTAAAAGGTATTGAGATAGACCTGTTGAAGGGGAAGGAACTTGTGACCAAAGAAGAACTAGAGATCATCATTGATCCTAAAATAGATAATTTTGCTCATATTAAGCTAAAAAGTTTTTATAGAAACTAAAGTAATGCAGACAAGGAAAGCAGTAAATGGGGAAAATAGTTTTTCATTCAAACATTCTGATAAAGGCCTCATTTCTAAAATTTATAGAGAATTGTGGTATATAGAGAATTGACTCAATTTTATAAGAATTCCAGCCATTCTCCTCTTGATAAATGTTCATAGGATATGAACAGACAATTTTAAGATGAAGAAATTGAAACAATTTGTAATCATATGAAAAGGTTCTCCAAATCACTATTGATTAGAGAAATGCAAATTAAGACACCTCTGAGATACCACTACATACCTGTCAGATTGGCTAAGATGACAGGGAAAGATAATGACAAATCTTGGAAGGGATGTGGAAAAACTGGGACACTGATGCATTGTTGGTGGAGTTGTGAACGGATCCAACCATTCTGGAGAGCAATTTGGAACTATTCTCAAAAAGTTATCAAACTGTGCATACCCTTTGATACAGCAGTGTTTCTACTGGGCTTATATCCCAAAGAGATCTTACAGGAGGGAAAGGGACCCTGTATGTGCAAAAATGTTTGTGGCAGCCCTTTTTGTAGTGGCAAGAAACTGGAAACTGAGTGGATGCCCATCAATTGGAGAACAGCTGAATAAATGATGGTATATGAATGTTATGGAATATTATTGTTTTGTAAGAAATGATCAGCAGGATGTTTTCAGACAGGCTTGGAGAGACATAAACTGATGCTAAGTTAAATGAGCAGAACCAGGAAATAATTACACGCAGTAACAAGAAGACTATACAATGATCAATTCGGATGGACATGGCTCTCTTCAACAATGAGATGATTTAAACCATTTCTAAAATGTTCAGTGATGAAGAGAGCCATTTACACCCAGAGAGAGAACCGTGAGAACTGAGCATGGAGCACAATATAGCATTTTCACTCCTTATGTTGTTGTTTGCTTGCATTTTGTTTTCTTTCTCAGGTTTTTTTTTTTTTTTTCCTTTCTTCTTCTTTATCCCATTTTTCTTGTGCAGCAAGATAATTGTGTAAATATACATACATATATTGGATCTAACTATATATTTTTTAATTAAAGCCTTTTATTTACAAAACATACGCATGGGTAATTTTTCAACATTGACTCTTGCAAAGCCTTCTGTTCCAAATTATCCTCTTCTTTCCCCTACTTCCTTCCCTAGATGACAGGTAGTCCAAAACATGTTAAATATGTTAAAATATATGTTAAATCTAATATATGTATAAATATTTATACAGTGATCTTGCTGTACAAGAAAAATCAGATCAAGAAGAAAAAAAAACTGGGAAAGAAAATAAAATGCAAGCAAATAACAGAAAGAGTGACAATGCTATGTTGTGGTCCACACTTCCATGGTTTTCTCTCTGCGTGGAGATGGCTCTCTTTGTCACTGAACAAGTGGAACTGGTTTGAATTATCTCATTGTTTAAGAGAGCCACGTCCATCAGAATTGATCATTGTATAGTTGTTGTTACTGTGTTTAATGATCTCCTGGTTCTGCTCATTTTATTTAGCATCCGTTCATGTAAGCTTCTCCAAGTCTCTCTGAAATCATCCAATTAGTCGTTTCTTACAGAATAATAATATTTCATAACATTCATATACCATCATTTATTCAGCCATTCTCCAATTGACAGGCATTCACTTAGTTTCCAATTTCTTGCCAACTATAAAAAGCGCTACCATAAACATTTTTGCACAGGTGGGTCTCTTTCCCTCCTGTGAGATCTCTTTGGGATATAAGACCAGTAGAAACACTGCTGTATCAAAGAGTATGCACAATTTGATAACTTTTTGAGCATAGTTCCAAATTGCTCTCCAGAATGGTTGGATCCATTCACAGTTCCACCAACAATGTATCAGTGTCCCAGTTTTCCCATATCCCCTCCAAGATTTATCATTATCTTTTTCTGTCATCTTTGCCAATCTGACAGGTGTGTAGTGGTATCTCAGAGGTATCTTAATTTACATTTCTCCAATCAATAGTAATTTGGAGCACCTTTTTTGATATGTGTTTTCCCATTTTATTGCTTCCCTTCTAATCTTGTCTGTGTTTGTTTTGTATGTACAAAAACTTTTTAACTTAATATAATCAAAATTGTCTATTTTGTGATCAATAATGGTCTCTAGTTCTTCTTTGGTCACAAATTCCTTCTTCCTCCACAAATCTGAGAGATAAACTATCCTATGTTCTTCTAATTTATTTATAATATCATTCTTTATGTCTAGATTATGAACCCATTTCAACCTTATCTTGGTATACGATGTTAGATGTGGTCTATGCTTATTTTCTGTTGGAATCCTTACTAACTGCTAAGTAATTAGAGTTGATCTAATCTTACAAGAAGTTGTTTTGGCCAGAACCTGAAACAAGGTACTAAGTAGAACTAATCAAGACAAGGCTTGTGTTCCCACCTTTACTCAAGGGAGTCCACACCTTAAAGCTCTTTGGGCCAGAGAGCACTATGGGAGAAAACCCATAATCCCATTCTCTCAGAAGGTTCACATATAAGGCGAGACAGCCATTCCAGAATACATTTTTTTTTTCCTCTTGGCTGGCTGATCGCGCTGGACTCGAAAGGAACGACTCTTGTGCAGAGAACACTTTAACGGATTTCAGTGGAGCTACACCAGAAGCCCTCTCTCCGCGTCAAGTTGGTGGCTGGGCTCCCCAGAAGGAGATAAGAGAGACCTTCCATCTCTGTCTTGGTTGGAGGCAGAAGAAAGCAGAGTCAGAGGCTGAAAGACAGAACCTTTGGATTTGGAGACATCCGAAGGACTCCAAGCCTCTAAACCGGCTGCGCTCTGAGAAGAACAAACTCCAACATTTGAAATCTAACAATTTTCTGCCATACTAGATTTCCAATCTTCCCAGCAGTTTTTGTCAAATAGTGAATTCTTATCCTCAAAGCTGGGACCTTTAAATTTGTCAAATACTAGATTGTTATAGTCATTGACTATTTTGTTCTGTGAATCTAACCTAGTCCACTGATCAACTTCTCTATTTCTTAGCCAGTATCAAATGTTTTTGATGACTGCTGCTTTATAATATTGTTTTAGATCTGGTACAGCTAGGCTACCTTCATTTGCTTTTGTTTTTCATTAATTCCCTTGAAATTCTTGATCTTTTGTTCTTCTAGATGAATTTTGTTGTTATTTTTTCTAGGTCAGTAAAATAGTTTCTTGTGAGTTTGATTGGCATAGCACTAAATAAATAGATTATTTTAGGTATTGTCATCTTTATTATAATCACACAACCTATTCAATAGCACTTGATATTTTTCCAATTGCTTAGATCTGACTTTAGTTGTGTGGAAAGTGTTTTGTAATTTTGCTCTTATAGTTCCTGACTTTCCCTTGGCAGATAGATTCTCAAATATTTATACTGTTGACAATTATTTTAAATGGTTCTCTTTACATCTCTTGCTGTTGGATTTTGTTAGTGATATATAAAAATGCTGATGATTTATATGCATTTATTTTGTATCTTGCAACTTTGCTAAAGTTGTGGATTATTTATAATACTTTTTTACTTGATTCTCTAGGGTTCTCTAAGTTTAACATCATATCATCTGCAAAGAGGGATAATTTGGTTTCCTTATTACCTCCACATTTCCTTTAATCTCTTTCTCAACTCTTATTGCCGAAGCTAGCATTTCTAATACAATATTGAATAGTAATGGTGATAGTGTGCAACCTTGTTTCACTCTTGATCTTACTGGGAATGGTTCCAGTTTATCCCCATTACATATGATGCTTACTGATGGTTTTAAAAAGATGCTACTGACTATTTTACGGAAAAGTCCATTTATTCCTATACTCTCAAGTGTTTTTAATAGGAATGGAAGTTGGATTTTATCAAATGCTTTTTCTGCATCTATTGTTTTTGTTAATTTGGTTATTGATATAGTCAATTATGCTAATAGTTTTCCTAATATTGAACCATCCCTGCATTCTTGGTATAAATCCTACTTGGTCATGGTGTATTATCCTGGGGATGATTTCTGTAATCTCTTTGTTAATATCTTATTTGAGATTTTTTCTTAAATTCTTTCTCTGCTTTTTGTCCTACCTGTTTTAGGTATTAGTACCATGTCTATGTAATAAAAAGAATTTGGTAAGAGTCCTTCATTCCCTATTTTTTCAAATAGTTTATTGGAGTTCAATATTGGATATTCAAATATATTATTGGAGTTAATTTTTCTTTAAATGTTTGGTAGAATTCACTTGTAAGTCCATCTGGTCCTGGGGAATTTTTCTTAGGGAGTTGATTAAAAGCTTGTTCTATTTCTTTTCCTAAAAAAGTTTATCTATTTTGTTGGTTTTTTTCTTTCTTTCATAAAACCAGATCTTTGTTTTATTTATTAATTCAATAGTTTTGTTGTTGTTGTTGTTGTTGTTGTTGTTGTTGTTGTTTTTATTTTCAGTTTTATTAATCTCTCCTTTTATTTTTAGAATTTCAAGTTCGATATTTGATTAGGGGTTCTAGCTTTTTTTAGTTGCAAGCCCAATTCATTGATCTTCTCTTTTTCTGTTTTATGCAAGTAAGCATCTAGAGATACACAATTTCCCTTTATTACTGCTTTGGCTACATCCCGCAAATTTTGTTATGTTGTCTCAGTATTGTCAGTCTCTTGGATGAAATTATTGATTGTGTCTATGATTTGCTATTTCACCCATTCCTTCTTTAGGATGAGATTATTTAGTTTCCAATTACTTTTTGGTCTACTTTTCCCTGGCCTTTTATTGAATGTAATTTTATTGCATTGTGATCTGAAAAAATGCATTTACTATTTCTGTCTTTCTGCATTTGATTTTGGGGTCTTTATACTCTAATATATGGTCAGTTTTTGTATAGCTTCCATGAACTTCCAAGAAGAAAGTGTATTCTTTTCTGTCTCCATTCAGTTTTCTCCAAAGATCTAATTTTTCTAGTATTCTATTTACCGCTTTAACTTCTTTCTTATTTATTTTGTGGTTTGATTTATCTAGTTCTGAAAGAACAAGGTTTAGATCTCCCACTATTATTGTTTTGCTGTCTATTTCTTCTTGCAACTCTTTTAATTTTCTCCTTTAGGAATTGAGATGCTACACCACTTGGTGCATATATGTTTAATATTGATATTGCTTCATATCTATGGTACTCTTTATCTCTTTTAATTAGGTCAGTTTTTGTTTTTGCTTGATCTGAGATCAGGATGACTACCCCTGCTTTTTTTACTTTACCTGAAGCATAATAGATTCTGCTCCAGCCTTTTACCTTTACTTTGTATATATCACCTTGCTTTAAATGTATTTCTTGTAAATCACATATTGTAGGATTCTGGCTTTACTCCAGTCCTAAAGTTCTGAAATTTAGTTACAATATTCCTTGGGGTTTTAATTTTGGGGTCTCTTTCAGGAGATGTTTGGTAAATTCTTTCAAAGCTTATTTTACCTTCTGATGCTATGATATCCAGGCAGTTCCTGAAAAATAGTGTCATCTCTTTTTTTCATCATGGTTTTCAGGGAGTCCAATAATCCTTAGATTGTCTAGATAAATAGATAGATCTAGGAAAAGATTTATTTTCCAGGTCAGTTGTTTTCCCAATTAGGTAATTTACATTTTTTCTATTTTTTAATTTTTTGTTTGTTTGTTTTGGTTGACTGATTCTTGTTGTCACATTGAATCATTCATTTCAATTTTTTCAGTTCTGAATTTTAGTATTATTTTCTTTATTTACTTTTTTTACTTCTTGTATTTGTCCAATTGAATTTTTAAATGAGTTGTTTTGTTCTATGGAATTTTTTTCCATTTCACAAATTCTGTTTTTTAAGGAGTTATTTTCTTTTTCCGGTTTACAAATTCTGTTTTTTAAAGAATTATTTCCTTTTTCTATTTCACAAATTCTGTTTTTCTGGGAGTTGTTTTCTTTTCCTATTTTATCAAATCTATCTTTTAATGTGCCTTTTCCAGACCCCCTTGCAAAGCTTCCCTTCCCTTTCTCCATTTTTCTTCTAGCTCTCTTTTAAGATCCTTTTTAATTTCTTCTAGGAGAGCCTTGTGTGATGGGGTCCTGGTTATATATATATCACCTTTTGGGGCTTTATCTGGAGATGATCTGCTCTTAGTCTTCTCAGGGTTTGAAATCTGTTCTTCTCTTTGACCATAAAAGCTGTCTATGGTCAGAGTTCTCTTTACATTTTTACAAATTTTTTTTTAAAAGTTAACATCTGCTTTTAGGGCAGGGGAGGCTTTCCAAGCTTCCTCTACAAGCTGGGCTGGGTCAGTGCCAACTGCCTTCTGGTGCTGGATGGATGTGGCCAGATCCTGTGAGATTCCAGCATTTCTGGGTTCTCTATTTACCTTTTGTGTTTGTGTTAGATATTTTATAACTTCTCTGCTGATCTACTGGCTTGCAACTAGGACAGAGTCGCCAACACTACTGTAGATTTCTCTCTTTAGATCCGCACTGCCCTGGCATCTGTGTTCAACCTGCTTGTGCTTGGCCTGCCTCCCTCTGTTTCCAATTGAAACAGACCTTCTCTGGAGATCTTTAAAATTATCTTCTGCTGGTAATTTTTTACACTCCTAATATTCGTGGATTTTGCCAGTCCAGAACTAATTTAGAGGCTGGATTTTCTAATTAGTCTGAAGGTTGTAGGTGAAGGTCAGAAACAAATGTGTGTCTTCTTTGTTATCTTGGCTCTGCCCCTTGATTTAATTATATTTTAACATATTTAACATGTATTAGACTACCTTTCAGCTAGAGGAAGGGGGCAGGGAAGGAGAGGTTAATTTGGAACAAAAGGTTTTGTGAGAGAGAGAGAGAGAGAGAAAGAGAGAGAGAGAGAGAAAGAGAGAGAGAGAGAGAGAAAGAGAGAGAGAGAGAGAGAGAGAGAGAGAGAGAGAGAGAGAGAGAGAGAGAGAGAAGAGAAAAATAAAAAGGTATGTGAAAGTCCTCAAGACTTGGCTGGTTTAGGGAATCAGAAAATCAGACTGCTGAAGGCAATTTCTCATCCTTCAGATACCAAGTAAATAATGTATTCCAGGTGGGATATTCATATTGGCTGGGGATTGTCATTAGCACTTTCATTTAATCAATCAATACAGGGGGTTCTTAATGTTTATTCTTATTAAATAACTTCCTACTCTTCTTTTGGCTAAGCAAATTTCTTTTTATTAATTATTGAATGACTTACAAATATCTCCTTTTTATTCTGGACCTAAAAGTCTAGAAGACTAGGCCTCAGGCCCAAACCAGAACAAGTAGTCAGATCCTTTGACATTTATCCTGACCTTGCTTTACCAAACTATGGTTATGTCCTCTCTCTTGGTATGTTTTTATTCAGAGAATTGGCCCAGGTTTCTTGGCTCCTCTGGATTTATTGGATTTAGAGATCCACCATTAGGTACCTCATAAAGAGCAACTGTAGTATTTGGACAAAATTCTGACTAATTTGAAACCTGTCAGAAACCTAAATATACCCTGAATTCCCTAATGAGATCCCTCTTCCTTTCTATGCATATTTTTGACTGTCTATGCAATCCACTGCCTGAGTGAATGTGTTTCTTCTTGTTTCTCTTGGATTTCTTGATCATTATTATATCTAGTTTCATTTTAGAACTTTTATAGAGAATATGTAAGAGGTTTGGGCTCTTATAAAACTGAGACTTGTATACAACAAGTTTTATTAAATATGTTTCTTCATTCTTTACTAGTCAAAAATAAAATATTAATCTTTTTCAGGGAATTTCTCCTTGAAAATAAAAGTTTGGTTTTGGGGGTTTTAGTTTTTGGTTGGCTTAAAAAATTGTTTTTTTACATCTTAAAGTAAATCAGTGAAGAACTCTTCCCACCAAGTATACAGTCTGTCTGGAGTACCATACATAAATCCCCAAACACATTAAAAATCACTCCTTGGTTTTTAGATACAGCTCCTAGAGTATATTTGATCAATCATTTGCAATTCAGTTAGCATACTTGGAAACTTTTATGAAATCAGACAGAATATTCAAAGGAAATCTCTGGAGAGTTATGCAGCTCAGACTTGGCCTTTGGCTGCCGAAGGGCTTGATGCTGTCAAGGTTAAAGTAACCCAACCCTTTATACTAAAAAACTTAGTGGTCTATTCAAATCAGAAGCACATTGGTTATTTTCAATGTGAAATTGACTTTTATGTAATCTTGTTCTTGGGAAATGTATAAAAAAAATTAGTCTGTGAGCAGATTCTTTCCGTATTTTAACTGCAGGGATGCTGAGAAAGGTTACAGAGCAATTTCTGTGTCAGAAAACTAGAGAAGACCAGGATAGGGGTCTTTTGAGCTAAAAATCCTGATACGTTTCCTCTGTAGCTCATCCAAAGCAAAATTGTTGTGTACAGATAGGTCATTTTTTAAAAAGCAAGAGCTATTTGTATTTCTGCATGAAATTAATTTGATTATAGAATTGCTGCAGGGATCATTTTTTAATGTTTAAAAACATGATGCAACCATTTCCCAAAACAACTTCATAGTTAGTAAGTGCAAAAGTTTTGAAAAATAGCACAGCTTCTATAGATTGAGGTTCAGCATCTAGGAAATCCTGGTTTCAAGTCTGGTCCAGGATACATGTTAAGTTACCCACCGCAAGACACTTAGCCTCTCATAGCCTCAGGCACATTTCTAAGACTTCACTTTTTATTGAACCCACTCTTTTGTGTTGATAGAAAAAGCTCCATATGAGTAGCTCCTTATTCCATAAAATTAATAGCCTTTTCCAAAACAACAAACAATGAAAACTTGAATCTTTTAGAGGACTTTTTTCCTGAAGCTTAACATGGTTTAGATCTTCTATGAATTCGGTTCTTATTTCTGGAGTGCAATTATTTTATGCAAACAAAACAAGATTATGCAAAACACAATTACCAATTCTGAATTCAGGCAGTTTTGTTTTTCAGTAGAAATTAAGAAAACTAGAGGTTTTTTTTCTAATTACATGTAAAGATAATTGTCAACATTCATTTTTATAAGATTTTTAATTTCAAATTTTTTCTCCCTGCCTTCCTTAATTTCCCTCTCTCCAAGAAAGCAAACAGTCTGGTGTAGGTTAAATATGCACAATCCTTTTAAACCCATCAGATCAAAAAGAAAAAAAAAATACCATGAGAAAGAAAAACGAAAAAACAAAAAAAGTCAAAATAGTATGCTTTGGTCCATATTTAGTTTCCATAGTTTTTCCTCCGGATGTGGACGGTATTTTGTTTTCCAAGTCTTTTGAAATTGTGATCGTCATATTGCTAAGAAGAACTAAGATTTTCCTAGTTGATCATCACATAATTTTACTGTTACTGTGTGAAATGTTCTCCTGATTCTGCTCACTTCATTCAATATCAGTTCATGTAAGTAAGCCTGTTTATCATTTCATGTTATATCTTATCATTCTAGCATACCTAACTTTTCTAAAATTCTGTTCAGCTTTTTAATTACTTTCTTGTTTATTTCATGATTAGATTTATCGAGGTCTGAGAAAGGGAGATTGAGATCACCAACTAGTATAGTTTTGTTATCTATTTCTTCATGCAACTCATAACTTTTTCTCTGAAAATTTGGATGCTATGTCACTTGGTGAATATATGTTTGGTACTGATATTATTTCATTATCTATGGTACCCTTTAGCAAGATATAGTTCCTTCTTTATCTCTTTTAATTAGATCTATACTTGCTTTTCTTTTGTCTGAGATCAGTATTGTTACCCCTGCCTTTTCTTAACTTCACCTGAAGCATAATATATTCTGCTTCGGCTTTTTTTTATTTTTATTTATTTTTTTAATTATAGCTTTTTATTTACAAGATATATGCATAGGTAATTTTCCAGCATTGACCCTTGAAAAACCTTTTGTCCAACTTTTCCCCTCTTTCTCTCCACCTCCTCCCCCAGATGGCTGGTAGACCAGTACATGTTAAATATGTTAAAATATGTGTTAAATACATTATATGTATACATATTCATACAGTTATTTTGCTGCCCAAGAAGAATCGGGCTTTGAAATAAGGTAAGATTAATCTGAGAAGAAAATCAAAAATTCAAGCGGACAAAAACAGAGGGATTGGATGCTATGTACTAGTTCACACTCATTTCCCAGAATTCTTTTGCTGGTGTAGCTGGTTCTATTCATTATTGAACAAATGGAACTGATTTGGTTCATCTCGTTGTTGAAGAGAGCTACGTTCATCAGAATTGATCATCATATAGTATTATTGTTGAAATATATAATGATCTCTTGGTCCTGCTCATTTCACTCAGCATCAGTTCTTGTAAATCTCTCCAGGTCTTTCTGAAATCTTCCTGCTAGTCATTTCTTACAGAACAATAATATTCCATAACATTCATATGCCACAATTTATTTAGCCATTCTCCAATTGATGGACATCCATTCAATTTCCAGTTTCTAACCACTATAGAAAGGGCTGCCACAAACATTTTTGCACATACATTTTCCTTTCCCTTCTTTAAGATCGCTTTGGGATATAAGCCCAGTAACACTGCTGGATCAAAGGGTATGCACAGTTTGATAACTTTTTGAGCTTAGGTTCAAATTGCTCTCCAGAATGGTTGGATCCATTCACAACTCCACCAACAATGCATTAGTGTCCCATTTTCCCCTCCAACATTCAGCCTTATCTTTTCCTGTCATCTTAGCCAATCTGAGAGGCATGTAGTGGTATCTCAGAGTTGTCTTAATTTGCATTTCTCTGATTAATAATGAGTTGGAGCATCTTTTCATATGGCTAGAAATAGTTTCAATTTCTTCATCTGAAAATTGTTCATATCCTTTGACTTTTTATCAATTGGAGAATGGCTTGCTTTCTTATAAATTAGAGTCAATTCTCTCTATATTTTGGACATGAGGCCATTATCAGAACCTTTGAGTGTAAAAATGTTTTCCCAGTTTATTGTTTCCTTTCTAATCTTGTCTGCATTAGTTTTGTTTGTACAAAAGCTTTTTAATTTGATATAATCAAAATTTTCTATTTTGTGATAAATAATGATCTCTAGTTTTTCTGTGCTCACAAATTCTTTCCTCCTCCACAGGTCTGAGAGATAAACTATTCTATATTTTTCTAATTTATTTATAATCTCATTCTTTATGCCTAGATCATGAATGCATTTTGACATTTTCTTGGTGTATGGCGTTAAGTGTGGGTCAATGCCTAGTTTTTGCCATATTAATTTCCAATTTTCCCAACAGTTTTTGTCCACCAGTGAATTCTTATCCCTAAAGCTGGGCTTTTTGGGTTTTTCAAACACTAGCTTATCAAAGTTATTGACTATTTTGTCCTGTGAACCTTACCTATGCCATTAATCAATTGGTCTATTTCTTAATTTATTTCTTAAATTACCACTGCTTTATAATATAGTTTTAGATCAGGTACAGCGAGGCTACCTTCATTTGATTTTTCTTTCATTAGTTCCCTTGAAATTCTTGACCTTTTGTTCTTCCAGATGAATTTTGTTTTGTTTTTTTAGGTTATTAAAATAGTTTTTTGGGACTCTGATTGGTATAGCACTAAATAAATAGATTAGTTGAGGTAGTATTGTCATCTTTATTATATTTGCTCAATCTATCGAAGAGCACTTAATATTTTTCCAATTGGTTAGATTTATAATCTCATTCTTTATGCCTAGATCATGAACCCATTTTGACATTATCTTGGTGTATGGTGTTACTTTTTTATTGGTATGGAAAGTGTTTTATAGTTTTGCTCATATAGTTTCTGACTTTTCCTTGGCAGATAGATTCCCAAATATTTTATACTATCAGCAGTTACTTTAAATGGAATTTCTCTTTGTATCTCTAATTGTTGGTTTTTGTTAGTGATATATAAGAATGCTGATGATTTATGTGGATTTATTTTGTATCTTGCAACTTTGCTAAAGTTGTGGATTATTTATAATAGTTTTTACTTGATTCTCTAGGGTTCTCTAAGTTTAACATCATATCATCTGCAAAGAGTGATAATTTGGTTTCCTCGTTACCTACTCTAATTCCTTTAATCTCTTTCTCAACTCTTATTGCCGAAGCTAGCATTTCTAATACAATATTAAATAGTAATGGTGATAGTGTGCAACCTTGTTTCACTCCTGATCTTATTGGGAATAGTTCCAATTTATCCCCATTACATATGATGCTTACTGATGGTTTTAAAAAGATGCTACTGACTATTTTAAGGAAAAGTCCATTTATTCCTATATTCTCAAGTGTTTTTAGTAGGAATGGATGTTGGATTATATCAAATGATTTTTCTGCATCTATTGAGATAATCATATTGTTTTTGTTAATTTGGTTATTGATACAGTCATTTATACTAATAGTTTTCCTAATATTGAACCAGTCCTATATTCCTAGTATAAATCCTATGTAGTCATGGTGTATTATCCTGGGGATGATTTGCTGTAATCTTTTTGCTAATATTTTATTTAAGATTTTTCTGCTTCAGCCTTTTACCTTTATTCTGTGTTTTCTTTCTGCTTCAAATATATCATAAATGTCATATGTAGGGTTCTGGCTTTTTATTCACCCTGCTCTTTGCTTCTCTTTTATGGGAGAGTTCATCCCATTCACATTCATACTTAAGGTTATTAAGTCTGTATTTCTCTTCATCTTATTTTTCCTTATTTATTCTTTTTTCTTGACTTATACTCTTTCCTTCTTAACTAGTATTTTTCTTCCACCCCCCCTTCCTTAATCTGCTCTTCCTTTTATCATAAGCCACCACCTCTTATTCTTTTCTTCTATTTCTGCCCTCCCTTCTCTCAGCCTTCCCTCTTCCCTTTTCTTTTCCCTTCCTCTTCTTATTTCACTATAGGATAAGATAAATTTCTGTAGCCAAGAATATGTGTATATATTTCCTCCTTGAGACAAATCTGATGAGATTAAGGTTCAAACAAAGCTTACTCTTCCCCCCCTTCTCTACTTCTATTATAATGATTCTTTTATACCTCTTTATGTGATTGTAATTTACTCCATCTTACCACCCCTTTTCTATTCTCCTAGCACAATCCTTTTTCCACACTTTAATTTATTGTTTCCATCACATAAAAGTCAACTTATACCCATGCACTCTGTCCATGTATACCCCTTCTATATACCCTGACAAAGATAATTTCTAAAGAAATACAAGTTTCATCTTACTGTGTAGGAATGGAAACAGTTTAACCTTTAAATAACATTTTTTCCCCTCTCCTGTTTATTTTTATATACTTCTTTTGAGTGTTGTATTTAAAGAGCAAAGTTTCTGGTCAGCTCTTTTCATCAGAATGTGTAATAACCGTGTATTTAAAATCAGCCAGAGTCAGGAATTCAGGTTAAGAGGAAAATCTTCAATCTTTATTGAAGTGAAGAGATGAATAAGGATTGCGATAGCAATATGGGCAGCTGTGACAGGAAGCCAGCTAACAGAGGGAGATCTGAGCTGAAAAGCCATCGCAATGGCAATGCAATCAGTCTCTCCTTCCCCTTCCTTTTCCACTCCCCTGCCTCCACCCACCAGAATCATCATTTCCTATACAACATATCAGGACTTGTACAAAGAGTGAACGGGGGCCATTCTTTCTCCAAGCTTATATATTAATAGAGTATGGTCCAATTACTATTAAGCCTCATGTGCTTGGGACCTCAGTGCATCAACTCAAGCCTCAGCCCATTACATCTTCCGCTTTCTTTTGTTTTAGAACACAGGTGATCATGCCATCCCTGACTCCTCAGGGAGGTCAGAGCCCCCAAGGGGAGGTGATCACACCCTCCCTGACTTCTCAGGAAGGGAGGTGAAAGCACTAAAAAGGAGATAATCATGCCCTCCCTGACATCTCAGGAAGGGACATGAAAAGCACCAAAGGGAAGTGGGGGTTGCTAGCAGGTTTCTGGGCTGAAGGGTCTTATGCACAAACCCATCAGCATGGGAATTATTACACAAGCACATAGCAACAAGCAGAGGTTATTAGTGATGACTCTCCCCACAGTCAGTGCAGGATTGATATGGTGTAACAAACATGAATTATACACCCAAGTAACAGTGTAACAAACAATATAAATCAACATTGTGTTGTAAAAGATTGTCCGAAGTCCTAGAAGGAGAGTATGTAAACAGCAGTCACACATACACCTTCTTCAGCAGCCAAGAGATAGTCCAAAACCAATCTATTGTCCATTGCTTCATATATCAGGGAATCCAATGATCCCCCCAAAAACTTTCCAGCAAAAGTCCAGCAAAAGTCTTTTTATGTCTTAGGGAATCCAATGATTCCAGCAGATTTTGAAGTCCTGTAACAGTCTTATCATTTCTTAGAAAATCCAAAGATTCCTGAGGGCTTTCGAGTCTTATGTCTCAAAGAATGCGATGATTCCTGAGGGATTTAAAGTCCTACAACAATCTAATGTCTCAGAGAATCCAATGATTTCTGAGGGTTTTGAAGTCCAATGATTTTCTATGTCCATGAGTCAAACGCCATAACTGCCACACTCTTTCAATGGTGAGCACAATCAGCAACAGAACCACCCGATGTTTCTTGGGTCTTCTCCTTCGTTTCAAAGGTCTGCTCTGTCTCTCTGCGATGGACAAGGCGGATACGGCTCGTTGGCACCCATCTGATTCCTTCTCCACCTATAGAGATACAAGCAAACCCTCTCCCCCAAGCAGTTAGCCTATCTGGTCCCTTCCATTCACCACTTTCTGGGTCTCTCCACATCACCTGGCGATTATCTAAAGATAGTGGAGCTGCTCACACTGGACACTACCCTTCCAGTGGGTTATAAAACCTGTCTGCCGGAGCCAGTGCATCTTTATCAAAAATCAAGAAGTTAATAGTATAAAGTGCTAGATTTAGTAGTTCTCTAGAGTTACTTGTGGCTCCCCCTTTCTTTTGTTTTTGGAGCAGCATCTTAATGTCTCTGTTTCTCCTCTCTACTATTGCCTGTCCTTGAGGATTAAAGGGTATGCCAGTGGTGTGTAAAATCTTATACTGTGCACAAAAATGTGCAAAATGTTTGGAGGTGTATGCAGGACCATTGTCTGTTTTTATTGCTTGTGGCACACCCATAATGGCAAATGCTTGCGTGAGGAATTCAGTGACCACTCGGGCTGTCTCTTTTGCTGCTGATATAGCAAAAGTGAATCCTGAAAAGGTGTCTTCTACCACAACATGGATAAAAGACAGACGACCGAAAGATTTATGATGGGTCACATCCATTTGCCAGATTTCATTGGGTCTCAAACCACGAGGGTTCTTCCCTGGAGGCAGTGTGGGAGTGTGGAAAGGAAGGCAAGCTGTACAGCTTTTTACTATGCTCCTAGCTTCCTCTTTTGTTATCCCAAATTGTAAACGCAAAGCTCGAGCAGCCTGATGGTATTTAAAATGGGATTCCTGGGCCTCCTGAAATAAAGGAGTACTGGCTAACATAGTTAAAAGGCTATCTGCCTTTGAATTCCCATCAAAAATAGGACCTGGAAATCCACTATGTGAGTGGACATGCAAGATATAAATCTTACCCGGATGTTTTCTCACTTGCTCCTGAAGTTCCTTTAAGAGCTGATATATATTAGAAGCTGCAAATTTTATTTGGGCTGTGGCAGTTCTTTGTACCACACCTACTGAATAGGCTGAATCAGATATTATATTTATGTCTCCTGGGTAATAAGTAAGAGCTAACATGATTGCATATAATTCGTTCTGCTGAGTGGACTGAAAAGGAGTTCTGACTACTGTCTTTATAGTTAAGTCATGAGAGTATACAGCACAAATATTGTCTTTGGACGCATCTGTAAAGATAGTTGGTCCTTTAAGAGGAACTTTAGAAACTTTTTCTCAAGAATCCATCGCCAATTATGTAAAAGTCTGGTTATCTGTAATGGAGATCCATATGTAAAATTTGGAGCCATGGCTAATAAAATTTGCCACTCTGGGATGGTTTCACAGCACACATTAATTTGTGTATTAGTATAAAAGGTATATATCTTGTCAGGTCTTATTCCAGATAATTGTACTTAATGGCCTTTAATAAAATTCTAGCCATAAGCACTGGATAAGGAGTAAGGCTTTGTTCTGGTTGTGCTGAGAGGTTCATCCACTCTATCACACTGTCTCCTTGATGAAGGACTGCTGTGGGTGTCTCTTGTGTAGCAAAAACTGATATTTCCAAGGGTTTTTGAGTGACTCTTTGAACCACATTGGATAAAGCCAGTTCAACTTTTCTCAAAGCCTCTTGAGCTTCTTTTGTAAGCTGACGTGGTGAATGTAAAGCACTATCTCCCCTTAAAATGTCATATAACGGTTGCAATTGATAGATAGTCAAACCTAACACTGGTCACATCCACTGGATATCTCCTGTCAATTTCTGAAAATCATTTAAGGTGTTTAGCTTTTCTGTTCTTAAGGACAGTTTTTGTACTGTAAGCACCTTAGGGTATACTTCATATCCTAAATATTGAAAAGGAGCATGTCTTTGAATTTTCTCTTCAGCTATGTATAATTTGTAGTATCTTAGTGTTTCTATGGTCTTTTGTAGACATGCTTCTAGCATTTGTCCCTCAGGTGCACATCCCAATATATCATCCATATAATGTAATAGCATAACTTTTGGAAATGCTTTTCTTATTGGAGCAAGAGTAGCAGCAACATACATTTGACACATAGTGGGGCTGTTTTTCATTCCCTGTGGCAAAACTGTCCATTCATGGCTTTTATAAGGCTCAGCTAAGTTAAGGCTGGGCACTAAAAAGACAAATCTTTTCATATCCCCCTTATCCAGAGAGATAGAATAGAAACAATCCTTAATATCGATGACCCAAAGAGGCCACTCTCTAGGCAATTGAGTAGGAGATGGAAGTCCAGGCTGAAGAGTTCCCATAGTTTCTATCTGTTCATTAACTTTTCATAAATCAGTAAATCCTCCATTTTCCCGATTTCTTTTTTACAACGAACACTGGGGAATTCCAAGGACTTAGAGAAGGTTGTAAATGCCCTTGTTCAAGCTGCTCCTGTATTATATCTAATAAGGCCTGAGTTTTATCACTACCTAAGGGCCACTGTTCTATTCACACTGGTGTATCAGTTTTCCATTGGATAGGAACAGGTGAAAGTGTTGGCAGGCCTTCAACAGCAGCCCTGCTTAAAAAACCGAAGTACTCATTTTTAACCCTAATTGTTGTAAAACGTCTCTTCCCCACAGATTGATGGGGATTTTTTCAACTATAAAAGGAGTAAAAACTCCTGTTTTGCCTTCAAAAGTCCATCTCATAGGGTCAGCACTAACTTCAGCTGCTATTGATCCTGCTCCTCCAGACATATAGGTGTCTGCTTTAATCTTTGGCCAGTGACTGGGCCAATTGGCACCTCTAATAACTGTACGATCTGCACCTGTGTCTACCAATCCTTCCAATGGTAGGCCATTTATATAGATTGTGAGCATAGGTCGGTCAGCTGTTACAGCTGCTGTCTAGTATATTTCTGGATTTTGTGGTCTGGAGTCAGAATCTGGGTGACTATCACCAGGTTGCTTATTAGGATTGTGTTTGAGTAAACCTGATGCTACTACTTCTCCTGGATGATAAGTCACACATTGTCTACGTGTATTAGTGACTGGGATATTATCTATACATTCCCCAGTTTCCCACATCAGTGTGTGGATGGACAATGCTTTGTACATACAAAAAGGAGGTGAAATGGTCAAGCCTACTCTGCCTGGAGGTAAGGGATCCATAGGCTGGAAAGGAACAGATTTCACCTCTCCAGGGGGTATCTCAGTTGTCCCAGCTGCATACAGCTCTATTCTCCCAATTGTAATCTCTTTCTCCCATCAGGTTGCTTCCTGGCTGGTTGACTGTGTAATCCCCTTCTCCTATCATATGGCTTTCTGGCTGATTGGTCATGTCTGGGTACTGGACTTCTAGGCACTCTCTGGGTGCACCATTGGCTACCATCATGCCCCAAGTGTTTTTTGCCTTGGGCCCCTCATCCTATTTCCCTGAATCTGTCTACATTCTGAGGCCCAATGGAAGCCTCTGTTACATTTTGGACATGGGGTATTGGGTCTTGTTCTCCTATCTTGTTTTCCCATTCTATCTCTATACCAACATTGAGCTTTCAGATGCCCTACTTTTCCACACTGAAAGCATCTACGAGTCTCTCTGGAAGTCCCTTGCCAGGAGGGACTCTGTCTTCCCATGTTGGGATCTTGGGAAGTCTGCATCATAGCCTGGCTATAAAAGACATTTGTGCCCACTGTGGCACAGCGTGTTATGAGCTCCTCTAAATGAGCATCCTTGCGTAGTCCTAGTATAATTCTTCTGCAAATCTCATTAGCATTTTCCTTAGCAAGTTGCCTTATCAAAATGTCTGTTATTGCATTTTCTCCATTTGTTCTTGTGATAGCTGTCTGCAAACATCCCACAAAGTCAGCAAAGGGTTCATTTGGCCCTTGTGTTATTTTTGTGAAGGCCCCACCCTTTTCATCTTTATTGTGGAGAGAAGCCCACGCTTTGATAGCATTAGCAGCAATTTGCTCATATACTGCTATAGAATAATTAATCTGTACTGCGACATCTGCATAAGGACCTACACCTGTTAGTAGGTCACAGGTGATTGCAGCATGAACTCCATTTTGCCTATTTTTTGGGCTTGTATCCTACAGAGCTCACTATATTCAGAAAGCCACAAGTAGTTTTGTCCAGGTTCTAGGCATATCCTTGCTATAGATTTCCAGTCATTAGGGATCAAGATTTCAAAAGCCAAATTCTGTAACAACATCTTAACATAAGCTGATGTAGCCCCATAAAGAGTGCAAGCTTTTTTCAGGTCTATATCAAAAGGTGGGTATCTTCTACTTTCTTGACCTGAAGAATTAAACTGTTGAATTACCAGAAAAATGTGGTGTTGAAATTCTGATACATTTTTCCCTTCTTCTTTGGCCTTAATTAGTCCCTTTTGTAATCTACTGAAAGGAGCAGCTGGATGCTGGGGGGGGGGGGAGGTGCTGGATGCTGGGGGGGAGGTGCTGGTGCTGTTACTGCCCCCCCCCCCACTACCCCTCCTCTCTCCATCCCAGAGGGTGGAGTTGATGGAGGAGAGTCAATTACCTGCTCCTTAGGTGGGGCTGAAGCTGCCTCAGATTCACCCCACCCTTGAGCCTCACTTAAGTCTCCATACCCTGTGGGGATATGGCCATTAATCTATTCTTTGTCTTCCTCCTTTATCTCAGGCTTCCCCATTTGGCTATTCCTAGACTTTTTTCCTTTTCTCCTAGAACTTATAAAGTATCTTAAGGCCAACTGTATTATATTATATAAATAGAATGCTTCAATGGAAATTGAATGAGGATCGTTTTCATTGTTATATGAGGAGAGCTGTTGACCAACCAATGCCCAGTTATCTAGAGGGATTTGATCTTCCTCTAAGAACCAAGGGGAGGTGTGTTTTAATGTACCCAGAAGTCTAGCTGCCTGTTCCCAAGTTATCAGTAGCCCTTGATCCTCTATCAGCTTAAGCAGGCTTTCTATAGCACCACTCCTGGGTGGGGCTGGGGCTGGGGGGGTTGGGGTGGGGGATGGAGAATCTTTAGCTAGGATCTGTCCCATTTCAGCCAAAAAAGGTTACTAGTTTAGTCTTTAAGAAAATAAGTTCCCTGTTTGTCTTATACTCACCTAAGTTCCTGGTCAATGGAGACTTCTTCAGTGAAAGTAGGGTCCTTGGTTCCCACGCTTGGGCGCCAATTGTAATGACATCGTATTTAAAATTTGCAGGAGTCAGGAATTCAGGTTAAGGGGAAAATCTTCAATCTTTATTGAAGTGAAGAGGTGAATAAGGATTGTGATAGCAATATGGGCAAGAAGGATTGCGATAGCAATATGGGCAGCTGTGACAGTAAGCCAGCTAACAGAGGGGTATCTGAGCTGAAAAGCCATCGCAATGGCAATGCAATCAGTCTCTCCTTCCCCTTCCTTTTCCATTCCCCTGCCTCCACCCACCAGAATCGTCATTTCCTATACAACACATCAGGACTTGCACAAAGAGTGGGCGGGGCCATTCTTTCTCCAAGCTTATATATTAATAGAGTATGGTCCATTTACTATTTAGCCTCATGTGCTTCGGACCTCAGTGCATCAACTCAAGCCTCAGCCCATTACAATAATGATTGAAAATTCATCCATATTTTCCCCTGTAAGATAATGTTCAGTTTTGCTAAGTAGTTGATTCTTGATTGTAGTCTTCTGGTATATCATTCCAGGCCCTTCAATCCTTTAATGTCTTGGATAACCTAGATTGTGGCTCCATTCATTTGAATTTTTTCTTTCTGGCTGCTTATTGTATTTTCTCCATAACCTGATAATTCTGGAAGTTAGTTATGATATCGCTTGGAGTTTTCATTTACAGGTCTCTTTCGGCAGATGATCAGTGGATTCTTTCAATCACTTTTACCCTTTGGTTCAGGGAAGTTTTCCTTGATGATTTCTTGAAATATCTTGCCCATGCTCTTTTTTTGATCATAGATTTTAGTTAATCTGATAATTCTTCAATTATCTCTCTGCATCTGTTTTCTAGATAGGTTGTTTTTCCAATGAATTAGCTTACATTTTCTTCTGATTTTTCACTTTCAAAAATTTTGGCGTATTCTTGATATCCTACTTTCTTCTTTTGTACCTCCTTCATTTGATCAATTTTAGTTTTAAAAGAATTGTTAATTTTTTTTTCCATTTCTCCTATTCTGATTTTTAAGAGTTGTTTTTTTCAATATGTACATATGTGTGTGTATGTATGTATAAGATAGATAGATAATTCTTCATTTTGCTAAATCTGTTCTTTAAGGAATTGTTTTCTTCAATCAATTCTTTTGCTTCCTTTTTTAAGTTTTTGATTTTTTTTTTTAACATAATTCTCCTGTGCAGGTCTCATTTCTTTCCCTGGTTTTTAATTCTACCTTTCTTACTTGATTTATAAACTCTTTTTTGAGCTCTTCCAAGAGAACCTTTTTTTTTTCTTCTTTTGAAGAACATTTTAATTTTGTTAAATGTTCTAAACTTTGAGTCTGATCCAAGTGTAACACTCCTGATGCACATGAAATTTTTTTTTTTTTAATAACTTTTTATTGATAGAACACATGCCAGGGTAATTTTTTACAGCATTATCCCTTGCATTCACTTCTGTTCCAATTTTTCCCCTCCCTCCTCTACCCCCTCCCCCAGATGGCAAGCAGTCCTTTACATGTTGAATAGGTTACAGTATATCCTAGATACAATCTATGTGTGCAGAACCGAACAGTTTTCTTGTTACACAGGGAGAATTGAATTCAGAAGGTAGAAATAACCCGGGAAGAAAAACAAAAATGCAAGCAGTTTATATTCATTTCCCAGTGTTCTTTCTTTGGGTGTAGCTGCTTCTGTCCATCTTTGATCAATTAAAGCTCCAAGAGAACCTTTTGAGCTTGAGACAATTCATATTCCTTTTTGAGTCTTTACATGTAGGCCTTTTGACAATGCTGTCCTCTCAGGTTTGTGTCTTATCTTCCCTGAAACCACAATAGCTCTATAGGGTCAGGACTCTTTTTTCTTTTTTGTTCATTTGTAAAAGTTGAGTTCTGATTCTAGGGCACAGGAGAGACTGCACCCAGCTTCTTTTTCAAGGATACAGGGGTTTTTCCACTGTCTTTCTTTCCTAGGCTTAGAGGTGCTGTCAGCTTTCTTATTGCTTTGCCTTGGTCTGGCCTACTCTTGCCTGTGGCAAGGGTTTGGGGACTCATAATTTGCCTTCTACCCTTGGGGACGAGTTCTCACAGATGGCCTGCTAAAAAAACTGGCCCACTGAACCAGAACAGAAAGGCCTCCACTGCTGGTCTGTGCTTTGATTAAAACCATCTTGTTAAATTTCCTGCTTCTTACCTGCCCTGGTTTCTCTTTTACCAAGTGAGAGAGATCTTTCCTGAATCCTTCCAAGATATCTTAAGTTGGAAAATTGTTTTACTTCCGATTTTTGTGGATTCTACCACTCCAGAATCCATGAAGAAATTGATTTAACATTGTTTCTGAGAAAAACTGGATAGGCTCATGCAATTTGCTGGCTTCTCTCTGCTATCTTGGCTTTATTAGAAACCAGTTATTAATCAAAGTGAAGTTTCCTATACCCTGTCATTCACTAAAATGGTGTCAGCAATGGTAGACCCAAAGTGTCTGCCTCAGGCTGGGAAGAGCAAAACTGTAATGCAAATTCCACAGATTTCTTGGGAAGGAAATTTCTCCTTCCCTTTTACTTTTTCCACTTTCCTCATTAATCAACAGTGATTTCAAAGATTGATAATAAACATAGAAAATTTGAAAGAAGGAGTTAATTTAAAATTAGTATTGTACAAAAGAAGAGAATTGGAATAAAGGGACCTGATTTAGAATCTTTGAGTATAAGCAAGTCCCTTTAACATTCATAGCCTCAATTTTTTCATCTTGAAAATGGGAAAAATTATGCTTCAAATGAATAATTGATGTATTGTTATGAGTAAAGCATTACTTCTGAGGTATGTCTCTATTTGTTTTCAGATCTTTGGTTACTTTTTTAAATTGCCACAAGTATATTATAAGAAATCCAAAAAAAAAAAAAAAAAAAAAAAAAAACTAGTAAAATTAAAACATCCTTCATTTAAAAAAATCCTTCTTTCACTTGAATTTGGTTAGGTACCTTCTGATATGTTTGTGTTTCTTTAATTTTTTTTTTTCTTTTCTAAGATTTGCTTCATTTGGAAAGATCATGTGTGTGTGCGTGCATGTGTGTATGTGTACATATCTATGTTTTCTTTAGATCATAGTTCCTATAAGTGCTTAAGTAATGTTTTATATCAGTATCTAAGGAATTTCTCTTGTGTAAATCTCTACTTAGTTCATTCTACTGTTCATGGAGACTAAAGACCTTTTTGAATTTTCCTTAGATTTTGAGAATGGGAATACTCAGTTTCTTTCACAGGAGAATCCTTATCTAAGTAAAAGGGTTCAATTATAGGGTGTTATTTTCCAGAACTATTAAAGGTACTATATTTGGCTGCTACTGAAAACAGGAAGTATATTAAAAATTTTTTTTAAATTGTATCAAGATTTCTCTTTTACTATTTTCTTTCTTTGATTTCATGGTGAAACCAGTCAGTCACCAGATTAATGAAAAATGGAATTAGAGAACATCATAGTTTCAATAAAAACATGTATTTAAAAAATTTTCTTAAAAAACCAAAACAAACCAATAGCATGAACTTAACAGATATTGATAAACAGACATTTCTGTACTATTCTGTTTCATATTAAGAAATGCAGGTATTTCTGTTACAAAGAACAGAAAAAGAACATCACATAAGAAGTTTTGAATCTTTATTTTGTTTTAACTGAAATATATATTTTATTATATTTCACATGCTAGAATACTGTCCAATTTCTCTAAGTCTACTTCAGAATTTTTTTTCCTGCTATCCCTGAAGGCCAAGAATATTTTAAAAGGAAAGAGAAAGAGAAAAAAGAGAAAAATAACTAGCAAAACCAAATAGCCAGCAAATTGAAAAAAAAAATCATGTTTTATGCAATTCTCCATATATATGAAATTTGCCATTTGTAAAAATAAAATGGGGAGACGTACCTTCTATTATGTGTACTTTAAGAACAAGCTTTTTTAAAAACAATTTTACAATAATCTTTTTTAATTGTTTTGTGATTGTTTTTCTTTCCATTTGAATTGCTATAGCCATTGTGCATTGTGTATATTGTTTTCTTTGCTCATTTTACTTTCCATCAGTTTATGTATGCCTTTCAAGGTTTCTCTGTGTTCATCATGTCTATTATTTCTTACAGCAAAGTATTTTTCATGTTTCTTCCACTCCACAGTCTATGGGTATTTGTTTGCATTTCTTTGCTATAAGAAATAAAGTGCTGCTATAAATATTTTGGTACATAGAGAGTTTTTCTTTTTTGTCAGTGACTTCTTGGGAAATATAGCTGTCAGTGGAATCTCTTAAGTCAGAGGATGCTTTAGTCATTTTATTTGCATATGTCCATATTGTTTTCCAGAATGGTTGTATCATTTACAATTTTACAAATAATATGTTACATTAATATAATGCATGATATAATGCCATCTTTCCACAGCCTTTTTTACTACAACTATTCTCATTTTCTGATCATTGTCATTTTTCTGGGTATGAGCTAAAACCTGAAAATTTTACATAAGGATATCTGTAGGTACATATTAACTTAGAAAACCACATATTAACTATCTGTTTTTATTATATTTTTATTTGTTTTGATATTTTCCAGTTATATTTTAACAGGTTTGGGCTTTATTTCTTTGGACTGTTTATTTTACATCTCTGATTTAAATCATTTCTCAAATGGTTGTTAATATTTTACAATTCCTTTATGAATTTTACCATATATACTTGAGTATAAGCCGACCCGAATATAAGCCGAGGCCCCTAATTTTAACCCCAAAATCTGGGAAAATTTATTATATCAGTAGGTTTAGGTAGCGCACCGGTGCCTGCAGAGGAGGAGAGCGGGTGCCGGTATAGGTATGTAGAGCAGTTGCCAGCATTAGTATACAGTCCAGTTACCGACTGTGATACTACAGGAACAGCCGCATCACTGTAGCAATGGCTGGTCCTGTAGTATCACAGTCGGCACTCGCACTGTATGCTACACAGCAGGGGGGCATTCAAAGGAATATTTACACATGTTTTATCTAGTGACTCGAGTATAAGCCGAGGAGGGGATTTTCTGCCCAAAAATTGGGCAGAAAAACTTGGCTTATACTTGAGTTTATATGGTATATCATATTCCTCAACTATTTCTGTTTTGGAAAAGGTAAGGAGAGATTTTTTGTTTGTTTCTTTCAAGTTCTTACCTTTTAGAATCACACAATTTTATCAGTATTCTAGAGATATAGACATGGACTCTAAGTTTCTTTCCAACTTGCTAGATTATTACTTTTATATCCTAATTCTACAGATGAAGTCATTTTGCTAGAATCAGCCATCCTTTTTGCAATCCTCTCACCAGCTATTTAGAGTAGAGGTCAAAAATCAACATCAAATTAAAAGGACAAGTCTCTGCAAGCCTTTAATTGTAATTTTTTTTCTATAATACCTCAATATGCTCTCTTCTCCAATGCATGTCTAAATCCTGATGAACCTTGATAAAGAATATGACTTTCTGTGGCCAGAAAAATTCATCACCTGGTGGCCAGCCATCTGGTGATGAGCCATTCTATGTAGCTGGCTATTGCATGACAGCCTGTTACTGGCCTGTTTTCAAAGTCTTTCTGGCTTGATATAGGACCTTTCAGTTTACCTCTCTACCTACATAGCCTTCAGGGGCTCAGGTTCATCTCCATAATAAGCATTTAAAACAGAATTTCAATCACTATGAATAACTTAGATTTGATTTAGCTTGGTACTCTTGCATTTAATGAAAAATTATGAGTGAACTTAAGCTGAAAAGGTTCCCTTCATTATCAATGTACACTGTCTATTCCCTTGGAGTAATCTAATCCCTTTAGAATCATAACTTGGAAAACCACTAGGCAGTCATTTTTTTTTTAAACTTTCTTTTTTAAAATTATTATAGCTTTTTATTTACAAGATATATACATAGGTAATTTTCCAGCATTGACAAATGCAAAACCTTTTGTTCCAGTTTTTCCTCTCCTTCCCCCCACCTTCTCCCCCAGATGGCAGGTTGGCCAATACATGATTTATATGTTAAAGTATAAGTTAAATACAATATATGTATACATGTCCATACAGTTATTTTGCTGTATAAAAAGAATCGGACTTTTAACCTATGGAGGAAATAAAAAATGCAGGAGGACAAAAATAGAGAGATTGGGAATTCTATGTAGTGGTTCATACTCATTTCCTCGTTGGGTGTAGCTGGTTAAATTCATTACTGCTCTATTGGAACTGCTTTGGTTCATCTCATTGTTGAAAAGGGCCACATCCATCAGAATTGATCATCATATAGTATTGTTTTTGAAATATATAATAATCTCCTGGTCCTGCTTATTTCACTCAGCATCAGTTCATGTAAGATTTTCCAGGCCTTTCTGAAATCATCCTGTTGGTCATTTTTTACAGAACAATAACATAACATTCATATAACCACAATTTACTTAGCCATTCTCCAATTGATGGGCATCCACTCAGTTTCCAGTTTCTGGCCACTACAAATAGGACTTAGTCAGTCATTTTTAAAGCAACTTCAAAGTATTATTTAATACAGGCATTATTAGTTATTATTATTATTAGTAGTATATTATATTATTAGTTATCTATTTTTTGAGAGAGCAAACATGAGATTGTTTGCAGAGGCATATAAGTCCCTGGTCTGATTAATGCCACTTAAATAACTGAAGATCTTTCTCAGTAATCTATCTTATAATAAGCATATATAATATGTATATATGTATATATTATACATACATACATATGTATGTGTATAAAACTATATGTATATATGTATATATATATATGTGTGTGTGGTTGTGTATCTCTATCTCAAAGAAGTAATGATTCTGTCCAACTTATGCTTAGTGATTACTGAAGCTAAGTTGTACCCTATATAAGCAAGAATAGCCCAAATTTGATCTGCATTAGAATGGTAGAAATGGAGGAATGAATTTCCTGCTAGTCATTTTGACTGTTATACTTTTCCCCTTTCATGAAGCTGAAATTTTGTCTGGAACTTTTTTCAAGACAATTGATGGAATATCTGTTTTCTCCTCTCTCCAACGATTCAGGAACCAAAAGAAAGATAGTCTGGCAGTTTTTTTCTGAAAAAGGCCTCATTTCTAAAATATATAGAGAACTGAGTCAAATTTATAAGAATATAAATCATTCCTCAATTGATTCCCCAATCAAAAGATATAAATAGGCAATTTTCTGATGAAAAACTTAAGGCCATTTATAGTCATATGAAAAAATGCTCTAAATCACTATTGATTAGAGAAATGCAATTCAAACAACTCTGAGGTATTACCTCATATTTACCAGATTAGCTAAGTTAACAAGAAATGAATATTATAAATGTTGGAAGGGATGTGGGAAAACAGATATTAATTCATTGTTGGTGGAATTGTAAACCGATCCAACAATGCTGGAGAGTAATTTGGAGCTATGTCAAAAAGTCTGATTCAGCAATGTCACTATTAAATATTTATCTCAGAGATTATTAAAGAGAGGAAAGGACATACATATGCAAAAAAATATTTTAAAGCAGTTCTATTTGTAGTGGCAAAGAATTGAAAAATGAGTAGATGCCCATCAGTTGGAGAATGGCTGAATAAGTTGTGGTATATGAAAATAATGGAATTGTTCTATAAGAAAAGATGAACAGGGTGATTTCAGAAAAGCCTGGAAAAACCTACGTGAACTGATGCTGAATGAAGGGAGTAGAACCAAGAACACACTGTACACAGCAGCAGTGCAATTATGTGATGATCAACTATGACAGACTTAGCTCTTCTCAGAAATTCAGTGGTCCAAGGCAGTTTCAATAAATTTTGGATGGAAGATGCCATCTGCATATAGGACTATGGAAACTGAATGCATATTGAAGCATACTGTTTTCACATTTTTCTTCTTTTTTTTCCTTCTTCCCTTTTGTTCTAATTTTTCTCTCTTAACATGTCTCTCATGGAAATATGTAAAAAAATGAATCTTACATGTATAAGGTGAAAAAATAAAATTTAAAAAATAAAAATAAGGGTTAAAAAAGATTGGCATCTTCTGAGAAACAGGCTGCAGAAGTATTATGTTTACAAGGCACAAACAGTGAAAAGGCACTGTTCATTAGGGATAGAATGATGGGGATAAAAGAGAGCTCAAAAGGATTTTGTATGAAGTGGGAGAATGAAGTACTATTTTTTTTTCTGTTTTTTTTTTTTTTTTAATAGCTTTTTATTTACAAGTTATATGTATGGATAATTTTACAGCATTGACAATTGCCAAACCTTTTGTTCCATTTTGTCCCCTCTTTCTCCCCACCCTTCCCCTAGATAGCAGGATGACCAGTAGATGTTAAATATATTAAAGTATAAATTAGATACACAATAAGTATACATGACCAAACTGTTATTTTGCTAAACAAAAAGAATCGGACTCTGAAATATTGTACAGTTAGCCTGTGAAGGAAATCCAAAATGCAGGCAGGCAAAAATAGAGGGATTGGGAATTCTATGTAGTGGTTCACACTCATTTCCCAGAGTTCTTTCCCTGGGTGTAAGCTGGTTCAGTTCATTACTGCTCTCCAGAATGGTTGGATGTATTCACAATTCCACCAACACTGTATTAGTGTCCCCTCCAACATTCCGCATTATCTTTCCCTGTCATTCTAGCCAATCTGACAAGTGTGTAGTGGCATCTCAGAGTTGTCTTAATTTGCATTTCTCTGATTAATAAAATAGTTTCAATTTCTTCGCCTGAGAATTGTCTGTTCATATCCTTTGACCATTTATCAATTGGAGAATGGCTTGATTGAATGAAGCACTATTAAGGTTGTTAAAGCATTTTGAGAAACCTATTGCAGGAGTCACTATTTAGTGACAGGAGAAAATAGTGTGCCAATTGATGATCTGTTTTCCACTGGCTACCAAACTGTGTCTGACAGAGCGTCCATTTTTGTAAATGGGGAAGAGAAGGAAATATATATTTCTACAATTCCTTATGTGCCAGGAACCAAACACATGATAAATATTATTTCATTTGATTTTTCACAGCAGTTCTGCCAGGGAAGTACTGTTGTTATTCCTATTTTATAGTTGAGAAAATTGAAGCAAACAGAAATTAAGTGATTTCTCCAGATCCACACATCTCATAAGTGAGTCTGCATTTGAATTCAAATCTTATTGACTCTAGGTTTAGTGTTATAACTACTGAGCTGCCCACCTGTTTAGAAGTAAGTTGCTTGTAACTTGGAAGTCTAAAGATGAGTTATTGACCTTTTATCTACATGAACTTGTTATCCTGCTTTATAGAAGTGCTTATTATTTATGAGGGCAGTTTAAGGACTGTAAAAATGAATAAAATGGCTATTACAGAAACAAAGGAGGCAGTGGGGTTAAGATCATAGGACCATCAACCTCAAACTTCAAAGGACTTTACAGACCATCTAATTCAAACACTCCATTTTTCAAATGAGCAAACTGAGACTAGGGATTTTTTAAAAATCACAGAATTGTGAGGATTTGAACTTAGTTTCTCATACTCAGAGCCCAAACTTTCTGAACAAAGGAAGTAGTTAATTTATGAATTAACATAAAAAGGAACCTTAGAGGTCATGTATATCAATTTCCCATTTAAAACAAAAAAATATATTTTTGTAGAATTTCACATATAGCATTGATAGTAAATGGTCATCTGAATTTTATTTGAACCTTTTTCATTATGAGTGCTCACTATTTTGAGATAGCCCCTTCAATAAGCAACTTTTATTCTTGGACAGTTGCTGTATTTTTTTTTTTTTAAAGAATTCTCTTATTTTGAAGATGGAAGTTTGATTTGACAATTGTAGGTTGATTCTTGGTATATTTAGTGAGTAATAGGAAAGCGTTTTATGTAAAACTTTTCATGGTTTTCTATCTGATATATTGCTGAAATATCTTCCTTAAATGCTAGTATTGTTTTTGTGTCTTTTTGTCTTAGAGTTGGGTAAACTTTTTTTCAAACCAAGATTCTGGTTAATAAAGTCATACATTCCATTTAATCACAGAAGATGTAATTTTGGTTTTAGCCATTGTCATTTATTTGTCTGGTTTTTGTGTGAGTTTAGCAAGGTTGAAATGAGAAAGTATCTAGTTGCAGAGTAGCCACCATCTGACATGTTATTCTTAAGAAGGGAGTAAAATTATCCGATATTCATCTTAATGAGCTATCAGACAATCTGTTTTAATACAGTGTAAAAATGTCAATTTTATATTTGGACAGAATAAAAAATAAAACAAAAAAGTTTAAAAGATTATGATTACATACTTTGGAACAGAGAAGGCCTAAAGGTAATTTGGTAAACAGTTCTGTATATGAAATGTTAGGTGTTTATTTGAATAATAGATGCCAGCTTTGCTCTATTTCATTTTAAGAATGAAGTAAAGATGATGGCAATAGGAAGCATTTAGTTGGATGAGAAGAGACATTTCAGTAGAACAGAAAACATTGGAATCTGTTACAGAAAGTGGGAGCAAAATCTCCTTTCCTTAATTGAAAAATATCACAAATGTCCAAACATGTAAAGTAGGTAAAATAATATCACTATATGACAGCTTAAAATGTATATTTTTCAGATATGTATTTTAGATGAAAATCTGAAATTAAATTTCAATAAAGCATAGATAACATTTCATTCTCAAACTATCATATATACATGTACATAAATGTATGTTTGTTTTATCTAATCAATCAAATGAACTATTGCATTTCTCCCCACTATGATTTCTGAGAAACAAAATAGACCTCCATTTTCTTAGGTCTTTACTAAAATTGGAGCTTCAGTTATTGAGACTGTTGTTTAAATAAATGAATTAACAAAATGTTATGACTTTGAAATAGTTTATCACAGTCTTCCAGCCCATTCTTTTAACTTAATGCTTCCTGTCATGCAAAAATTTAGTTTGCAAGCTATTTGGGCAGAACTACTATGATATTGAACAGTGCTAGAAGATTGTTACACATTTAAAAACAACATGGGCTCAAAGAAGAACTCTGTGAGTATAAATCAGCTTTTTTTAAAAAATTGTTTCATTTTTAAAATAATTACTTTGTCTCTGGAACAATACAATGGATCTGTGTGTGTGTGTATGTGTGTGTATGTATACATACATGTTCGTATGTATGTATGTATATGTAAACAGTTCTCTGTTTAATGAAAGACTGCGTAGAGAAATAAAAGTAGACAGGAAAATTTCATCAAAATGAAATTAATCTGATAAAGTTAAAACGTATTTGCCTCTAGAATAAGAAAGGAAACAACATATAATTGTTGATAACAATTGGAATGTCTGAGTACTCTGCTGGTATCCAAGAAATATTTACAGATTCAGAAGAAGCTTTCCATTATGACCCTCTTTGGGGGGAGTTTATGGATAAATAGTAAAAGAAAAGAGAAAGTGTGTATGTGACAGGGTCTATACTGTTAGAGGTAGCACAAATAGTGATGCCATAATGGATGTCATCAAAATTTAAGAGTAAACAATAAACCTGAGATTTACATGCCTATGAAAACACATCCACATGCATTGCACCATGGAGGGCCTGTTTATACAGTTTTAATTCCTTGTATCTAAAAGCATAGCATGCCTGATCTACTATATTATTCTTTAGCAATCATGTAGGTCCTGACTAAATGAGATTGGTTCTTTGAATACAGTGAGCATCCCAAGAAATAGATGACATTTTAAAGGTTTTTGTTTTTTTTCTTTGTATGAATAAATTGTACCTTTATAATAGAGATAATGTTTGTCCTAATGTAGAAGGGATTTAAACATGATTACTGTCTGTGGTTTGATTTAATTTTGAATGGAATTATTATATTAAGATATCAAAGACCAGCTGATTTTTTTCTTATGAGACCAAATTTTTTCTGTTTCTTCATTATTCTCTACATGCTCCCATTTTAATATGTTTGTTGTTTTTTCTTTTCAGTTGTGTCTGATTCTTTGTGTCCCCATTTGGTGTTTTCTTTGCAAAGATACTGAAGTAGTTTTGCCATTTCTTTTTCTAGCTCATTTTACAGATAGGAAAACTGCAGCAAACAGAGTTGTGACTTACTCCAGGGTTACACACTGAAAAAGTAGCTGAAGCTGGATTTGAACTCAGGTTTTCCTGATTCCAGTTATCTCTCCACTATGGCATGTAACTGTCCTCTTATAGTGAGTCCTAATGGCAAAGTTAGCAAAATAATTTTAAAGCATTAAGTAATAATGTAGAGGTGTCAAACTCAGAAATGGGGATCACTAATCTGTATATAAAGCTTCCCCTGATCACATATTATCAGTTTTAAAATGCAATGTTATTTATGTTTTATAATATTTTTATTTATTTTGTTAAATCTAATTTGGTTCAGGCAACACTTAGGAATGCTGTTGGTGAGTGTCTAACACTGACCTCTCTGGTATAAAGGATGAAGACCCATGAGCAGTAATAGCAATAGAAGATTTGGAATACTAGATTACATTATATCTAATGTAGATATACAGAATCACCTGTAGACTTGGTGATTTTGGATTTGGATTCTGAAGCTGCTAGTGCAATGAATAGAACCTGACTTCACGGAATAAAGAGTAAGCAAGAATTGCCTTCACAAAAGGAGCAATCTAAGAGGGGAGAGGCTCAGTGTTTCTGACCAGGATGGAAACAATTGCTATTTATATTCATTCTGAACCCAGTGACCAAGTGAGGCTTTAGGCAGGTATCTGTTTTTGATTAGTCTGTGAGAACCAGTGATTTGGGTTTAAAGGCATACTCAAGTAGCTCCATTAGATTCTCAATGAGCGTTATCAAAGCATGGTTTTCCAAAGCTATATTTCAAGAAATCATAAATTAAAACTACATGAGATAAAAAAGTTGTCTCAGTACTGAGACTCCCTTACAATGTTTCAGTACTGCTCCCCCTTACAATGACTAGGGAAAGAAATCTAGCCCCCCCATCCAAACCAAGATATATTGTGAAATATCAGTGTTTTTTCAGAGAAACTGAGATCTGGGAAAGACCTTAGCTTAAAAAGACCATGGTCTGCCACTGCATCCAAGGCCATTCCCAGTCATCCTAACTTATGTGTTGATACTGGACTCTTGATGATTCTAAAGGAGAAAGTGAGGTTGAGGACTTTGCACAACTCTGCCTCACTTGTAAGCCAAACCATCCCCCTCCTGATATCATTGGTCCTCTTCAAGAATAAAGGATAAAATTAGTAAATGGTCAAAGAATATGAACAGACAATTTTCAGATAAAGAAAATGCTCTAAATCACTATTGAATAGAAAAATGCAAATTAAAACAAGTCTGAAATAGCATCTCATACCTCTCAGATTGGCTAAGATGACAGGAAAAGATAATGATAAATCTTGGAGGGGATGTGGGAAAACTGGGACACTAAGACACAGTTGGGGGAGTTGTGAGAAATTCCAACAATTCTGGAGAGCAACTTGGAACTATGCCCAAAGGGCTATAAAACTGCATATCCTTTGACGTAGCTGTGTCTCAACTGGGCCTGTATCCCAAAAAAGAATGTTGGAGGGGATGTGGGAAAACAGGGACAGTGATACATTGTTGGTGGAATTGTGAACACATCCAGCCATTCAGGAGAACAATTTGGAACTATGCTCAAAAAGTTATCAAACTGTGCATACCCTTTGATCCAGCAGTGTTTCTACTGGGCTTATACCCCAAAGAGATACTAAAGAAAGGAAAGGGACCTTTATGTGCCAAAATGTTGGTGGCAGCCCTGTTTGTAGTGGCTAGAAGCTGGAAAATGAAAGGATGTCCATCAATTGGAGAATGGTTGAGTAAATTGTGGCATATGAATGTTATGGAATATTATTGTTCTGTAAGGAATGACCAGCAGGATGAATACAGAGAGGACTGGCGAGACTTACATGAACTGATGCTGAGTGAAATGAGCAGAACCAGGAGATCATTATATACCTCAACAACGATACTGTTTGAGGATGTATTCTGATGGAAGTGGATCTCTTCGATATAGAGAGCCTTAATTGATCAAAGATGGACAGAAACAGCTACACCCAGAGAAAGAACACTGGGAAATGAATATAAACTGCTTGCATTTTTGTTTTTCTTCCCGGGTTATTTATACCTTCTGAATTCAATTCTCCCTGTGCAACAAGAAAACTGTTTGGTTCTGCACACATATATTGTATCCAGGATATACTGTAACCTATTCAACATGTAAAGGACTGCTTGCCATCTTGGGGAGGGAGTGGAGGGAGGGAGGGGAAAAATTGGAACAGAAGTGAATGCAAGGGATAATGCTGTAAAAAATTACCCTGGCATGCGTTCTATCAATAAAAAGTTATCAAAAAATAAAAAAATAAAAAAAAAGATTATAAAAAAAGGGAAAAGGACCCATATGCGCAAAAATTTTTGTGCAGCCCTGTAATGTCCGGGCTAGTTTTCTAGAAGTCCTTCAGATGAGCCTTGGTCTCAGAAGGGTAGTTACCATGAGGATAGTCAGGAATAGAGTCTAAAGTCTTTTTTGTCTCCTTCACAGTCTGTCTCCTCCAGTCTGTTCACTCTGACTGACCCTGTCCCCAGTTCTCTCAGCCCTTAAATACCCTATTACAATTATATCATTACAGCATACTGAGTATGTGTGAACTAGAGAACCATTACATAACTATACTAAGTACTAAGTATATATAAACTAGAGAACCATTATATTATCAATCACACTGAGTTAATACATTGTTGTAAGTATCCTTGTTACAAGTATACATCTCCAGTTTCAGCCCTCTACAGAGCACTTTTTGTAGCAGCAAGGAACTGGAAACTGAACTCATCAATTGGGTATTGGCTGAATAAATTATGGTATATGAATGCTATGGAATATTATTGTTCCATATGAAATGATCAGCAGCATGATGTCAGAAAGGCCTGGAGAGACTTACATGAACTGATGTTGAGTGAAGTAAGCAGAACCAGGAGAACAACGTACACAGTGACAAGACAGTGATATGATGATCAATTCTGATTTATATGGCTCTTTTCAACAATGAGATGATTTAGGTCAGTTCCAATGATCTTGTGATGAAGAGAGCCATTTATACTTAGAGGACTGTGGATCACAGTATGGTATTTTTACTTTTTTGTTGTTGTTTGCTGCTTTTTGGGTTTTTTGTTTTGTCATTTTTTTTTTTTTGATCTGATTTTTCTTGTGCACATGATAATTGTGGAAATATGTATAGAAGAATTGCACATGTTTAACACATATTGGATTGCTTGCTGTCTAGGGAAGGGGGTGAGGAGAGGGGAGGGAAAAAATTGGAACACAAGGTTTTACAATGTTGATTATTGAAAAGTATTTGTGCATATATTTTGAAAACAAAAAGCTTTAATTAAAAAATAAAATTAAAAGAATGAAGGATCAACATAGACTTAAACTCAAGAGGACCCGAGTTATACTTCTACCAAAGACACCCAATTGTACATCTCTGAGTAGGGCACTTAGCCATTCTTAGCCACAGTTTAATCATCTATTAAAAAAAAAAAAAAAAAAGAGGTTCCTTTCAGCTCAAAACCTAAATTCTTACACTTCATTATCTATTCTTGACAACGTCACTGGTATACTCTGAATTTGCTTTCCTTTTAGTGACCTTTTAAATTACACTGTTACAGTCACTTTTGGTTTTGCTTAACTGATTTGGCATTTGCTAATTCAAATTTCATTTCTCTAAATTCCTCATATTTACTGTTTCTTATTGTATACTATAATATCACATTGTATGTATATTTCATAGTTTTGTTTGTTTGTTTTTTTAGCAGCCTTGCGCTAGTTGGTAAGCATCTATTTTGTTTCCAGTACTTGATATCTATCACAAAGAATATTGCTCCAAATATTTTGATAAATGATGGGCATTTGTTTCAAACTTTTTTTTCTTGGCATTTGTGAATAGGAATGGAGTTTCTAGGTCACTAGACAGTTTCATTAATTTTCCTGCAGAATTCCAAATTGATAAGCTTAATGATTAGACTATTTAATAGATAGATCCTCAATATATGTCTATGTCTGTCTTCCCATAGTTTCTCCCAAATTAATTGTTCCCATTTTTTTAAATCATTTTTTTAAGTTTTCATGATATGAGATGAAATCTCAAAATACCTTTAATTTGCTTTTCTCTTACTTTTAGTAAATTGGAATGTATATGTTCATGTGATCATTTATAGTTGTTCCTTTTGGGAAAACTGTTCATATCCTTTGACCAGTTATCTAATAGGGATGCAATGCCATTTCTATTTAATTCCACAGGCACACTTTACACTGGTTTTTCTATTATTACCTTTTTATAGTGTGGAAGATAGATTAGTGATTCAATTGCTATAAGGAATTGCTGACATGAAAACTGTCCCTATCAATGTATATTGGAACAGTTTTACAATGTGTAGTCTTAAAGAGTTCTCAGGAGGCTATGGTTGTTGTTTGTCTTTTGTGAGGAGGGCCAATGATATCACAAATGATATGTTGACTTTTTCATGAATTGGTGCTTTATAATATAGTTTTAGGTGTGGTATAGCTAGGCCACCTTCATTAGCATTTTTTTCATTAATCCCCTTGAAATTCTTGTCCTTTTCTTCTTTATGAATTCTGTTATTATTTTTTCTAGATCTGTAAAATAATTTCTTGGGAGTTTGATTGTTACATCATTAAATAAGTAGATTTAAGTAATATTGTCATTTTTATTATATTTGCTCAGCCTGCCCATTAGCACTTGATATTTTTCCAACTGATTAGGTCTGATTTTATTTGTGTGGAAAATGTTGTGTAGTTGGGTTCATATAGTTCCTGCCTTTCCCTTAGCAGATAGATTCCCAAATATTTTATACTATTGACAATTATTTTGAATGGAATTTCTTTTTTTTTTTTTTAATAACTTTTTATTGATAGAACCCATGACAGGGTGATTTTTTTACAACATTATCCCTTGCACTCACTTCTGTTCTGATTTTTCCCCTCCCTCCCTCCACCCCCTCCCCAAGATGGCAAGCAGTCCTATACATGTTAAATAGGATACAGTATATCCTAGATACAATATATATGTGCAGAACCGAACAGTTCTCTTCTTGCACAGGGAGAATTGGATTCAGATTGAATGGAATTTCTTTTTGTATCTCTTGCTTTTTGACTTTATTGCTATTGCAACAAATGCTAATGATTTATGTGGATTTAATTTATATCCTGCAACTTTGCTAAAGCTGTGAATTGTTTCTAGTAGTTTTTTAGTTGATTCTTTAGGGTTCTCTTAAGTATACCATCATATCATCAGCAAAGAGCGATAATTTGGTTTCTTCATGACCTATTCTAATCCCTTTAATCTCTTTTTCTTCTCTTATTGCCAAAGTTAGCTTCTCTATATAATATTGAATAGTAATGGTGATAGTGGGCAACCTCATTTCACTCCTGATGTTATTGGGAGTGAATGTTACTTTCATCAAATTGGCTCAAGGAGGAAATAATTTACTCATTCAATATGGGTGTACAAATCCATTTTACCTTGTTAGAAAGTAGGAGGGGAAGGGAATATGAGGAAGGAAAGGTGATAGAAGAGAAAGCATATTGAGAGAGGGGGTGGTTAGAAGCAAAACACTTTTGAGGAGGAACAAGATAAAAGGAGAGAATAGAATAAACAGTGGTTCCCCAGTTATAATTACATACAGTTAGTAATAGTCATTGTAAAAACAATTGTAAGCAAGTTTCTCTGATGAAGTTCTCATTTCTCAAGTTATTCCTTAATTAATAAATGACTAAAAATATGAATTATGCTCAAAGAGTTATAAACTCATGAATATCATTTAACCTAACAATACCACTACTAGACATGAATCTCAAAAGAGATATTAAAAAATCAAAGGACCTATATGTACAAAAAAATTTTTTTAGCAGCTCTTTTCTCAGGATAAAGTATTTGAAATTAAGGGCATGCTCATGAATTGGGGAATGATTAAATAAATGATGGTATGTGATTATAATAGAACATTATTTTTCTATAAGAAATGATGAGCAGGATGCTCCCAGAAAAACCTGGACAGCAAATGAAATGTATTGCATGCAAAGCAATAGCAATGTCATTGCTATTCTCAGCAATGCAATGATCCAAGACAACTCTGAAGGACTTATGATGAAAAATCTTATCCATATCCAAAGAACTGATTGTGTCTGAATACAAATTGAAGTATATTTAATTAAAAAAATTTTTTTTCTTAAGGTTTTTTTTTGGGGGGGGGAGAGGAATATTTATGTTTTCTTTCACGATATGGCTTTTATGAAAATGTTTTGTATACCCTCACATGTGCCTTCTCAGTGTGGGAGAGGGAAGGAAGGGAGAGTATCTGGAACTCAAAGTTCTAAAAACAAAACTGTTTTACATGTAAATTTTGGAAAATAAAAAATATCAATTTAAGGGAAAAAATTGTGGGTATGCACAGGTGACTAGAAATCACAGAGGCACATTTTATGCACGGAAAAATACTCTTGCTCATTTGCTGGCCCACTGAGTTGTGCCATACCAACTGAAAGAAATCGTAACAAACATTATTATAAATAACAAATACTTGCTACAATGGCAAGAGAATAGAACATTCTTAGACCTTTCTAACAAAATAAGAATAACAGTACTCCTCCCCAAAAACAGAATTGTTCTATTAAAATGCAGTCCCTTTCTGTAATAGAAATAAGTGTATTTATTTCCTGAAAGCAGCTAGCAATATGCATAGGAACATAACAATATCACATAATGATAATACAGATTCAAAGGAAGACAAGAATAAAAAGCAACTGTTCTTTGAAAATTCATTCTACACATGTAGCATAATTACTAGCTGGGATTCTGAGCATATCTGAGGTCTAGGAGAATGCTTTCCTGTATTGCAGTAGAAACATGTATTTTTTGGGCAGAAAGCATCCCTTTACATATCAGGGGTGTATTTTTTCCATGGACATGCATTCAAGTAACCTCTTTGTGAACAGTTAGAATCAGGCTAAGGTGATGTGCTATTAAATGTGTTAACTTATTTTTTAAAAGGAAAAGCATATGTTCCCATTTTAATGTTAGCCACTTAAGTCAGGGATGTAAATGTGAAGCTATAAGGTCCTCTACCTTTACAATTCAAAATTTGAGGAAGTGGCCCCCATTTAAAAATGAGGGACAGATCTATTAAGTCTTCATTTTGCCTTTGGAAACTTCTGGTAAAACTTGCTTTTGTCAGGGAATTCACTGCCATCTCTATATCTTTTTTTTAAAATTGCCTTTTTCCAGGCCCAAAAGGAAGTCTTAACTTGATCTGAAATCCTTCTGCCCTCCAATAGGCAATTGTTAATTTGACAGTGATTGTGATGGTTTCAGCATACCAGCTGTTTACTTTGACAGACACCTATAAAAATACAGCTGATACATTTGCATGCATTGTCATGTTTACAACCAAGAGTCTTTGATTTTGTGAAGCCAGGATCTATGACAAATTTGAGTAAGTTCATATAAAGATATAATACCTTACTCTATCCTTTATGAGACACTCTCAAATGCATTTGCTCATTTTATGTGTATTTCATTTGAATATTATAATAACTTTGTCACATAGGAAGAGCAAGTACCATTACTCCCACTTTACAGATGTGAAAACCAAGGTTTGCTACTCTAATTAGTCTGCATATTAATTCAGGGGTGTATTGGAACTGTGCCTAAAATATATAATATATGTATAATTCAGTCAAAGACACTTGGCAAAGATAATGTAGTGGTTTGTCATTTTCTTCTCTAGCTCATTTTATAGATGTGAAAAGCGAGGCAAACAAGGTTAAAAGCTGATTGTTAAATTCAGAAAAATCACTTACATTTCAGAATCCAGCAAGTTTTGTTGATAAATTAAATATAAAAGCATGTGTATGTATTTCTCCTCAAACCCCTCCCCCCGCATCTGACTATTAAATCAAGTCATTACCAAATTTGAGAGACCTGGTAATTGTAGAATTACAATAACAACAACAAAGATAATGATAATTGATATTTTTGTAGTGTTTAAAGTTTGCAAAGTGCTTTGTGTCTTCATCTCACTTGAGCCTTGTGATACCTCTAAAGTAACTATGATTTACATTATAATATACTAGAATGTAACATATAACAGTAAGAAGATGATATGGAAAGAAAATCCTGTACTTCACTACCCTTTTAGACTTCTTACCAATATTTGCTTGCCTGGTTCTTGGGTTTGCCTTTTCCTTTAAACATTCAGATGAGCTGACTCTTGTGACATCTTTGTCTCTTTCAGTTCTATTTTTAATCCCAAAAATGTGATATAAATTTTTTATAGCAAACTAATTTTTTTCAGTTTATAAAGACAACTCCCTTAGTCTAGAGTACTTTTTGTCCTCTTTGGCCACCAAAGATCAGTTGGTATGTTAAAAACAAAAATTTACTAATTTATATCATTAACTTGAAAGGACTAGGTTCCTAAACTAGGAAACTGCTTCTAGTTCAAGGGATAATACATATTTTCATTATCGTTGATGGATTTATTTCACCCTCTTCTATGGGCAGTATGGTATAGTATTAAGAATGCTGAAATTTGGAGTCAGAAAAGTTGATTTCAAATCCAAATCCTGCTGTTTGCCAATTTCATGCACATAGATGTCATTCACCTTCTGCAAACATCATGTACTATGCATTATGTACTATGGAGACTAGGTGCTTTTAGTGGATAGGGTGCTGGCCCTAGAATCAGGGAGATCTGAGTTCAAGTTTGTCCTCTGATACTTAGTTACTTTATGACCCTGGGCAACCTATTTTCCTTAATCCCTTGAAGAAAAAAATATCAAAACATTCCATTTTCTTTGTCAAGAAAATATCACAGACAATATTGGAGTACTATGGTCCACAAGATTAAGAAGAGTTGGATGCAACTGAATGAATGAACAACCATGCATTGAGCATTTTGTTTAATAATGGGACTATAAATTCAAAGAATGAAGCAATTCTTATCCTCAAGGAAGTTACATTCTATGAGAAGAGATGTATATTCGTGCTCTATGCCTAGGAATTCTTAAACTTTTTTCCCCTCACAATGTCTTTTTGTCTAAGACATCGCTATGTAGCACTGGGTATATATGTATATAAAATAGGAATACAAATCAAATACTTACTGATAATAAATTACAATTTCATGATCCCCACAATCAGTTAACAGACTCATATGGAGTTATGACCCACAGTTTAAGAAGCTGGACTCTACCTACTCTACTGGACCATTCTATATTAGACTATACCACCCCATCCCACCCCACATCACACCATACTACATTATATTCTGCTATTCTATACTTTTGTTGTTAAGTCATTTCAGTCATACCCAACTTTTCATGACCCTATATGAAGTTTTCTTGGCAAAGATACTAGAGTGTGAGTTACCATTTCCCTTTCCAATTCATTATGCAAATGAGGAGTTGAGAAAAAATGGTTAAGTGAGTTGCTCAGGATCATGTAGGTAGAAAGTATCAGAGGCAGATTTGAGCTCAAGAAAATGTCTTCCTGACTCCAGGTCTGGACGTATTTATGCCAACCACCTACCTTCCTTCCATCCTATCCCATCCCATCTCACTCTATCCTATCCTGCACAACACTATTCTTTACTGAACTATGCAACACTATACTATACTATTACACTGTTCTATACTGTATTATACTACACTCCAGTATGCTATAGTATACTATCTTATACTGTGCTGTGTTGTATTGTTCTATACTATAATATGCTATGCTATCCTATACTATGCTATACTATGCTATATTCTACTATTCTATTCTATACTCTAGCATACTATTTATGGGAAATTGAGGCTGGTGTTAACCATCTCTGTTTCCAGAGCTTGTACAGTAAAGTACACTTAACATCTTTCTCCATCTCTCTCTCCTTACCTCCCTCCCTCTTTCTCTCTCTTTACTGAAACAACATTTTTATCAAATATGTTAAGAGTAGAGTTTTCAAAAGAACATTCTAGTATTATTAGTAATTATTTAATCATTGTTAGATTTTTTGCTATGCTCTTGTAGCTTTAAGGAACAGGAAGAAATAATCTGACAACAGAAGCTCTGCAAGGAAATACAGTAGAGAAGACTATGATATCTATTTCAGTTGTAAGAAAATTCTTCATAGAGAATACTAACATACTGGAAAGAAAATGTGTCTAGTAAATAGGTTAGCTAAGATTTACCAAACTTTAACATCTTTTTCTCTAAGACACCAATTTTATATTTCTTTCTCATCTCTTATAAATTAATACTCTTCACACTGGCAACATGATTAGTGACCAATGAATGGAAGTTTGTAAGTTAATTTGCAAGCAGGTAAGATACTGTTATTGTATCTTTGTACAAAATTCTGCCTTATTTGTGTGTCTTTTATTCCCAGTGAAATTAAAGATATATCTGTATGTGTACCCAAAGGCTAATCTTGATTGTCATGAAGAGAGAAAGGATTAATTAAACCTTCTTTCTTTATTAGGAATATATGAAGGACCCCATCTTTACATTGATCCTCACATTTCTTTTTGCATTCTATACTTTATCCTGGTCAGACCACAGTCTGGTAGATTTGATTACAAACTAGACATATATTTGTAGTTGGTGCTGAATTCAGACTCCTGCCAGCAGAGTGTATAAATATTTGATAGCATAGCTTCTGACTCTTAAAGTTGATTTTCTAAGATCAGCAAACCAAAAGCTTTTGTACTCTTGTCCCTCATTTGAATGCTACATAAATGCTAACTTTAAAGTTTCTGTTGAATTTGGCTGAGGGAGAATGGGAAAATTAGACACCCTCTTTTGGGAATTGGTTCTGAACACCAAGAGCAGTGAAATGACACAGTGAACAAAGCCCCAAGCTCAATCAGAGTTCAGATTCAGCTTCAAACATTTATTTAGCTGTGTGATTCTGGGCATTTGCTTCATATTTGCCTCAGTTTCTGCAATTGTAAAATAGGAATAATAGCACTTATCTCTCAGAGTTGTCATGAAAATCAAATGAAATACTAATTGTAAAATGTTTAGCAAAGTGCTTGGCATATTAATCCCTATATAAATGTCAGCTGTAGTTTACCATTATTACCATTATTCTTATTCTTATTATCATTGTGTTGGGTTCTCTTTGTGTTATTCGCTTTGAAGAAAATAAGTCTTCTTCTTTGAATTAAAGATTCATTCAGAAATGGGATTTGAGAAAGACATGTGAAAGAGAAAATTACTTCATATGTAAGAGGTGAAAAGCAATAGATTTTTTTTTTTTTGGGTGTTCTTCATCTGTAAAATGAACTGGAGAAGGAAATGGAAATCTACTTCAATATCTTTGCCAAAAAAATGTCAAATGGTGTCATGAAGAATTGGACATAACTGAAATGATTGAATGACAAAAGGTATATGGAGGATGGTTTAACAAACAAGAAACACCTCATTTGCATTTTAATGTTCTGTAGATTCTACCTTTTGAGAAATATTGCTATCTCTATCATTTGGAGAAAAAAACAGAGTCATTGCTGTTAAGTCTAGTTCACAGGAATGCGTTGTATCTTAAAATGTTTTTAAAAGATTTTTCTCCCCTTGCTTCAGTGCTAAAGAACAGTGACAACTAGCTATCCATTTGATAATCAAAACTGTACTCTTGTGTATACTACTGGATTCAATACTAATCTATGGCTAAAGGGGAGACAGATGGATTGACTTTGCCATTTTGCCTCCAGGTTTTTCCTTTCCTTTTTTTTCTGAGGATTTATGTGATTTTGTGTAGTTGAAAAGTCTAGTTCTTGGTAAATGTCTCTTAAGAGTATTTATTACTCTGTGCATTAAAAGGACTATTGAATTTCAAATTTATATCACATAGTGGAGCAAACGCACACACAAAATTAACAGTGATTATGTATTCCATTAATTACCCCCTTCAGCAAACTAGAAAACATCCTACTTTATTCTTTTTGTTTTGACTTTTGTCTTGCTGCTAGATTTCAGTGATTCTGTAGGAGAGTGAAGCTGATGCCTTTGCATAGCTCTGCCTCACTTAAATTCAATTCACGTGCAAGTGGAGACATCCCAGCAACCACAATAATTACAGGAAAAATGAATGATAAGAAAGAAAATCATGAAATCTGATCCCTCTCTCCAAGTCATCTTCAAAGAATCTTTTCCAAGATATGTTCTAATCTTCCATATTCAAATATGATATATGCCCCTGGTGGCTCAGTTCTGGAGGAATGGTTAGAAGGGATCAATGCAGGAGCAGGAGTGATAACTGCAGTGTTTGCACAAGATGACTCTATTTGGTTTGCAACTATTCTCACTGTTTATAGCTTTAGCTATTGTTTAAAGCTCTGATTTTTGCTGCTGCCTTTGTTCACTGGCATCCCAAAGTTATGTTGTCCTCCTTGGAGTTGAAGTTAACAGTTCTGGTGTTGTGTTTCTTTTGCCTGCTCTAATTACAGTTGCCCTAATTCTGTTAGTCCAACCATACTATCATGTCAGCTTTTTTTGGCATTGATTTATCATCCTGTTGATTTCATAGTCATTCAAAATCCCTAAGTATTGTCCATATAAATTACTATCTAAAACCAAATTCCCCAATCTGCATGTGTGCAGTTGATTTTTTTTACGCTAAGGTGCACAACCTTGATGTTCAGTTGTTTTTTCAGTCATATACAATTCTTTATGATTCCTTGGGATTTTGTTGGCAAAGATATATAGTAGTTTGCCATTTCTTTCTCCAGTTCATTTCATATAGGAAGAAACCAAGGAAAAAGGAGTTAATTGATTTCTCTGGGATCAAATAGTTAATTATTGTTTGAAGCCAGATTTGAATTCAGGAAGAGAAGTCTTCTTGGCTCCAGGCCTGCTCTTTATCCCCTGTGTCACCTTGTTTCTCCTGGCTCCCTAGAATTGACCCTCAGTCTAAATGTATGACAGGTAGACATACTTATCTTTTTAAAACTATTATAGCTTTTTTATTTACAAGATACAGGCATGGGTAATTTTTCAGCATGGATAATTGCAAAACCTTTTGTTCCAATTTTTCCCTTCCTTCCTCCCACCCCCTCCCCCAGATAGCAGGTAGACCAATACGTGTTAAATATGTTAAAGTATAAGTTAAATATACTATATGTATACATGTCCAAACAGTTATTTTGCTGCACAAAAAGAATCAGACTTTGAAATAATGTACAATTAACCTGTGAAGGAAATCAAAAATGCAGGTGGACAAAGAGAGAGGGATTGGGAATTCTATGTAGTAGTTCATACTCATTCCAAAAGTTCTTTCACTGGGTGTAGTTGGTTCAATTCATTACTGCTCTATTGGAACTGATTTGATTCATCTCATTGCTGGAGATGGCCACGTCCATCAGAATTGATCATCATACAGTATCATTATTGAAGTATATAATGATCTTCTGGTCCTGCTCATTTCACTCCGCATCAGTTCATGTAAGTCTTTCCAGGCCTTTTTGAAATCATCCTGCTGATCATTTCTCTCTCTCTCTCTCTCTCTCTTTCTCTCTCTCTCTCTCTCTCTCTCTCTCTCTCTTTTTTTGCTGAGACAATTGAGACTTGCCCAGGGTCACACAGCTAGGAAGCGTTAAGTGTCTGAGAGCAAATTTAAACTCATGTTCTCCTGAATTCAGGGCTGATACTCCATTCTGCTAACCACTTCCTCTTTATGGGGGAGTTTACCCCATTCACATTTATGGTTAGAATGACCAATTCTGTATTACTTGCCATCTTGTTAACCCCGGTTTATGCTTTTCTCCCTTCTTTCCCCTTTACCCTCCTTCCCAGTATTAAGCTTGTGTGCACCACTTGCTTCTCACAGCTCTCCCTTTTTAGTATCCCTCCCCTGCCTTAGAGTTCCTCCCCCTATCTTACCCCTTTCCCTCCCAGTTTCCGTATTCCCTTCCGCTTAGCTTATTCCTGCCCTTTTCACTTTTCCCTTTTCACTTCTCAATGAGGTGGGAGAAGTTTTACCATAGATTGAATATGTCTAAAATTTTTCTCTTAAAGCCAATTCTGAAGGCAATTAAGATACCCACTATATTCATCCCCCTCCATTCTTTCTCTCAGATATAATAGGTTTCCTATGCCTCTTCATGAGATGTACTACCCCCACTTTACCCTTTTTCTGGTACAATGTCCTTTCCACATCAGTTTCTAGAACAAGGTATACATGTATTCTTTATACATCTTTATAGCCGAAATATAGTTCCCAAGATTAATCTTTACCTTTTTAGATTTCTCTTGAGTTCTATATTTGTAGATCAAACTTTTTGTTAAGTTCTGGCTTTTTCATCAAAAATAGGTGAAATTCGCTTACTTCGTTGAATGTCCATCTTCTTCCCTGGAAAAAGATGCTCATTCTCGCTGGGTAAGTTATTTTTGGTTGCATACCAAGTTCCTTAGCCACCTAGCTGCTCCCAACGGCTGATCATTTCTTACACAACAATAATATTCCATAACATTCATATACCACAATTTATTCAGCCATTCTCCAATTGATGGGCATCCATTCAGTTTCCAGTTTCTTGCCACTACAAAAAGGGCTGCCACAAACATTTTTGCACATACAGGTCCCTTTCTCTTCTTTAAGATCTCTTTGGGATATAAACCCAGTAGTAACACTGCTAGATCAAAGGGTATACACAGTTTGATAACTTTTTGAGCATAGTTCCAAATTGCTCTTCAGAATGGTTGGATCCATTCACAGTTCTACCAACAATGTATCAGTGTTGCAGTTTCCCACATCCCCTCCAACATTTGTCATTATCTTTTCCTGTCATTCTAGCCAATCTGAGAGGTGTGTAGTGTTATCTCAGAGTTGTCTCAATTTGTATTTCTCTGATTAATAATGAGTTGAAGCATCTTTTCATATAGCTAGAAATAGTTTCAATTTCTTCGTCTGAGAATTGTCTGTTCATATCCTTTGACCATTTATCAATTGGAGAATGGCTTGATTTCTTATAAATTGTAGTCAATTCTCTATATATTTTAGAGATGAGAAGGGTTAGAAATGAGGCGATAGACATACTTATCACTAAACCAACATTTCCTTATTAGATCTAATCTTGTTCTGTTTTTATTCATTTGTCTATCTTTTCCTGGTCTCTTCATAAAGACATGCAGTGAAATTGCTATTATTCTTACTTAAGGTTACTGTTGCTCACTATGGGTAAAATATGGGGCATTTTGTAAAGTAATTCACATTGATTTCAATTACTAATATGTTAATATTATATGATACTAGATAATTAGATTGATTATAGAGTGATCAATATATAGATAGAAGATAGACTAATTATTAAATACTTACCCAGTGCCAGAAACCATGATAAATATTGAGGAGACAAAAACAAGAAGACAATAAGGTAAGGAAGACTATATAAAGGAGAAGATAATCTCTGGGTCAGGGGATGTTACTGGAGTGGAATTAAGCAGTAGGTGTACAGATGGAGCAGACAAGCAGGAAGCAAGTGATATAATGGGACCTAAAAAATATGGCAATTATAGTCGTGTATTCACCAATCAGAGCTAGCCTCAGACAGGAATTGTCCAGGGTTGGGGTGTGGGAAGTCAGAAGAGACTGCCAGTTTGGAGGTGGAGCAGGGCTGAAATTAAGTCAGGAGAAAAGGGAACAGTATGCCTGAGATTTCTGATGATAATGGCAGTTCCAAGCAAGGACTCAAATTTATTATGTCTAGAATATTCTCCTGATGTATCAGACTATTAAACCTGTCAGCAAAGGAAATGAGGTTAGCCTCATATGACTTGTTCTTAATGATACATCCCAGTTCACATTCCGAGCATTTATCACCATTTTGCTTTCTAAATACTTGAAAATCATTCATTTGAAAATTTGAACACACTGCTGGCTCATAATAGATGGTTAATGAATGATCATTGATTTGAATTCTATTGCATGCCCTCATCATGGTGAGGATAAAATCAGATGATGTATATAAAACGTAGTTTACAGCTATGAAATGACACATACATTTAAATCTGTTGCAAACATCATCATTGTCATTTCTGGATAGTGTTCAAGGGGAGCTCAGAAGTTGTCACAGTCTGTTCCTACCACTGCTATAATCAATTTTTTGTGAGGCCAGTTAATTGTATACTATAGGGGTCTTGCTTATATATTCACTATCCTTTATGGCTTATAGCTGCTGTTCTAATTTGGGGAAAAAATCTATAATGTTTCTTCTATTTGCAACAGTTTTATTCTAAAATCAAAGGTATGTATGCAGGTGGTTATGGTAGTGATGGAGGGATTCTAACAATAGTATATTTCTGCTTTTTTTTTTTGCTGAATTACTAGACTCCTAATAAAATTACGGCCACCTGTATTTATGAATATAATAATTGGGTTGAAGATATTCATAAATATTTCCAAAGCCACTTATAGCTTTTTCATCTAGAGAAGACCAACCAATAACATGTCTTTTGCAGTGGTAACATAACAGGTTTCATTGAATAAATAATATTGTGCTGAGAAAGAAAAAAAGTAGTTTTTTTCCTTAGCGTTTTCATTCTCATCAATGCATCAAAATTACTCTGTAATTGGAAATTCAGCTAGACATCTGTCATGGCTGAAAGAGTTTCTGAAACTAAGTTGTGAATTCTAGTAATTAGAATCCTGGGAAAGATAGTATTGTTTTCTCCTTGTCCTAGGTAGAGAAACTATCACTGGTGTGTTTGGACAGCCAGGAGTGATCCATGTTGCCTAGACTTGATTCTGTTTTAGTTCTGAAGTAAACAACCATCACTGTGGTAGTGGGCTGGTAGTTTATGGATTAAAAATCATTAATGCTCGAGGGGCCTTTGAATGGGAACTGTGATAGTAAGGTAGTGTAAGTGTTCTCTTGTCTCTTTCTGTTTCTCTTTCCATTTATCTATTTTTCTGAATCTCTAAGAAGAGGAACAAGTTTGGATTGGACTAGAGCTGTGATTAGCAAAGGAGTGGTGAAAATTTAATATTTCCTCTAACATCCTTTGTCTGCAGATTGCAGAGATTTACTTTCTCATTTCTCTATTTCTTTAAGCTATTCTTAATTTATGATTTTGACAGTAATCTATGCCTAATCATGACTTCTCTGCCATTGTTGTCTGTTGTTAGTTGCATTCTGTGGAAATGAACTAGTAAATAGCTTTAATGTTGTTCTGAAATTGTTGGCATGTTTTTGTTTTTTAAACCTTGGGTTGGGATCTCTGGGCTATCTATAATTCTAATAGAATCACATGGTCTTGATTTTATTGATAATTCTTGTTTTACCCAATCATTCTTTAGTATGAGATTATTTAGTTTCCAATTATTTTTTGGTCTACTTCCCCCTGCTTTTTTGTTGAATGTAATTTTCATTGCATCGTGGTCTGAAAAGGATGCATTTACTATTTCTGCCTTACTACATTTGAGTTTGAGGTTTTTATGTCCTAATATATGGTCAATTTTTGTATAGGTTCCATGAACTGCTGAAAAGAAAGTGTATTCCTTTCTGTCTCCATTACATTTTCTCCAGAGATCTATCATATCTAGCTTTTCTAGTATTCTGTTTACCTCTTTGACTTCTTTCTTATTTATTTTGTGGTTTGATTTATCTAATTCTGAGAGTGCAAGGTTAAGATCTCCCACTATTATAGTTTTACTATCTATTTCTTCTTGCAGCTCTCTTAGTTTCTCTTTTAAGAATTTAGATGCTACCCCACTTGGTGCATATATGTTTAATATAGATAGTGCTTCATTATCCATGCTACCCTTTAGCAAGATATAGTGTCCTTCCTTATCTCTTTTAATTAGGTCAATTTTTGCTTTAGCTTGATCTGAGATCAGGATGGCTACCCCTGCTTTTTTGACTTCACCTGAAGCATAGTAGATTTTGCTCCAACCTTTTACCTTTAACCTGCATGTATCTCCCCGCTTCAGGTGTGTTTCCTGTAAACAACATATTGTAGGATTCTGGCTTTTAATCCATTCTGCTAACTGCTTCCTCTTTATGGGGGAGTTTACCCCGTTCACATTTATGGTTAGAATGACCAATTCTGTATTACTTGCCATCTTGTTAACCCCGGTTTATGCTTTCCTCCCTTCTTTCCCCTTTCCCCCCCTTCCAAGTATTAAGCTTGTGTGCACCACTTGCTTCTCACAGCCCTCCCTTTTTAGTGTCCCTCCCCCCGCCTTAGAGTTCCTCCCCCTATCTTACCCCTTTCCCTCCCAGTTTCCGTATTCCCTTCCGCTTAGCTTATTCCTTCCCTTTCCACTTTTCCCTTCTCACTTTTCAATGAGATGGGAGAAGTTTCACCATAGATTGAATATGTCTTAAGATTTTTCACTTAAAGCCAATTCTGAAGGCAGTAAGATACTCACTATATTCATCCCCCTCCATTCTTTCTCTCAGATATAATAGGTTTCCTATGCCTCTTCATGAGATGTACTACCCCCACTTTACCCTTTTTCTGGTACAATGTCCTTTCCACATCAATTTCTAGAACAAGGTATACATGTATTCTTTATACATCTATATAGTCAAAATATAGTTCCCAAGATTAATCTTTACCTTTTTAGATTTCTCTTGAGTTCTATATTTGTAGATCAAACTTTTTGTTAAGTTCTGGTTTTTTCATCAGAAATAGATGAAATTCGCTTACTTCGTTGAATGTCCATCTTCTTCCCTGGAAAAAGATGCTCATTCTCGCTGGGTAAGTTATTTTTGGTTGCATACCAAGTTCCTTAGCCTTTCGGAATATCATATTCCAGGCCCTTCGATCTTTTAATGTGGATGCTGCCAGATCCTGGGTGATCCTTATTGTGGCTCCTTGATACTTGAATTGGGTTTTTCTAGCCGCTTGCAATATTTTTTCTTTCATCTGAGGGTTCTGGCATTTGGCCACTATATTCCTTGGTGTTTTGATTTTAGGATCCCTTTCAGTGGGTGATCGATGAATCCTTTCAATGTTTATTTTTTCCTCTGTTCCTATGACTTCTGGGCAGTTCTCTTTGATAATTTCCTGGAAGACAGTGTCCAGGCTCTTTTTTTCATCATGTTTTTCTGGGAGTCCAATGATTCTCAGATTGTCTCTCCTGGATCTGTTTTCCAGGTCTGTTGTCTTCCCCAGAAGGTATTTCACATTTTTCTCCATTGTTTGATTTTTTTGGATTTGCTTGACTGATTCTTCTTGTCTCCTCGAGTCATTCAATTCCACTTGTTCAATTCTGATTTTCAGTGAAGTATTCTCTTCACTCACTTTTTAAAATCTTTCTCTAATTGTCCAATTGAGTTCTTTTGTTCTGTGGAATTTTTTTCCATTTCGCCAATTTTGTTTTTTAGAGAGCTGTTTTCTGTTTCCAGTTCACTAATCCTATTTTTCAAGGATTTTACTTCTTTATCCACTCTCTCTTTAACTGACTTCTCCAGGCTCTTTTGCCAAGCCTCCCTCTCCTTTTCCCAAGCTTCCCTCTCCTTTTGCCAAGCCTCACTCTGCTTTCCCCATTTTTCTTCTAGCTCCCTTGTGAGAGCCTTTTTAATCACTTCTATGAGGTTCATCTGTGCTGAGGAACAGACAATCTCCTCCTTTGGGGATTCACCTGGGGACTGCCTGTTTTTAGTCTCCTCAGGATTTAGAGTCTGCTCTCTATCTGTGTAGAAGCTGTCAAGGGTTAAAGTCCTCTTCAGCTTCTTGCTCATTCTGTCTATTAATCAGAGACAAACTACCAAAGAAAAACAGAAAAAACTGGAGTCTTTCTTTGGGGGGGGCTGGGTGTGTTATCGAGCTTCCTCTACAGACTGCAGGGGGCAGCAGTGAGGCACTAGCAGGACTGTGCTGCGCCTGCGCTCTGAGATCCCAGAGCGTGCTGAGTCACTGGGGGGGGGGGGGGGGAAGGGGGGGGAAAGAACAGGGGGGCGGCCAGGACCTGAGAGACTCCAGCTGTTTGCGGTTGTGTTCTTCAGCCCCGGTGTTTTTAGCTTCTCAGCTGTGCTGCTGACTTGCTGCAGGTTCCAAACCTGTAGCGAAGCTCTCCCCGCAGAGACGGCTACGATCACTCCCCACCCCCTCTCAGCTCTGCTCCCGTGCTCTCACTGCCGCTGCCCGCCGCCTGCGCCCGATCTAAAACCGCCCCAGCCCTCCAGTAAAGACAGACCTTTCTTGGCGGATCTCAAGGATGGCTTCTCTTGGTAACTATTTGTGGGTTTTTTTCAGTCAAGCATTGATTCAGAGGCTTGTAATGAAGTGGATAGTGAGAGAAAGCGCGGAGCTTATGCAGCTGTGAGCCTCCTCTCCGCCATCTTAACCGGAAGTCCCCCTTATTGATAATTCTTAATAAGGTTTTCAATAGTAGAGGAGACTAATCCCATCCCTCCTTCTCCCAGTTTTATTGAGTCAAGAGTAAATAGACTTGGATTGAAGAAAGTAAAGCAGAATTTACTCCCCATTCTTTTTAGGCAATTTATAATTTTTCTAGAGCTCTGATGTAAATGGTAGAAAAGAGAAAAGGACTAATGAATGATAGAAATAGCAAACTCAAACACCTAAATTAAATGTTTTTTAATCTGTTCCTTGTTAGATACAAAACACTCCTTGTCATGCTACTCTCACTCATGCTCTGCTCTAAGGTCCCTTGTGAGACAAGGGGGAATCTAGAAATGCTGCATATAAAGATTACCAAAATCAAGGAAATAACAACATGAAAAATGGCTACAGCATGAAAAAAATCACATTTCATCTTTGGTTCTATTGCTACAGTTGTAAGGAAGTTCATAGTTTAAGAGAGTTTAGTTCAAATCCAGCCTCAGACATTGGGATAGTATACATTAAAAAAAATTTACTTACTAGTATAATCCCCAGAAAGTCATCGTTTTCTGCCTCAGTTTACTCACCTGCAAAATGAAAATACTAATAGTACCTTCCTCCCATAGTTGTGAGGATCAAATGAAATAATATTTGTAAGTGCTTTGTACAGTGCCTGATCATAGTAGGTTCTTCATTAATGCTTGCTCTTCAAAGTGCCTCACTTTTGTTTCCTGATTATTTTCCTTTATTCCTCAAAAAGTTATTCACTGGATATACAAAGCTGATTATGCCTTTAATCGAAGACTTGTTATGAACATATGAGCCGCCCTATGAACATATTTGGTCCAGCCAGGCTCCCTGAGATAATTTGGACACTACTTTATTGCAGATATGAACACAGAATGCAAATTTGTGTGTGATTGTTTCTAAAGGACACATGCAATTTGGAAGAGAAGATGTTTTGATTTCATGTTGGCTTTATATATCTGTTTCCCTGGCAAGGAAAATCTATCTGGGAAAGGGCCTTATTCACTTTTTTATCTTTTGCCACTTGCATACCTATAGTGTTATGGTTGGTTTTCTGCTGGTCTTTGGAGCAGCCTTTGTAATCACCACAAGAATAGCTAGGTATTAAAGTCCAGATCCTTCACAATCTAGTTTCCTTGCCTGGGGCCTGAGCTAGCTTTCTTGAGGTCCTCCAGAATGTGTAATGGTTTCTGTGGGGGAGGGAGAAGGACCACCACGACAGTCTCTGTCTTGAAGTCTGTCTTACTCTGAAAGCTTGTGCTCCAACCTCTCCAGTCCTCTATCTTCTCTGAGTCTGTCTCTGAGCCCTTTCTGAGTCTGTCTCTGGCTCAGAAGGGCCTTGGTCTCAGTGGAGAAATGAAGGAGGACAGGCCTGCCACCATAGTGATGTGAGATGGAATGAATGAATCTGGCTGAGTTTGTCCCAGCTTATATGCTCTATTATAATTACATTGTCATAGGTGTGAATCTTGTAGAACTATATTAAGTACTAAGTTCATGCACTGAAGTAGAGAACTATTAATCATCATGCTAAACTAGATAACCATTGTCTTATCAATTCCACTGAGTTAACACCTTGTAAGAATCCTTGTTTCAAGTACAGAGTTCTGACACATAACACATACCTCCCCTGGTAGTCTTGATATCCATTTGAAATCCTCTTTTTTGGTCCATCCCTTAACATTTAGTCTCTGCCTGTCCTGAAAGGACAAGGTGTGCTAAAGTATAGCTTGTCTGCCCTTTCACAGATGATCCTGCTGAGTATTATTAACTAGAGATTACTGAGTCATAATGACATTAATAACAGAAATATTGTTGTTTGACTGAAAGGGCAAAAAGTAAGCTTCCAGTGTCTTGACTGTTTAATCCATTATTTTATTCCTAATGGTTTTATTATACTCAAATTTTGCTCAGTGTCTTCATTATTTAATCCAATATTTTTTTGTCCCTGATGATTAAAAAAAATTATCATATTCATCTTTTGTTTTACTGATTCGGTTTCTGGCTGTACTTTGATTGAATTCATCTAAATGTTGTTCTACAAGTTTTTAGGTTCTTCCTAAGTTTTTTGTTTGTTTGTTTGTTTGTTTTTTAATTCTCAGGGAAAAATAATGTCCTTAAAGAGATACGGTAAATTGGATGCTTTTACAAGGTGATTGAGTTTGAGACATTTACTGTCAGATGTCAGAGATTGAGTTGAAGAAAGCATGTTAGAAATGGACAGTAGGAGAAAAATAGCATTGAGTAGTGGATAGAGGATAAGTTTCAGGCTCAAGAAGACTTGGGTTCAAACTCTACCTCTGACACACTGGCTGTGAACCTGGGTAAATCACCTAATCTCTCAGTGTCCCAAATAGCTACTTAAGATAGTAAATTGCCAAGTAGTTGCTGATCACACCAATAAAAGGAATTTCCTCACCAGGAAGTTCTTTGGACTTCACAGCCACAACAAAAACAACCATCACTGCCAGGATAACAAATGCAATTAAAATCAGAGGTTTATAGATCAGGCGATGGAATAGAGTATGCTGGAAGGTTAACAGAACTATAGTCTACTTTGGCCTTTACAAACAACAGTCCATTCTATCTGTTCCTTTCCTTCCTATACTTTGCAAATAATAGTATTTGGTTTACAAGACTAAAAGAAATGTTATTCCTAATACTCAGGATAATGGGATCATCAATTTAGTATTTAAGGAGATCTCAGAAGTTATCTAGTCCAGTAGTTTCAAACTCAGATGGGAACAGGAGCCAATAAACTATATATGAATCCATGAAGCCTTCATAGTGACTTAGAAAACTACACATTAATGACATGTGTTGGAGGGGATGTTGAAAAAATTAGGACATTGATACTTTGTTAGTGGAACTGTGGACTGATCCAACCATTTTGGAAAGCAGTGTGGAATTATAAAATAGTGCATAATCTTTTACCTACCAATACAACTATGAGGTCAGTTCCTCAAGATAATCAATGAAAAAGAAAAAGAATCTATATATTCTAAAATATTCCCAGAAGTTCTTTTTGTAGTAGCAAAGAACTAGAAATAAGGGGGAGATGCTATTCAGCATCTCCAAAGGTTCTGATAAATAGAAGTAACTATGCGTAGTTTGGTTTTGCATATATTTATAAATCTGTGTTAAATGATGGCCTTTTCTAGTGTGGGGTTAAGAGTGAGGAAGGGAGATGGTTTGGAACTTAAAATGTAACAAAAAATAAATTAAATATTTTAATCTTATTAAATATTGCAAATCATATTTTAATATAATTTGGTAGCATTTGAGAACAGTGTGAGGTTCTGAGCCTTTGATACCTCTGATCTAGGCATAGGATTTTAGGATCATGAATCTAGAACTGAAACAGACTTTGTGAGCTATCTAGTCCATCACCCTGATTTCGCAAATTAGGAAAATGAGACACAAATAAGTTAATTGACATGCCTATGTCACACATATAAGGCCAGAGCTTGGATTTGAACCTAACTCCTGTGACTAAATCCTATCCCCTTTTCTTGAGTAGTCTGCTTTAAAACCATCAGTTACAGTCAGTATCATGAATATTTTCACTGAGTCCACCCTCCATCCAGATATTCAGATGTGAAATCACACTATTTTAAAAGGTTTTTTAAAAAAGTGACCTATTGGGTAACCTTGAATATTTCAATGGCTCAGATCAATTTGTGGGAATCAAAGTCTAAGTTATCCTAAAGTTAGGCATTACTATTTGCAGTTTTGCCCTGTCATCATACATGCTTGACCACAATGCTCCCAAAGTACTCTGTGTATATTTTAGGAAATGACTGCTCAGGAATCTATAGAACTGGAATTAGTCATGGAGTTCAGGCAATCTTTTCAGAATATATCCATGAGAAGGTCATTTTTATGGCTTATGGACAAGGAAATACACACACACACAAACACACTCCCTTTTCTATTTAAATAAAAATCTTATTTTTCTAAATCATGGGGAAGTAGATTTTCTTTTACTCTGACAAGACAGGCAAGCATAGTTTTAATAGAAAATTATTTCCCTAATCATGGAATGATAGCAAGGAAGCTGTTTAGTCAGAGATATAAAATGTAGTTTATTCTTCAAGCTACTTTTTGTCTTCAAATCCTGATATTTTAGGATTAAAAACTACTATATTAAGTGTTCAATAATAATAGTTTATCATTTAACCCATTGCATTTGCTTTGCATATGATTATGTAACATATACTCTGGCAATAAGTAAATTGAAAAATAGGAAAACAACAAATATGCTTAGCAAAGTACCTAGCACACAGTAGTTACTTAATTGACTTTATTATTAAATTAAATTGAATTCTCAGACTAATAGGGATTGAAAGAATCACTAAGAAGAATTTTGTGACTCATAGAATCAGTATCTGAATAAAAAGAGGTAAGAGGAATGTTATGTTAATTATGTACAGAAGAACGTTCAATGTAGTGAAAAAAACATGAGTCTTAAGGTTTAAATTCTGCCTCTAAGATTTACTAGCTCTAGAACCATGGACAGCTTATCTTAATACCTTCTACAGACACTCCAGTAAAGTTCTAAAGAGGCACCAGAAGAAGCACTGAACAAGAAAACCATAGAAATGTGTTCCTCCATCCAGAACTGAAAAAGAAAACTTCCAGAAGCCAGTGGAAGGTCCAAGTAGGGACCAACCCTGGAAAATAGAAGGCAAAATGTGGACATAGAGCAAGATACAGGGCCAGATTCGTTTTCTGGCTATGTGAACTGTCTGTCTAATGCCTGGGCAGCCTAGAAGCTCAATGTTCTGAGAGTGCCCTGCCAGGAAAACAGAAACCACAATCAGATAAAGGACTAGGGCACAACTAGAAAACAAGTGGGATTTTATAGGAGATCTCCTATCAATACCAGCTTATCAGGAATATTTATTACAAGGCTTTTGTTTTCTTCTCCCTCTACCAACAAAGAAATATTTGAGCAATTGAATAGAGGTGGGGATAAAATGGAAGAAAACAAAGACAAGAAAGGAGGGAAGGAGGGAAAGAGGGATAGAGAGAGGGAAGGAGGGAGGAATAAGGAAAGAAGGAAGGAGGGAATGAGGGAAAGAAGGAAGGAAGAAAGAGGGAAGGAAGGAAAGAAGGAAGAAAGAAAGGTGAATGAATCAAGGAAGGAAGAAATGAAGGAAAGGAAGGAAAAAGGAAAAAAAAAGAAGGAAGGAATGAGGGAAAGATGAAAGGAAGGTGAAAAGAAAGGGAAGGAAGGAGGTAACGAAGGAAGAAGAAAATGTATGCAATAACAACAAAGGAAGGATGGAATGAAAAAAGAAAGAAAAATGGAAAAAAAGAAGAAAAAGAAAGGAAGGAAACATCTAACAAATACAAAATAAGGAATGAAAAAAGAAAGAAAGGAAACATTTTTTGAATGAACAGAGTAAACAAAAAAAAAGACTCACAGAAAATGACAGGATAGAAAATTAAATATTGAATTTATTATATTTAACAGAAAAGCAATTTCTATATAAGGCAGATCTGTAGTTTTGTACATCTTCTTCTGTTATAATATGCTATCCACACATATTTACACACACACACGGAAATGACAGTTTTATTTGGTTTGTTTAGTTCGCGGGAGAAAAATAGGTATTGGTGCACTTCAGACATTTGTAGAAGCTATTTGATTGGAAACGTTTGAATAGAATTCTTTGTTATACTCAAGACCTAATGTTTTGGATAGAATTGATTAAGTTATGTCAGAAAAAACCTCAAAGCATAAGATGAAATGTGGTTTCCTAGTACACAGATTTAGACCTGGAAGAGAACTCAGAGGTCATGAAATACATCAATATCATTTTATATATCAGGAAATTAAGGAACAGAGACGTCACGTGATTTGCTCAATATCACACAATTAGCAAGAAGCAGAACTGGGAATCAAACATGGTTCTAGCTGTAAATGCTTTGAAATCAAGACCAATATCCAGTCAGGAAAGTAATGATCACTAAGCACAGAGGTCAGACTCAATGTATAGTTTTACTAGGCACAATATGGCTACTTGTGCAAGAGCACTAACTGTCTTAAACAAAACAAAACAAACAAACAAACAAACAAACCCTTCCCCCCCAAAAAATATAGCTCATTTCAAGCTACTGATTACACAGTTACAAAAAGATACAAGAATAATGTGCCAGTAACTGTGTAATCAGTTTTTCGAGTTACCCGTTTTATTCATCTGTTTTCTGAAAGGCAAAGGAATACATTGTAGTTTCAGGACAAATCCCTCTTCTCAGAACTAAAGATGAGGGCTGAATTGTGCCAGTAGTTGGGATAGTGCTGTTTTGTATTTGGGCAAGCAAAGGAGATGGATCCTTTCTCAAACTGAGAATGAAAGATAGACAGCATCAAAAGCAACAGGCACCCTTTGGATACAACAAACTTGAGTAAATTAGATTTACTAATTTGCACCACCAGAATTTGCAAAAGCTATTAAGTGTCATGGACCAAATTCATAATTTCTAGAGTTTATATTGCATTCCCATAGTAGAAGAGATTTGGTCTAGCTAAGCAATCAGTAGGTAAGCATTAAAGTGGAGGATAATGTCATCTTAAGGAATTCAGTCAAAAATATTAATATTCCTCATGTGATAAATAATATACTCTATAATTTTGACATTGTCCTTTCTCATGTCTCTATTTGTTACATCAAAGAACTGAAAAATCATCAGCAAAATAGAAAATGTTTTCAATTATTTTAATTATATTTTGGGAACATTGAATGTATTTTCTTTTCTGCAGCACAAAATGTTATTACTTAAAAGATGTTTGAAGTAGGAGTTAACATTCTATTTTTGAAAGAATCTGACTTGTTTGGGAAAGTAAAAGGTAAACTAGCTTGTCATTCTTGTTATATAATGATTAGATCTTTCAAAATAATAAGAGAATGGAGGCTAAAAGGAAAAAAAAAGAAAGCAACTCCCAGACAGTTTTTAATGTCTGGAACAAGGGAGGAATCTCAATATAAGTTGTAAATTCTTAGATGTTAACTACAAAACTGATGTTTATGAACCTGAGAGTAAAATAAAACAATGAATATATGTTGTTGTTGTTTTTTTAATGAATTTTGTGTTCCTCACAGATATTTTGAATAGTCATACATAAATTTTAACACACTAAAAAAAAAGTATAACAGCAAAATTTAAAAAAACCCAACACTTTACATTTATTAAATTGACAAAGATAAGGTGCTATAGTGCATGACCTAGAGGCAGGAAACCTTCCTGAGTTCAAATCTGACCTCAGATACTTACTAGCTATGTGACCCCAAACAAGTCACTTAAGTCTGTTTGCCTCTGTTTCCTCCTCTGTAAGATGAATTGTAGATGGAAATGGCACTCCAATATGTCTGTAAAGAAAACCCTAAGTGAGGTCATGACAAGTTGAAAAACAACTGAATAACAAGTGCCATGCCTGGAATTTTTTCCCCCTTCATCATCACCTCCTGACTTCCCTGACTTCCTTCAAGGCCTCAGTAAAATCTCTTTGTGTACAGGAAATCTTTTCAATCATCCTCAAGGGCCTTCCCTCTGTTATTTTCTATTTATTCTATGTACAGCTTATTGGTACATAATTGTTTACATGCTTTCTCTCCCATTAGATTGTGAGCTTCTTAGGGGATTAGACTCCTTTTTTTTGCTTTTTGTTATATCCTTAGGTTTTAGTATAGTGTTTAGCTCATAGTAGGTGCTTAATAGATACTTATTAACTGATTACTATGCATGTATTTACACTACTCCTTCCTCCTCTTCCCCAAGTTTCTAGGCATGAAGTCTTATCAGGACATGAGATAGAAAGGCAAAGAATAAATTTACTAGCTAGACAATCTTGACTTCCACGGAGCACTGTCGTTAAATATAAGAACTCAATCTTGTAAAAAAAACAAAACAAAACAAAACAACAACAAAAAAAACAACAACAGAGCATTCCCTATGCAATTGAAAGATAAACATCTATACGAGGGTCTCTTAAGGATAGAGGAATATTAACTTGTAATATTTATCCTAGTCCCATCTCCCATCTCTATTTGCAGAAACGATTTTAAAAAGTATAATCTCTGCTAGGAAAGTTAAAACAGTTAAATTAAGAATTGGGAATTCAGGGGGACTTCCAGGAGTGGAGTCAAGATGGCGGAGAAAACACGTTTCTTTCTGATCTTCTCCTACAACCCTCAGACAAATGAGCAAATCCAGCCTCTGAATTAGCTCTGGACTGTCAGAATCCACAAATATTGGGAGTGCAACAAATTATCAGATTGCCAGAAAAGGTCTGTTTCAATTAGAAACTGAAGGGAGACAGCCAAGCACAAGCAGATCACAGATTACAGATCACAGATGCCAGAGCAGACATCACAGAACCAGGGCAGTGTGGACAGGGTGGAGAATCTACAGGGAGTAATCTACAGCAGTGTTGGCTACTCTGCCCTGGTTGCAAGCCAGTGGATCAGGAGAGGAGTTGTAAAACATCCAACTGAAACACAAAGGTAAATAGTGAAACTGGAATGCCAGAATCTCATGGCACCAAGCCATGCCCACCCAGCATCAGGAGTGAAACAGTATTGACTCGGTGAAACTGTGACCACTCATAGAGGAAGCCTGGAAAATCTCTCCTGCCCTAAAAGCAGACCTTAACTTTTTTTTTTTTTTTTTAAGGAATAAAAAAGCAAAGAGATCTCTGACAATAGACAGTTTTTATGGTGAAAGAGAAGAACAGATTGCAAACCTTGAGGAGACTAAAAGCAGATTGTCTCCAAATGAAGCCCCAAAGGGATACCCATCACACAAGGCTCTCCTAGAAGAAATTTTAAAAGATCTTAAAAGAGAGCTAGAAGAAAAATGGGGAAAGGAAATGAAAATTTTGCAAGAGGGTTTGGAAAAGGCATATAACTCATTAAAAGATAGATTTGATAAAATGGAAAAACAAAACAACTCACAGTAAAAACAGAATTTGTGAAACAGAAAAAGAAAAGTAACTCCTTAAAAAACAGAATTTGTGAAATGGAAAAAAGTTCCATAAAACAAAACAAGTCATTTAAAAATTCAATTGGACAATTACAAAAAGAAGTTTAAAAAAAGTAAATGAAGAAAATAATTCACTAAAATTCAGAATTGAACAAATGGAAATGAATGACTCAATGAGACAAGAATCAGTCAAGCAAAACCAAAAAAATGAAAAAATAATGTAAAAAATGTAAAATACCATGGGAAAACAACTGACCTGGAAAATAGATCTAGGAGAGACAATCTAAGGCTTATTGGGTTCTCTGAAAACCATAATGAAAAAAAAGAGCCTAGTCATTATTTTTCAGGAAATGATCAACGAGAACTTCCCAGCTGTCATAGAATCAGAAGGTAAAATAATCATTCAAAGAATTCACTGAACACCTCTGGAAAGAGACCCCAAAATTAAAACTCCAAGGAATATCATGGCTAAATTTCAGAACTATCAGATCCAGGAAAAAATATTACAAGCTGCCAGAAAACAAAACAAAACATTCAAATACCAAGGAGCCACAAAAAGGGGTAATCCAGTATCTAGCAGCTTTCACTTTAAAGTATCAAAGAGCCTGGAATCTGATATTCTGAAAGGCAAAGTAATTTGGAATGCAGCTAAGAATAAATTACTCTGCTAAACTGAGTATTTTCTTTCAGGGAAGAAGATGGACATTCACTGAAACAGGGGAAATTTCATTTATTTCTGATGAAAAGACCAGAGCTAAATAAAAAATTTAACCTCCAAATATAGAACTCCAGAGAAGCATAAAAAGGCAAAAAGAAAAGATCTCTTGAGAACTGTATTTCAGTTATAGGTGTACATAGAGAATGCATGTATAGTCTGATAACAAATATAAAAAAGAAGGTAGAGGTGGAAAGGGGATTGTAGTGGAAAAAAAAGGAAAGTGGAAATAAAATGAGGGAAATTGCATCTCAGGAAGAGGCAAAGGAGACCTATTATATTTGAAGGAAAGAAGGGAGGGGAATAAACATTGTGTGGACATTACTCTCATCAGATTTGGCTCAAAGAAAGAACATTAGACATATTTGGTTTCACCGAGAAACATCTCTTACCCTATAGAAAAGTGGGAGGGTAAAGGAGAAAAGAGAAGGATAGGCGAAATAGAAAGGAAAAGAGAAATAGGAGGGGAAAGGTGTAACGACCGTGCTAACACCCAGGACGCCCCAGAATCAGCGGGAGTCAGGCAAAAGTCCTCCATCTTTATTCTTGGTCCCCAGATGGGGGACTGAACAGGATGGAAGCAGATTCTCCGCCACCACCTTCTCCTTCGTCTACCACGGAGAGTGTCTCGCTGGCTGGTCTTACTCCATTCCCTAGTCCCTCCTACAATCCTCTGTATACACCACACATTGAGCTAGTACGGATAGTGGAAAGGACCATTTTCCAAGCATATGCCCATAGAGTATCATCCAATCAGAAGTTAGCCTCAAGTGCTTGGCAGTCCTGACCTCAGTGCATTGAATTCAATAGTTTTAACCCTCTACAGAAAGGTATAAGAAAGAGGGAGGTACTCTAAAGGGGGAGGATTGCTTGAGGCGAGTAGTGCTCATAAGTAAAACACTGGGAAGGAGGGAAAGGGGAAAAGGAAAGATAAAAAGTATAATTTGGGGTAAAATGGCAGGAAATACAGAATTAGTAGTTTTAGCCATAAATGTGAATGGGATGAACTCTCCCATAAAGCGTAAGCAGATAGCAGACTGCATTAAAAGCCAGAATCCTACAATATGTTGTTTACAAGAAACACATTTAAAGCAGAGTGATGCAGACAGAGTAGAGGTAAAAGGCTAGAGCAGAATCTATTATGCTTCAGGTGAAGTAAAAAAAGCAGGGTACCCATCCTGATCTCAGATCAAGCAAAAGCAAAAAATTGACCTAATTAAAAGACTTAAGGAAGGAAACTATATTTTGCTAAAAGGTACCAAAGATAAGGAAGCATATAAACATATAAACATATATGCATCAAGTGGTATAGCATCTAAATTCCTAAAGGAGAAGTTAAGAGAATTGCAAAAAGAAATAGACAGCAAAAGTATAATAGTGGGAGATCTCAACCTTGCTCTCTCAGAACTAGATAAATCAAAGAACAAAATAAATAAAGAAGTTAAAGAGGTAAATAGAATACTAGAAAAGTTAAATATGATAGATCTTTGGAGAAAACTGAATGGAGACAGAAAGGAGTATACTTTCTTCTTGGCAATTCATTGAACTTATACAAAAATTGACCATATGTTAGGACATAAAGACCTCAACATCAAATGCAGAAAGGCAGAAATAAAAAATGTATTTTTTCAAGATCATGATGCAATAAAAATTATTTTCAATAAAAGGCCAGGGGAAAATAGACCAAAAAGTAATTGGAGACTAAATAGTGTCATCCTAAAGAATAAATGGGTGGAACAGCAAATCATAGACACAATCAATAATTTCATCCAAGAGAATGACAATAATGAGACAATATGCCAAAATTTGTGGGATGCAGCCAAAGTGGTAATAAGGGGAAATTTTATATCTCTAGATGCTTACCTTCATAAAATAGAGAAACAAAGGTAGAAAAAGAAGAAATTAAAATCCCCAATTAAATATCAAACTTGAAATTCTAAAAATAAAAGGAGAGATTAATAAATTTGAAAGTAAAAAAAAAAATTATTGAATTAATAAATAAAACTAAGAGTTGGTTTTATGAAAAAAACAACAAAATAGTTAAATCTTTAATTTGATTAGAAAAAGGAAAGAGGAAAATCAAATTGTTAGTCTCAAAAATGAAAAAGGAAAGCTTTCCACTAATGAAGAAGAAATTACAGCAATGATTAGGAGTTATTTTGCCTGATTTTATGCCAATAAATTTGATAACCTAACTGAAATGGAGGAATGCCTACAAAAATATAGATGGCCCAGATTAACAGAAGAGGAAATAAATTACTTAAGTTATCCCATTTTAGAAAAAGAAATAAAACAAGCTATTAATCAACTCCCTAAGATTCCTGGTCCCAGGACCAGATGGATTTACATGTGAATTCTACTAAATGTTTAAAGAACAATTAACTCCAATACTATATAAACTATTTGAAAAAATAGGTAATGAAGTAGTCCTACCAAATTCCTTTTATGACAAAGACATGGTACTGATACCCAAACTAGGTAGGACGAAAATAGAGAAGAAAATTATAGACCAATCTCCCTAATGAATATTGATGCAAAAATTTTAAATAAAATATTATCAAAAAGATTACAGAACATCATCCCCAGGATAATACACCATGACCAAGTAAGATTTATAGCAGGAATTCAGGACTGGTCTAATATTTGGAAAACTATTAGCATAATTGACTATATCAATAACCAAATTAACAAAACCATATCATCATCTTAATAGATGCAGAAAAAGCATTTGATAAAATCCAACACCCATTCCTATTAAAAACACTAGAGATGGGGCAGCTAAGTGGTGCACTGGATAGAGCACCAACTCTGAAGTCAGGAGGACCTGAGTTCAAATTTGGTCTAAGACAATATTTTCTAGCTGTGTGACCCTAGGCAAGTCACTTAATCCCAATGACCTCAGGGAAACACACACACACACACACACACACACACACACATACATACACACACATAAAACCACTAGAGAGTATAGGACAGTATATAAAACCACTAGAGAGCATAGGAATAAATGGACTTTTCCTTAATATAGTCAGTAGCATCAATTTAAAACCATCAGCAAGCATCATATGTATTGGGGATAAACTGGAATCATTCCCAGTAAGATCAGGGGTAAAATAAGGTTGCTCACTATCACCATTACTATTCAATATTGTGTTAGAAATGCGAGCTTTGGCAATAAGTGAAGAAAAAGAGATTTAAAAAATTAGAGAAGGTAATAAGAAAACCAAATTATCACTCTTTGCAGATATGATGGCATACTTATAGAAACCTAGAGAATCAACTAAAAAACTATTAGAAATAATCCACAACTTTAGCAGAGTTGCAAGATACAAAATAAATCCACATAAATCATCAGATTTATACATCACTAACAAAATCCAGCAGCAAGAGATACAAAGAGAAATTTCATTTAAAATAAGTTGATAGAATAAAATATTTGGGAATCTATCTTCCAAGGGGAAGTCAGGAACACTCACCACACAAATAGTCAGATGTAAACAATTGAAAAAAATATCAAGTGCTCTTGCATAGATCGAGTGAATATAATAAAGATGATAATACTACCTAATCTATTTATAAATTATTTTACTGACCTAGGAAAAAAAACAAAATTCATCTGCAAGAACAAATACTAATTTAAAAAAAAATCAAATGAAGGTGGCCTAGCTGTAGCAGATCTAAAACTGTATTATAAAGTAGCAGTCACCAAAACCATTGGGTATTGGCTAAGAAATAGAGAAATTGATCCATGGAATAGGTTAGGTTCACAGGACAAAATAGTCAATAATTATAACAATTTATTGTTTGACAAACCCAAAGACCCCAACTTTTGGGATAAGTATTCACTATTTGACAAATATTTTTGAAAAATTGGAAATAAATATGGCAGAAACTAGGCATTGACCCATACTTAACACCATACACCGAGACAAGATCAAAATGGGTTCATGTTCTAGGCATAAAGAATGAGATTATACATAAATTAGAAAAACATAGGATAGTTTACCTCTCATACCTGTGGAAGAGGAAGGAATTTGTGACCAAAGTAGATCATTATTGATCACAGCATCGAAAATTTTGATCATATCAAGTTTAAAAGTTTTTATACAAACAAAACAAATGCAGACAAGATTCAAATTTAAGCAATAAATTGGGAAAACTTTTATAGTCAAAGGTTCAGATAAAGACTTCATTTCCAAAATATATAGCAAATTGATTCTAATATGTAAGAAATCAAGCCATTCTCCAATTGATAAATGGTCAAAGGATATGACCAGACAATTTTCAGATGAAGAAATTGAAACTGTTTCTAATCATATTAAAAGATACTCCAAATCATTATTGATCAGAGAAAAGTAAATTAAGACAACCACTATACACCTCTCAGATTGGCTAAGATGACAGGAAAAGATGATGATGAATGTTGGAGGGGATGTCAGAAAACTGGGACACTGATACATTGTTGGTGGAACTGTGAACAGATCCAACCATTCTAGAGAGCAATTTGGAACTATGCTCAAAAAGTTATCAAATTGTGCATACCCTTTGATCCAGCAATGGTACTACTAGGCTTATACCCCAAAGAGAAAAGGGAAAGGGACATGTATGTGCAAAAATGTTTGTGGCAGCCCTTTTTATAGTGGCTAGAAATTGGAAACTTAGTGGAATGGCTGAATAAATTTTGGTATATGAATTTTAGGGAATATTATTGTTTGGTAAGAAATAACCAGCAGGATGATTTCAGAGTGTCCTGGAAAGACTTACATGAACTGATGCTAAGTTAAATGAGCAGAACCAGGAGATCATTATACACTTCAACAACAATAGAATATTTTGATCAAACCTGACGGCAGTAGCTTTTTTCAATAATGAGATGATTCAAATCAGTTTCAGTTGTTAAGTAATGAAGAGAACCAGCTACACCCGGTGAAACAACTATGGGAAATGAGTGTGGTCCACGATATAGCATTTCCACTCTATCTGTAATTGTTTGCTTGCATTTTTATTTTCCTCCTCAGGTTATTCTTACATTCTTTCTAAATCCGATTTTTCTTGTATAGCAAGATAACTGTACAAATATGTATACATATATTGTATTTAACATATACTTTAACATATTTAACATGTATTGGTTTACCTACCTAGGGGCAGGTGTGGGGGGAAGGAGGGGAAAATTTGGAACAGAATGTCTTGCAAGGGTCAATGATGAAAAATTACCCATGCATATGTTCTGTAAATAAGAAGCTATAATAAAAAAAAAAAAGGAAAGAAAAAAAAATCCCCAGGACTAGATGATTTTACATGTGAATTCTACCAAATATTTAAAGAACAATTAACTCTATTACTATATAAACTATTTGAAAAAATAGGGAATGAAGGCCCTAATTCCTTTTATGACACTGACATGGTACTGATATCTAACCACGCAGGGCGAAAACAGAAAGAAAAATATAGACCAAGAAAATTATCGACCAATTCCCAAATGAATATTTATGCAAAAATCTTAAATAAAATATTAGCAAAGAAATTACAAAAAATCATCCCCAGGATAATACAATACAACTAAGTAGGATTCATACCACAAATGCAGGGCTAGTTCTAAGTATTACGAAAACCATTAATATGATTCTATCAATAACCAAATTAACAAAAAACATATGATTATCTCAAAAGATACAGAAAAAGCATTTGATAAAATTTATTAAAAATGCTAGAAATGGGAATAAATGGATTTTTCCTTAAAATAGTCAGTAGCATCTATTTAAAACCATCAGCAAGCATCATATGTAATGGGGATAAACTGGAATCATTCCTGTTAAGATCAGGAGTGAAACAATGTTACCTAGTATCACTATTACTATTCAGTATTGCAATGTATTAGAATGTATTAGAAATGATAGCTTTGGCAATAAGAGGTGGAAAAATGATTAAAGAAATTAGAGTAGGTAATGAGAAAACCAAATTATCACTCTTTGCAGATGATATGATAGAACCATAGAAAATCAAAAAAGCTATTAGAAATAATCCACAACTTTAGCAAAGTTGCAGGATACAAAATAAATCCACATAAAGCATCAGCATTTATATACATCACTAACAAAACCAAATGCAAAAGATAGAAAGAGAAATTCCATTTGAAATAATTGTTGATAGTATAAAATATTTGAGAATCTATCTGCCAAGAGAAGGTCAAGAACTATATGAGCAAAACTACAAAATACTTTGTACAGAAATAAAATCAGATCTAAACAATTGGAAAAATATCAAGTGCTCTTGAATAGGTCGAGGGAATATAATAAAGATGACAATTCCCCCTAAACTAATCTATTTATTTAATGCTATATACCTAGAAATAACAAGATTCATCTGGAAGATCAAAAGGTCAAGAATTTAAAAGGAATTAATGAAAAAAAAATCAAATGAAGGTAGCCTAGATGTACCTGATCTAAAACTATTTTATAATAAACAGCAGTCACCAAAATAATTTGATACTGGCTAAGAAATAGAGAAGTTGATCATGGAATAGGTTAGGTTCACAGAACAAAATAGTAACTATAGCAATCTAGTATCTGACTAATGCAAAGGCCCCACCTTTTGGGATAAGAATTCACTATTTGACAAAAACTACTGGGAAAATTGGAAACTAGTATGGCAGAAACTAGGCATAGACCTATACCTAACACCATATGCCAAGATTAAGTCAAAATGGGTTCATGATCTAGACATAAAGAATGATACTATACACAAATTAGAGGAACATAGGATAATTTACCTTTCAGATTTGTGGAGGAAGAAGGAATTTGTGACCAAGAAGAAGTAGAGATCATTTTTGATCCCCAAATAGATAATTTTGCTTATATTAAGCTAAAAGGTTTTTGTACAAACAAAACCAATGCAGACAAGATCAGAAGGGAAGCAATAAACTGGAAAAAGAGTTTTACATTCAAAGATTCTGATAAAGGCCTCATTTCTAAAATATATAGAGCATTGACTCAACTTTATAAGAATTCAAGCCATTCTCCACTTGATAAAATGTTCATAGGATATGAACAGGTAATTTTCAGATGAAGAAATTAGAATTATTTGTAGTCACAAATCACTATTGATTAGAGAAATGCAATTAAGACAACTCTGAGGGACTTCCGGCCAAGATGGCGGAGAGGAAATACACTTCTGTGTAATCTCCGTGTTTTTCTCTCACTATTCATTTCATTTCATGCCTCTGAATTAATGCTCGACTGAAAAAAAAACCATACAATTACTTACCAAGAGAAACCATCCTTGAGACTCGTCAAGAAAGGTCTGTTTTTGCGCGAGGGCGGGGACGGTATTTGGAAGCAGTCTGCGGGTAGCAGCAGCTGCAACCAGAGCACAGATAGCAGCTCAGAACCGGGTGGAGCGGAGAGGGGGTAGGACCGCAGCCGTCTCTGCGGTGAGAGCTTTGCTATAGGAGCAAGTCAGCAGCCCAGCAGAGAAGCTAAAAACACCGGGGGTGAAGAATACAATCCCAAACAGCTGGAGTTTCTAGGGACCTGGCCACCCCTCCCCCACAGTGTCTTAGCCCGCTCGGATCTCAGAGCGCTCGGATCTCAGCGCGCAGGCGCCATAGCACAGTAGGACCTGTGCCTCACGAATACCCTGCCCCTCCCCCAAAGAAAGCAGCCTCCATTCAAGGGGTTTTTTTTCCTTCTGTTTCTTTGATAGTTTGTCTTTGATAAATAGACAGAATGAGCAAGAAACTGAAAAAGAATTTAACCCTGGACAGCTTTTATACAGATAAAGAGCAGACTCCAAACCCTGAGGAGACTAAAAACAAACAGTCCCCAGGTGAATCCCCGAAGGAGGAGACCTTATATCCCTCAGCACAGATGAATCTCATGGAGGAAATTAAAAAGGCTCTCACAAGGGAGCTAGAAGAAAAATGGGAAAAGGAGAGGGAGGCTCTGCAAAAGGAGAGGGAGGCTTGGCAAAAGAGCCTGGAGAAGTCAGTTAAAGAGAGAGTGGATAAAGAAACCAAATCCTTGAAAAATAGGATTAGTGAACTGGAAACAGAAAACAGCTCTCTAAAAAACAAAATTGGCGAAATGGAAAAAAATTCCACAGAACAAAAGAACTCAATTGGACAATTAGAAAAAGATCTTAAAAAAGTGAGTGAAGAAAATACCTCACTGAAAATCAGGGTCGAACAATTGGAATTGAATGACTCGAGGAGACAAGAAGAATCAGTCAAGCAAATCCAAAAAAATCAAACAATGGAAAAGGATGTGAAATACCTTCTGGGGAAGACAACAGACCTGGAAAACAGATCCAGGAGAGACAACCTGAGAATCATCGGACTTCCAGAAAAGTATGACGAAAAAAAAAGCCTGAACACTATCTTCCAGGAAATTATCAAAGAGAACTGCCCAGAAGTCATAGAAACAGAAGGTAAAATAGACATTGAAAGAATTCATCGATCCCCTACTGAAAGGGATCCTAAAATCAAAACACCAAGGAATATAGTGGCCAAATGCCAGAACCCTCAGGCAAAGGAAAAAATACTCCAAGCGGCTAGAAAAACCCAATTCAAGTATCAAGGAGCCACAATAAGGATCACCCAGGATCTGGCAGCATCCACATTAAAGGATCGAAGGGCCTGGAATATGATATTCCGAAAGGCTAAGGAACTTGGTATGCAACCAAAAATAACTTACCCAGCGAGATTGAGCATCTTTTTCCAGGGAAGAAGATGGTCATTCAACGAAATAAGCGAATTTCATCTATTTCTGATGAAAAAGCCAGAACTTAACAAAAAATTTGATCTACAAGCACAGAACTCAAGAGAAATCTAAAAAGGTAAAGATTAATCTTGGGAACTATATTTCGGCTGTAAAGATGTATAAAAAATACATGTATACCTTGTTCTAGAAACTAGTTGAGGAAAGGACATTGTACTAGAAAAAAGGGAAAGTGGGGGTACTACATTTCATGAAGAGGCAAAGAAAACCTAGTATATCTGAGAGAAAGAATGGAGAGGAATGAAAATAGTGAGTATTTTACTGCTTTCAGAATTGGCAGTAAGAGAAGAATTTTAGACATATTCAATCTATGGTGAAACTTCTCCCACCTCATTGAAAAGTGAGAAGGGAAAAGTGAAAAAGGAAGGAATAAGCTAAGTGGAAGGGAATACGGGAACTGGGAGGGAAAGGGGTAAGTTGGGGGGGGGGAACTCTAAGGGGAGGGGAGGGATACTGAAAAAGGGAGGGCTGTGAGAAGCAAGGGAGCTCACAAGCTTAATACTGGGAAGGGGGTAAGGGAGGGGGTAAGGGAGTAAGAAGGGAGAAAAGCATAAACCGGGGTCAACAAGATGGCAAGTAATACAGAATTGGTCATTTTAACCATAAATGTGAACGGGGTAAACTCCTCTATAAAGAGGAAGCGGTTAGCAGAATGGATTAAAAGCCAGAATCCTACAATATGTTGTATACAGGAAACACACCTGAAGCGGGGTGATACATGCAGGTTAAAGGTAAAAGGTTGGAGCAAAATCTACTATGCTTCAGGTGAAGCCAAAAAAGCAGGGGTAGCCATCCTGATCTCAGATCAAGCTAAAGCAAAAATTGATCTAATCAAAAGAGATAAGGAAGGGCACTATATCTTGCTAAAGGGTAGAATGAATAATGAAGAAGTATCTATATTAAATATATATGCACCAAGTAGTGTAGCATCTAAATTCCTAAAAGAGAAATTAAGAGAGCTGCAAGAAGAAATAGACAGTAAAACTATAATAGTGGGAGATCTCAACCTTGCACTCTCAGAATTAGATAAATCAAACCACAAAATAAATAAGAAAGAAGTCAAAGAGATAAATAGAATACTAGAAAAATTAGATATGATAGATCTCTGGAGAAAATGTAATGGGGACAGAAAGGAGTACACCTTCTTTTCAGCAGTTCATGGAACTTATACAAAAATTGATCATATATTAGGACATAAAAACCTCAAACTCAAATGCAGTAAGGCAGAAATAGTGAATGCATCCTTTTCAGACCATGATGCATTGAAAATTACATTCAATAAAAAGCCACAGGAAAGTAGACCAAAAAATAATTGGAAACTAAATAATCTCATACTAAAGAATGATTGGGTGAAACAGCAAATTATAGACATAATTAATAACTTCATCCAAGAAAATGATAATAATGAGACATCATACCAAAATGTATGGGATGCAGCCAAAGCGGTAATAAGGGGAAATCTCATATCTCTAGAGGCCTATTTGTATAAAATAGAGAAAGAGAAGGTCAATGAATTGGGCTTGCAACTAAAAATGCTAGAAAAGGAACAAATTAAAAACCCCCAATCAAACACTAAACTTGAAATTCAAAAAATAAAAGGAGAGATCAATAAAATTGAAAGTAAAAAAACTATTGAATTGATTAATAAAACTAAGAGTTGGTTCTATGAAAAAACCAACAAAATAGACAAACCCTTAGTAAATCTGATTAAAAAAAGGAAAGAGGAAAATCAAATTGTTAGTCTTAAAAATGAAAAGGGAGAACTCACCACTAACGAAGAGGAAATTAGAGCAATAATTAGGAGTTACTTTGCCCAACTTTACGCCAATAAATTCGACAACTTAAATGAAATAGAAGAATACCTCCAAAAATATAGCTTACCTAAACTAACAGAGGAAGAAGTAAATATCCTAAACACTCCTATCTCAGAAAAAGAAATAGAACAAACTATCAATCAACTCCCTAAGAAAAAAACCCCAGGACCAGATGGATTTACATCTGAATTCTATCAAACATTTAAAGATCAATTAACTCCAATGCTAAATAAACTATTTGAAGAAGTAGGGATTGAAGGAGTCCTACCAAACTCCTTTTATGACACAGATATGGTACTGATACCTAAACCAGGTAGGCTGAAAACAGAGAAAGAAAATTATAGACCAATCTCCCTAATGAATATTGATGCTAAAATCTTAAATAAAATATTAGCAAAAAGATTACAGAAAATCATCCCCAGGATAATACACTATGACCAAGTAGGATTTATACCAGGAATGCAGGGCTGGTTCAATATTAGGAAAACTATTAACATAATTGACTATATCAACAACCAACCAAACAAAAACCATATGATCATTTCAATAGATGCAGAAAAAGCATTTGATAAAATCCAACAGCCATTCCTAATAAAAACACTTGAGAGCATAGGAATAAAAGGACTTTTCCTTAAAATAGTTAGGAGCATATATTTTAAACCTTCAGTAAGCATCATATGCAATGGGGAAAAACTGGAACCTTTCCCGGTAAGATCTGGAGTGAAGCAAGGTTGCCCACTATCACCATTATTATTCAATATTGTATTAGAAACACTGGCCTCTGCAATAAGAGTCGAGAAAGAGATTAAAGGAATTAGAGTAGGCAATGAGGAAACCAAACTATCACTCTTTGCAGATGATATGATGGTATACCTAGAAAACCCCAGAGATTCTACTAAAAAGCTATTAGAAATAATTCACAATTTTAGCAAAGTAGCAGGATACAAAATAAATCCCCATAAATCCTCAGCATTCTTATACACCACCAACAAAATCCAAGAGCAAGAGATACAAAGAGAAATTCCATTCAAAATAACTGTTGATAGCATAAAATATTTGGGAATCTACCTACCAAAGGAAAGTCAGGAATTATATGAGCAAAATTACAAAAAAGTTTTCACACAAATAAAGTCAGACTTAAATAATTGGAAAAATATTAAGTGCTCTTGGATAGGCCGAGCAAATATAATAAAGATGACAATACTCCCTAAACTAATCTATTTATTTAGTGCTATACCAATCAGACTTCCAAGAAAATATTTTAATGATTTAGAAAAAATAACAACAAAATTCATATGGAACAATAAAAAGTCGAGAATCTCAAGGGAATTAATGAAAAAAAAATCAAATGAAGGTGGTCTAGCTGTACCTGATCTAAAATTATATTATAAAGCAGCAGTCACCAAAACCATCTGGTATTGGCTTAGAAATAGATTAGTTGATCAGTGGAAAAGGTTAGGTTCACAAGACAGAATAGTCAACTATAGCAATCTAGTGTTTGACAAACCCAAAGATTCTAAATTTTGGGATAAGATTTCATTATTTGATAAAAACTGCTGGGATAACTGGAAATTAGTATGGCAGAAATTAGGCAAGGACCCACACTTAACACCACATACCAAGATAAGATCAAAATGGGTCCATGACCTAGGCATAAAGAACGAGATTATAAATAAATTAGAAGAACATAGGATAGTTTATCTCTCAGACTTGTGGAGGAGAAAGAAATTTGTGACCAAAGATGAACTAGAGACCATTACCAATCACAAAATAGAAAATTTTGATTATATCAAATTAAAAAGCCTTTGTACAAACAGAACGAATGCAAACAAGATTAGTAGGGAAGTAACTAACTGGAAAACATCTTTACAATTAAAGGTTCTGATAAAGGCCTCATTTCCAAAATATATAGAGAACTGACTCAAATTTATAAAAAATCAAGCCATTCTCCAATTGATAAATGGTCAAAGGATATGAACAGACAATTTTCAGATGAAGAAATTGAAACTATTACCACTCACATGAAAGAGTGCTCCAAATCACTATTGATCAGAGAAATGCAAATTAAGACAACTCTGAGATATCACTACACTCCTGTCAGATTGGCTAAGATGACAGGAAAAAACAATGATGAATGTTGGAGGGGATGCGGGAAAACGGGGACATTGATGCATTGTTGGTGGAGTTGTGAACGAATCCAGCCATTCTGGAGAGCGATCTGGAATTATGCCCAAAAAGTTATCAAACTGTGCATACCCTTTGATCCAACAGTGTTTCTATTGGGCTTATACCCCAAAGAGATACTAAAAAAGGGAAGGGGACCTGTATGTGCCAAAATGTTTGTAGCAGCCCTGTTTGTAGTGGCTAGAAACTGGAAAATGAATGGATGCCCATCAATTGGAGAATGGCTGGGTAAATTGTGGTATATGAACGTTATGGAATATTATTGCTCTGTAAGGAAGGACCAGCAGGATGAATACAGAGAGGCTTGGAGAGACCTACATGGACTGATGCTAAGTGAGATGAGCAGAACCAGGAGATCATTATACACTTCGACAACGATATTGTATGAGGATGTATTCTGATGGAAGTGGATTTCTCTGACAAAGAGACTTAACTGAGTTTCATTGGAGAAATGATGGACAGAAACAGCTACACCCAAAGAAGGAATACTGGGAAATGAATGTGAACTATTTGCAATTTTGATTTTCTTCCCGAGTTATTTTTACCTTCTGAATCCAATTCTCCCTGTGCAACAAGAGAACTGTTTGGTTCTGCAAAAATGTATTGTATCTAGGATATACTGCAACATGTTTAGCATATATAGGACTGCTTGCCATCCTGGGGGGGGGGGGAGGAGGGAGGGAGGGGAAAAAACGAAACATAAGTGATTGCAAGGGATAATGTCGTGTAGAAAATATCCTGGCATGGATTCTGTCAATGCGAAGTTATTATTAAATAAAATAAAATTTATTATAAAAAAAAAAAAAAAAAAAAAAAAAAAAAAAAAAAAAAAAAGACAACTCTGAGATACCACTACATGCCTGTCAGATTGGCTAAGATAACAGGAAACAATAACGATGAATATTAGAGGGGATGTGGGAAAACTGGGACACTGATACATTGTTGGTGAAATTGTGAATGGATCCAAAGCAGTTTAGAAGTATGGTCAAAAAGTTATCAAACTGTGAATACCCTTTGGTCCAGCAATGTTTCTACTGGGCTCATATCCCATAGAGATCTTAAAGAAGGGAAAGGGACCTGTATGTGCAAAAATGTTTGTGGCAGCCCTTTTTGTAGTGGCAAGAAACTGGAAACTGAGTGGATGCCCATCAATTAGAGAATGACTGAGTAAATTCTGGTATATGAATGTTATGGAATATTATTGTTGTGTAAGAAATGATCAGCAGAATGATTTCAGAGAAGCCTGGAGAGACTTACATGACTGATACTAAGTGAAACAAGCAGAGCCAGGAGGTCATTATACACAGCAACAAGACTAGACAATAATTAATTGTGATGGACATGGCTCTTTTCAACAATGAAATGATTCAAAACAATTACAATTTTTCAGTAATGAAGAAAGCCATCTACACCCCAAAAAGAGTATGGTGGGAGCTGACTGTGGACCACAATATAGCATTCTCATTCTTTCTGTTATTGTTTGCTTGCATTTTGTTTTCTTTCCCAGTTTTTTTTTTTTTCCTTCTTGATCCAATTTTTCTTGTGCTGCAAGATTACTGTATAAATAGGCATACATATATTGGATTTAACATATATTTTAACATATTTAATACATATTGAACTACCTGCTATCTAGGGGAGGGGAGGGGAAAGTGGGAATAATTTGGAATTGAAGGCTTTGGAAAGGGTAATGTTAAAAAATTACCCATGCATATGTTTTGTAAATAAAAACCCTTAATTAAAAAAAAAAGAATTAGGAGTTCAAATTAAATTTTTAGGAAACTATCAAAATCTTTCTTATATACTTTTAGCATCATTCTGTTTAAATTTTCTTATACATGCTCTTGTGTAATGTGATCATGATAAGAATTATTAATGGAACCTATTTTATCAAACTAAGATCTTTCTCCTAAGGGGAGAAAATAACTAAGTACTAATTGTACAAATAATTAGAAAATTCCCAATTTGCAGGTAGGAAGTTGCACTCTGTAATTAATTTTAGAACAAAGGAAAATTAAATGCCTTACTACTGATGAACATTCAAAGTATTCTCATCGGACTGACATTCCATGTTTATTCTTATTTTAAAATCAGTTCAATTAGTTAAACTTAATTCAACTTAAAAGTATTTCTTGAATATTAACAGTATTCCTACTGAAGTGGCAAATTAGATAGAATTCTGGGCCTGGAGTTAGGAAAACAAGAATTCAAATATGATCACCATTTTGAAGCTTCTACAAAACCATTTTTTTTTTTCCTGCTAGCCTTTATAGACAATAGAATGTGTTTTAAATTTAACTTTAAAACATGAATATTTATTTTTCTTCCATTTCTCTGTCTTAGCCTGTGATATATACTCTGTATGTGTCTAATAAATGTTTGTTGAGTAAAGAAACACATTTTTATTTCTTTCCCGTTCTTTCCCCTTTTGTCGAAGGAGTTAAACTCCAAAATTCCTAATTAGTCTTAAAGGCAGATATTTTTAAGGAGAAAAAATATGCTTGATACACAGAGAGGGGGAAAATACTCATTTCTTAAGAGATATTGTGACATAGTGGAAAGAAGTTGTACTTGAATTAAGAAAGATATCAAGTTCTCTCTTTGTTTCATATTGACTGTGAGATCCTAGGTAAATTAATCACTCAAGTACCAAGAAAGTCTCCAATATGAATAGTTACAGATGGCTTGATAATCTGAATTGATGGAAGGAATTTCTTCAGTAGGAGAATACCCATATTATGTCTACTGTGTTAGGTCTGCTGAGGCTGTGAAGTAAGAGCCCTTGAGTGACATGAAGTTGATGTGGGAATGCTGAATTGTGAGACCAAATTTAATTCTGGATCTCTAGCCTCGACCTCTTTTATCAAACTCCAGATCTGAATTTCTCTCCATCTGGCTATCTTGTAGATAACTCAAACTTCAGATTTTCAAAATCAAATTCAATATTTTAACTCTCAAACTTGATCTCCCTCTTGACTTTTTTATTCTAATCAATGCCACTAACTAGCTAGTTTCTTGTGTTTAAAATTTTAGTGTTGTCTTTGATCCTTATTTTTTCCTTGCCTGCCATATCTGGTCAATTGTACATACTTAGGAAATTTGTTTCACTTAAATACTTCTCATATGTTTCAAGTGTTTAGTCAAAGTTTTGAGCTACTTCTGGAAGGTAGTCCAAGCTATCAACATAATAACATGTAAAGCAACTCATCAAGTTGGCTGCTTTATAAAGAAAATAGCATTTAATAGTACATGTTTTCCCAATTTGCATAATTCCAAATAGGAGGATTATTGAGCCAGTCTTTAGCAATTGTTTTCCTACAATTTGGTTAATTAAATGAAGTAGTTCGTGTGTAAATATCTTGTCATGCCTGCCACTTACTTATATTTTTTCACTGAAACATTATTTTTGCAATGATGATCATAACATGGCAATAGTAGTATACTTATAATATTGGATTTTTCATGATTTCTTCATATTGAAAATTATAAATTCTAATTTTAACCCTAAATAAAAGTGTTAAGTTTTCTGAGATGTTAGGTATATATATATTTTTTTCTTCTTGAGACTAAAAAATGACATTTTATGGGAAAATGGCTTTGGTATAATCTTTTTATCTACTTTTGAGGTGTAGCTGACTCTACTCTGGGGCCGTGTGCTCTTATTAACGATCATTCATCATAATATTTAACATGACAGGACCAACTAAGATGCCTACTTCCTGACTATCTTCATGTCATATGTGTATTCTTCTTTTTTCTGGTCCCTTCTCACTCTATCCACCATATCCCCCCATTTATGTTTCCTTTGCTCTCTCTTGGAACTGTAATCAATCAATACTACCAATCCTAAAAATTGCTCTATGATTTCACATCCCGGAACTACTCTCCTTTGACCACTGCCTTTTTCCTTATATATATATATGTCTTCTCCCTTTCAAAAATATAAGCTTTTAAAAGCTAGGGAGTGTCTATTAAATATTATCCCACAAAGATAATAATAGAGTACTATGATAATTATGGCATCATAGAACTATAATGAAAGGCATCAGTCAATCTGATTCAGCCCTGCCTCAATATTATTTTACAGCCAAAGCATTCAATGGCAGAAAACAAATTTCTATATCAATTCAGCATGTAGAGCTGTCATTGAAGAACTCTATTGATGTAATTGGACAGCTTCTCTAAAACTTTAGTCTTATAGTGTTGCCTGCGAGTACTAAATTGAGTAACTTGCCTTACTCACGCAAGAGATCCATGTCAGAAGCGGTACTTAAGCCTAAGTCTACTTGACTCTGAGACTAACTCTCTTTCAACTACACTATGCTGCCTCTCACCTTGATTATATATGATTATATTATAGCAGATGTAATGTTGAGGAATGTAGATTTTCCAGATAGTTGGTACTAGGCCATCATCCATCTTATCTCTCACTTAAAAGACTGAAAAGTGAGAATTATTTCCCTCTAGGTACCCTTCTTTATAATTTAAATTATATAAGTATGACCCTCTCTATATATTTAGTTTAATATATAAATATTATATGTAATGAGTTATAACTATTGCCCTCTCCATAGTTAGTTGAGCTAGTCAGAAAGGTGACTAGAACTGTTGCCAGAACTGTACTGAAGGCCTTTATAGAATTATAGGACTTAAAAGGGCTTACAGTTTTGTTGTTGTTGTTGTTCAGTTGTTTAAGTCAGGTCCGACTGTCAATATAGGCCAATGTCAACTCCATTCTCTACCTTGATCAATTAAAATTACTAAATCTTCAGGATCAAATGAAAAGCAGGGCAACTGAAAAAGAAATGATACAGGAAGTAGGACTTTTTTTTATATATATAAGCAAGATCAATCCAGGTTCAAATTGCTCAAGACTTTTCTCTTACTTGGTGCTTCTCTCAATATGTTCAATGTTGTGGATAATCAAGAATTCTATAAGTTCTGTAGTTCTAGAGAGGTATACCCCTCAATTGGAAACATCCTTAACAAGTTTGGAATCTTTCTCACTCTCTGTACTCTCAGTATCTGAGAGATAAGCAGCTTTAACATATCCTTTAAACATTTTTGCTGAAATATATACCTATTATTCATTGGTTTCATTTTCACTTTTCAACCAAGAGCTAATATTTTCATATAATTATCCATTTAGAGAACATTTGCTGTGGAAGGTTGTGGAATGAGTGGATAATCTGATCATTTCTCAAATCTTTAGAATTAAATCCATGGACTTAGGTTACTTAAGACAGCTTCTTTGTCTCTAAAATTAGCTGTTTGAAATTTTTCTACCAGAAAACAACACCTTTTTTTTTTATTTTATTCCTGTATGACTGAGACATCTGGGGACCATGGAACATGAAGCAGTATTTTTTTTTTCAGTAAATAATGCTAGTGCCTAGTGATTGCTATAAGAAGAATGTAGATGCTGACATCTGCTTACATTTTTAGCTATAGGTTCTTTCTGATGTGCAGGTGAAATAATTGAAATGAATTGGTAAGCCAGTACTCCTATCAGTTAGACTAGAGCAAGTTACACTGAGCAAATAACATCAGACCACTCTCTCTCTCTCTCTCTCTCTCTCTCGTTCAGGGTTCTTTTCTTTCCTTCCCTCCTTCCCTCCTTCCCTCCCTCCCTCCCTCCCTCCCTCCCTCTCTTCCTTCCTTCCTTCCTTCCTTTCTTCTTTCCTTCCTTCCTTCCTTTCTTTTTTCTTTTTTTTCCCTTTCTTCCTTTTATTTTTCCTTTCTTTTTTCCTTTCTGTGCAGTTTGATGACCTTTAAAAATGTACTTAGTGTGAAAATTATGACTTATTTTTATGAGAAGGCAAAAATACTCAGTAATCATTGAGATTTATTGAAACTCAGTGTTTTTTTTTTTTACTCCACTGAAATTATATTTCTTTAATTTTTTTTTTTTATAAATGGCTTGACTTATTTCCTATGACTTACTTCTCCTGCTTGTCCCAATCCTTAACTAAAGTGTTAATGTTATTCTGTCATATTCTGTTTTTCAATTAAAACCCAATGGATGGGTTTTTATTTAATTAGCTGTTATAAAAGGCCAAAACTCAGTCATACTTGGAAAGTTTGCTTTACAAATTATAATGCATATTTGGTTTTTTATGTATTTATAATTATTATGTAATACAGTTCACCTATCTTGGTAAATAGTTCAGGTTTAGTGTTGAAAAGTCCTATTTTAATAGTTCAGAGACAGTTATTTTGCCCCTGAATCATTACTGTATAGGCATTTAAAATATGCTATACTTTGCTAACCCAACAGGAGTTAATGTATGTTTTAAAATCATAGGATCCTAAATCTTGGGATTGGAAGGGATTTGAGAAATCCCTTTTGATTAAAAATCTATTTAAAAACATAATTGATAAATGGCCATGCAGTCTTTGTTTAAAGATATTTGAAGAGGAGGTACCCCCCTTTGAAGCAGCCCATTCTACTTTGAACAGCTATATTTGTCAGCAAGTTTTTAAAGGAAAAAAGCTTAAATTTACCTTTTTGAAACTTTTGCCCATTGTTTTTAATTTCTTGGGATTAAACAAAATAAATTTAATCTGTCTTCCAATGATTGTGTCCCTTTGGAATCTTAATTTCTTTAGGCTAAAAATTCCTTGTTTCTTCAACAGCTCCTCACGTGAATTCCAGTATCTTCACTATTTTGGTTGTCATCTTCTGGATGGACTCCAGTTTATCATTTGATGTTGTCAGTTGTTTTTCTGTTGCATCTAACTCTTCATGACTCCATTTGAAATTTTCTTGGTAAAAGTACTGGAGTAGTTTGCCATTTCCATCTCCGTCTCATTTTACAGATGAGGAAACTGAAGCAAATGAGATTATGTGGCTTTTCTAGGATCATACAGCTAATAGGGATCTGAGGCTAGATTTGAACTCAGGTTCTGCTGAGTCCAGGCCTGATACTCAAATCACCACCTATCTGTCTAGATGTGCTTATTATTATTTTTCTCAAAATGTGTTACCCATACCTGAGCCCATGAGAGCTCTTGGTATGCTCTGACCAAGATAGACTATAACTTTTTTATGCAACAGCAACAATAACAACAATATTTGTAATATTTGTAAAGTATTTAGCAAATTGTAAAATGCTATATATCAGTTATTATTATCATCAATCTAATTTAAGCCAGAGTAATAATAATTGGTGAGGAACTATGTGTTCTTAGTCCTGGATACCAGGTACTCATACTGCCACCAAACTGCATACCTCAGTGTTAGAAGTAAATTTCCAGTAGTGCTTACTTGAGCCAACTTGAATAGCCTTAGCATATTGTTCTTTTTTGGTGCTACTGATGTAATTTAGACAGAAGCAAATTTAGTGGTATATTTTCAGCCTCAGGATAACATGCTGAGGCTACTGCTGATATCTTTTAAATGATTCAACTGAGTTTCATGGATCTGGTAGAAAAGGGAGATTCAGGTAGGACTCAATCTAAACTAAAGTTTCTAACTCGCAACTCCTTCTTGAATAGTCTTAAATCTTCAGGGACTGGTTGATTGGGTCTTTTGAGGCCATCCTAGACTGCTGTGTGCTAACCCTTATTTAGCTTTGAATCTTCTGAAGTGCAACGTACAAAGTACAATTTTAATTTCCAAAGGTGCCAGAGTGTCAGATTTTAATCCTAATATCAACAGTTATAATTAATTAAAATAAATCAACTTGAAAAATTTTCCTCTGGAAAATTGTTGGTACAAAGAAGTAGTGGTTAATTAGGGGAAATGATTTTATGATCCTGTGTTCTTATAACTCAAAAGGAAGAGATTTCTGATTTATATTGTTTTCTTCAAAAAATTAATTCACTTATTTTGAATTTGACAAGTTAAGTCAATCACTTTGCACTCTTTTAATTGCAGTTGCTCCAGACAGAGAGGTAGATTTTGTAAGGAGTTTTATTTAAGCACAAATTGTTTCCTAAAGAGTAAGATAGAAATAATTTTAAAGTCCCATGAACCTTATGCATGAGCCTTATCATTATTCTGGCACCAACACATAGTTCCTCACCAATTATTATTACTCTGGCTTAAATTAGATTGATGATAATAATAACTGATATATAGCATTTTACAATTTGCTAAATACTTTACAAATATTACAAATATTGTTGTTATTGTTGCTGTTGCATAAAAAAGTTTCATATAGTCATTTAAATCATCTTGTTAAATTATCTTCTTACATTTAGGAAATCAGTTTTTAGAAGAACCCTTATTTTATTTTATTTTATTTTTACATTAGTACAATAGTATTTTCAAGACCCAGAAGTTGGGTTATCAAAATAAAACAAAATTAAATAAAGCAAACAAAAAACCTGAGTACAACATGACACATTAAAATGAATACCTTCAGATTGCACATATTTAAACTATATTAGATTGCTTGCTGTCTTGGGGAGGGAGAAAGGAAGGGAAAGGGGAAGGGAGAAAAATTGGAACACAAAGTCTTACAAAATGAATGTTGAAAACTATCTTTAAATACATTTGGAAAAAATGAAATATTATTGAGAAAAAGAAAAAAAAATATGAGTGCCTTATCATTATTCTGGCACCAACACATAGTTCCTCACCAATTATTATTACTTTGGCTTAAATTAGATTGATGATAATAATTACTGATATATAGCATTTTACAATTTGCTAAATACTTTACAAATATTACAAATATTGTTGTTATTGTTGTTTTTATTTTTACAATAATCCTGAGAAATAGGTACTATTATGATCCTCATTTTACAGAGGAGGAAACTGAGGCAGACAAAAGTTAAGTGACTTGCCAGGGTCACATAGTTAGCATATATTTGGGGATGAATTTGAACTCAGGTTTTTCTGACTGCAGGTTCTGGCATCTACAGCACTTTAGACAACAGCATAACTTCAATGCTACTTCATTTCATTTGTGTCATAAATCCCTACTGATTCTCAGCTACAATATCTACCAACTCAGTCAAATACCATATGCCTTCTTAGACTGGAAGATGACTTAAAGAACATGATATAGTCCCCTCATTTTAAAGATGAGGGGGAAAATCCACAGAGTCTGTTGTCTGTGGTTATTTAGGGAGTTATTACTAAAACAGTGTTTAGAACTCAAGTTCCTAGACTCTCAAACCACTGCTGTTTTCATTACATATGTGTAGCTATTTTCTTACAAAGAACTCAAGAACTCACATACTTAATTTAAAAAAAAATCGATTTCATTTTCTTAAAAACAAAACAAAACTGGATCTGTAACATAATTGATATCAGGAACTTCCTGTTCCCAAGCAGATTGGCAATTATTCTGAAACTTATAGACATAAAAAGTTACTTGGGGGCCCTAAGATTAAGTAATATGACCAGAGTCAGCAAGGCTAAAAAAGTTTTATTGTTATTTTTTGTTTTTATACTTCAGTTATTTCTTGATATTCTTCTCCCACTCCTCTCATAATGAACCTACCCTTATTTAAAAAAAAAAAAAAAGAAACAAACAAACAAACATTTATTTAGTGTATACTACATCCAGACACTATGGTGAACACTTTAAAAATAGCTCTAGGTAGTCTTTGGTATGTGTGGGGATGGAGAAGTGGGGGGGAAGCAACAAAAAAAATTGCAAACTAGTTAGTTAAAAGGAATAGCAAGTTTTACATAAATGATTTACAATTTCATGTGCAATCTTTTTTATTATTATATTATGTTTATAGAAATGCTTGTTTTATTCCACAAATTGAAAATAAAGGAAATTTTAAAAATAGAAATATTTCATTGACAACAATAATGAAAGGTAGTGCATTATCCTCATAGTACAGATAAAATAAAGGCCCAGTGACTTGAATAAAACACTTATCTAGAAAGTGTCTGAAGCCAGATTTAAACTCAGATCTGACTCCAGGGTCAGTGCTCAAACTTCTGCATTACCTTGTTGCCTCAAAAGAAAAACATTTTTAAAAAATTGCTTTTTTAAAAGCAATTGACAGTAATATGTGTATACATATACAGAAATCTAAATTCTTGTTCACCTAGGATCATAGATTTAGACATGGAAAGATGTTTTTCATCATCTATTTTCTAGAACTGAAATTGGTCATTATAATTAATTGGAGGTCATATATAGTTTAGTGTCCTTTTAATAGTTTATATACTTTAATAATACAAATTCAGATTGATGTGAGATTGGCAAAGTGTCTTTTTTTTAGGAAGCTCAAGAAAGAATTGTTGTTAGAAGAGGAAAAAAAATCACTACAAAATTAAGACAATAAGAAAAATTAATACATAAATCACTATAATTCAGATTAAACGATTAGGCCTCAAATTTTACAGGTTTCAGATAAGAATACAAATCCTGTTCTTGCATTAATTTTTTTTAGCAAATATTCTTTAGAATATTTTCTTATTCATAAGACAATTCTAGGTGACATCAAAGGAAATTTTATTGTAGGTAAGAAACTTTTTAAATTTTAAAATGCGTTATCATATTTTGGCTCTTACATTTGTTATAAAAAATAATCAGCCAATGAGGCAACATTATATTTAATACTATCATAATATAATATTTTGCTAAGCTTCCCAATTAGATAATAGAACATTTCAAAATAAGGTCATTTGACTTAATTACACTTGAAAAGAACCTTAGAGATCATCTAATCTACCTCTCCTTATTTTAAACATGAAGATCTTGGTTGCAGAAGTTAAATTTTTTGTCCATTGTCCTATAGTTGTAAATATCAGAGGCAAGATATGAACCAAGTTCCTCTAATTCCAAATCCAGCGTTCTTTGCCTTTACCATAGTTTCTTATTTTATAGGGCATACAATCTGACACAAAGAACTAGATGAGAGAAATTAATATGGGTTAGAGGTGGTGAAGGAGATTTCATAGAGGCAGTGAATTTTTAATTGTGTAGGGAAATTTAATTTGTCATTATTTGGGGATTGGAAACGAGAAACCTGGAGGAAATCCTAGTATTTTTGACATATGGTGATTATGGCTTGTTTTAGGATGGTAACAGTAGACATGGAAATAAAGGAACAAATAGGGAACATTTTTATGAAGGAAAAACTTTAAAGATTTATACGAGGTAAAGGAAAAGGGAGTCAAAGAAAATAGATTAGTTTCAAACCTGAAAGCCTGAGAACTATGATATAATCATCAGAAATGAGAGTTTGGGAAAAAAAAAAAAAGAACATAATTTGGATAAAAAAAAAAAAAAAAAAAAAAAAAAACAAAAAACAATTTGTATCTCACATATTGACTGTAGTCATCTAAAATACCCACATTTGATTAATTCAGTGTTATGAATGTAGCAGTCATTCAAATTATTGCATTATCTTCCCTTAACCAATTAAACTGATTCTAGATCCAGCCTAGTGTTCCCTAGATTGCCCAATGTACCCATAACAGCATCTACGTTTGTCAGTCAGTAAGAAAATAGAATGACTCCTGAAACCTGGAGAATAAGATCAAGCAAGATCTAGAAGCAAGCAGAGATGTCCTGGATTAAATTTCATCACACTTTAGATCACCCTCCCAAGTAGGAACTAGAAATAGTATGATTTTCAGAATAGTTTTTAAGTAAAGTAGATCCACTAGGTGGTACAGGGAAACTAATGTCTTTAAATGTTTAGTAAACATTTAAAAATAGGAGCTTACCTATTTGTAGCCTGTTTCTGTAAACTGCTGATAATATTAAAAACAAAATAGTAAGGAGTGATGAAATTTTTTTCTAAACATCTGTGCTCATCAGGGGTAATATAGTTTGCCCCCTCCTCCCTTCTATTTTGCCCCATGCATTATGAGTATTTTAGATTCCATTTTGTCTGTTGCAGTTATACAGTGCTACAACCTAATTATATGATTCAAATTCCAAGGAAGGTATTTCTTCACTTTAAGATCCTTATTGTTCATTTAAATAACACCTTTTGCCTGAAGAGTTCAAAGCACTTTGCCAATATTAACTCATTACTCCTCTCAACAGCCTTGTGTGACAAGTATACATGCATTGTTGATTTCTTTGTCTATATTAAAGTGAGTGACTAAGCTCTGACTCAACCTGTTGACAGCATTAAGAGTACCTTCTCATAGGAATGATGGTAATATACTTAGATGACATTTTCCTTCCACCCAAATCAGGCAACCAAAGACTTCTGCATATACCTTGAACCTTAAAAAAAAAAAAAAAAAAAAAAAAAAAAAGTCTCTCTCTCTCTCTTTATATATGTATGTATATATATATAAAGTTTATATATAAACTTTATATATATATATAAATTTGGCTTTCTGCAGGCCATCTGCTTTTCTTGAATTCTATTTTATGTCTATTCCTCCAAGACCACCAATAGCTTTCCTTTAACTAAAATTATTAAAAAAAAAAAAAAAAAGTTCACCTGCCTTTACTTTACCTTCCATTTTTCTTGCTGCTTCATTCCCATGATACGTAATTTACATTCTGTCTCCTGGCAGACGACTTTCCAGTTTTCTAATAAAATTAGATAATGTCTTATCCATTTTGTTATTTGTTTTTTTAAAAGCCAGAATTTGTCAATTTTATGTCTTTATATATATATACATATATATATATTTGATTTTGTTAATCTCTCCTTTAATTTTCAGGATTTCTATTCTGGTGTTTAATTGGGGGATTTTGGTTTGTCATCTTTTATTTGCCTTTCCTTGCCATTATTTTGCTCTTTTTCTCTTTTGTTGGTGAAAGAGTTTGGAGATATTAATTTTCCACTAAGTTCTACTACAGCTGTTTCCCACAAATTTTGGTATTTGTTTAATTGTCATTATTTTTAATGAAATTATGAAATCTTTCTATAATTTGTTCTCTGACTTACCTATTCTTTAGGATTAAGTTATTTAGTTTCCAGTTCTGTAATATTCTTCTCCAAAATGTAATGTTCTCTAGGAGCAGGTTTCTTGGAGGTCTCTGGAGGCAGCCTTCGTTTCAGTTCAGTGTAATCACCCCAAATGCAGTCAGGTATTAAAGTCCAAATCCTTTATTGTCTCCTTCAAAGTCTTGTCTCCTTCACTTGGGGCTCGGCTAGTTTTCTGGAGGCCTTCTGGATCTTGGTTTCAGTGTTCTTCCACAGGACAGCCTGCTACCACTTCTCTGTCTTCCTTAGTTCTGCCCGACTGCCTTCTCTGGCTTCAGAATCTGCTCAACTGAATCCTGGCTGAGGCTCCGAGAGCTTCTAGTGGGCTTGTCCTTCTGGCCTTGAGAGCTTCTCCTTATATGCCCCCCACTGAGTATACACTAATCATTATATCACTAGGAAATCATTATTTGTTGTAGGATTAAATCAGTGATAAACTACACTTAACCATTGTCTCCTTTAGACCCTTAACCATGGGTCTATTAGTTCCACTTAGTACCTTGTTTTAAGTTCTGGCCCATAACATCTCCTTGTAGGATCAGATCAATCATACTGAACCATGCTAAATTAGATAATTATTGTCTCTATCAATTCCACTGACTTAGTACCTTTATAAGAATTCTAACGCAGTTCAAGACTCTTTTTTGAATATAATTTTTATTGAACTATGATGACTAATTACATTTAGCATTTCTGCTTATCTGCATTTATTTCTGGGGTTTTTGTGTCCTAATTCATTGTCAATTTTTGTAAAAATGCCATTCACAACAAAGAAATAAGTACTTTCCTTTCTGTACTAATTCAATATGTATCAGAAGTTTGATATTTCTAAAATTCTATTAGGGTCCTTAAGTTCTTTCTTTTTTATTTTTTAGTTTGATTTATCTAGTTCTGAGAAGAGATAAACTTAAGAATATCACTAATACAATTTTTACAATTACAGAATTACATTGTCTAATCTTTATTATTTTCCTCAATAGATTTTAAATCTTTTGTCCAATTTTTATCCCCAAATTCTCATAGTTAACAAATATCTGAGTTGGGATTTAGACTCATGCTTTTCTTAATCTAGGCTCTGTGCTCTATACACTATAACCATCTCCCTGTGATAAATGCAGAAACACCCAGTTTTTAATAGTACTTAAATTTTTAAAAAGATTTTGTAATTGCTCAGAATCACCTCATTGTTGAAAAAAGCCATGTCCATCAGAATTGATCATCACATGATCTTGTTGCTATGTACAATGTTCTCTTGGTTTTACTCACTTCATTTAGCATTAGTTCATGCAAGTGAGGGCTTATGTGTTGTTCAAATGAAGCTCACTGACATCATGGTGATTGAGAATTCCTTAGAACATTTGCTTTAATGAGTAATGAAATGGTGTAGTAGCAGGTGACCCGAATTGTAGCCCTACCTATAGATTTACCCATGTGACTGAAGGCATCTTCCTAAGCTTAATTTCTTTGTATGTAAAAAAGGTGTGGGTGTGGAAATAATTCTTTCCATTCTCACTACTCTGATTTTTAGGACAATTGTTTGTTTTTTTAATTCCTGAGTTATTGCTTTATTGCACTAATATCCCAGAAAAATTAATACCAATACATACAAGCAACATAAGTAAATACTTAAATCAATAAATTTATCCAAAGATAAATTTATGGTTTGTAACATTTGGTTCAACAAATGCCCTCCAACATTTTATTTTTAGATTATAGAATCTTGATTTTAATTTTAAAAAATTTACTATTGTTGTATTTTAACAAAAAAACTTTATTATGGGAGGGATGCAGTAAAATTTTAACTGCTTCCTGGGGTGTTCTCTGCTTTAATATATAATGGTTCTCTGGGAGCCGGTTTCTCGGGGAAGTTTTCTGGAGGCAGCCTTAGTTTCAGTTAAAAGTAATAATCACCCAAAATGCAGCCAGCTGATAAAATGCAAACATTCATTTTCTCCTTCCAAAATAGCCCGGTTAGTTTTTCTTAGAGGCCTATCTTTCTGCTTGGTTCCAAGAACTCTTGCAGTTGTCCTTTGCCTCTGCTTTCTTCAGCCTCCAGCTAGCACCAAGGTAAAAGTTGGAATGAATTTTACTCCACCTCCAAGAATAGGCTTGTGGGCTTTCTCCCAGAGTGCTCCTCTCCAACCCTGGCAATGTTCCGAAGTGACTCTGACTGGCTCAATGAAGCTCTATTTATGCTGGGTGTAAAAGGTTGACTCCTCTTCTGAGAGAGTGGGATTGTGGGATTTGAGAGTGGGATTATGGGTTTCTGGCTTGTGAATCTCATACTGAATACTGACTTGTGAATCTCCCAAAAGTGTGAACGCCAATAAGTACTTAAATACTTCTTGCTTATATGAACTCTCTAAAAGTGTGAACACAAGCATTGTATCAATTCCATTGAGTTAACACTAGGATTCTAACATCTTCCTTGAGTTATCACCTTGTTTCAAGTTGAATAATCACTAGGATTCTAACGGCTACAATTATATAAACCAAAATAATAATAATAATAATCTTCCATAAGCAATGGTCAATCCATGTTCTTACTGCTACATTTAAATATAAATTATTATAGACAGTTCAATATAGTATATTAAGAAAACTTTAAATTTGCTTCTAAGGAGCTCCTTGTAATTATCTTTCATTTTAGAGCCATTAATGAATTATTTTTCAGAATCTGATTAAAGAGATCACTTAAACTTCATTCACCTTTTTTAGACTATTTAGTTATTTTGAAATCCACTGCTCTTGCTGTTGTATCAAATTGTCATCCTTTGGACCATTACCTGCAGCCTCAGATATATCTTCTCCTGGACTCACTCTGCATGGGAATTATTGGGAATAAATAAGTCAATTTAGAAAAATAAGCTTTTGGATTCTTTTAGGAAAATGGAGGATAATAATGATTTTCTCTTGTCTATGTTACAATTAATTTGCCTTAACTTTGAGAGATTTGACTGTTGATGTTTTCAATATGCATCATTTGCTTCAGTCTCTTTGGTGTCTTACCTGAAAGATAAACAATCCTAATAGATCCTAAATTTGAAGTCAGAAGACCTAATTTGGTGGGGAAATTATTTGGCACAACCATCTGACTCAGTAACTTTATTTGTTGAGGATATATGTATATCTTCAACCTCCTTCAAAAGATTTTGGAAGAATTAGTGAGATAAAGGCTAATAGATCCTTCATTATAATAACTTTTGTTAAAATGACAACAAAAAGGGGCAGCTAGGTGGTACAGTGGATAGAGCACCAGCCCTGAAATCAGGACGACCTGAATTCAAATTTGACTTCAGACATTTAATACTTCCTAGCTGTGTGACCCTGGGCAAGTTACTTAACCCCAGTTACTTCAGCAGAAAAAGAAAAAAAAAATGACAACAGAAAATTCTTCAATTATAAGTCTAGCAATAATTAAAAAGAAATGTAATTTAAAATTCTAGAATTTCTGGGGCATATAGTACATCCCAAATTTGTTATCATTCCTTCTACCTTAAAGCAAGAATAAGTAAAACCATCTTCACTAAAAAGCAATCTCTCTTAGTTTTAAGGATCTAAGGGTAGAGAAATTCCAGAATCCTTCTTAGCAATTCATTACCATTGCTACTTAATCAAATACATTTCAGGGTTGCTTTGATGCCATCATAAAAATAGTAAAATTAATGGAAAGTTAAATGATTCATTGAGAAAATGACAGAATCTGGGAACCACCAAACTCATGTCACCGGTTTCAGAATGATCCATACATGTCAAGCATGAAAAAATTCATACAATGTAAGATAAGAAAGAATTATAAAATAAACTTTGAAAAACTGACCCAACTCAAATAATTATAATAGCACTTATATAGTGCATAATAGTTTGCTAAATACTTTACAAATATTCTTTATTTGGATCTTTATAACAACCTTAAGAGGTAGGTGTTATTATTATCACAATTTTACAATTGAGGAACCTGAGGCATATAAGGTTCAAATAAGTTAGTGAGGTTCACACAGCAATTAAGTGTCTGAATTCAGATTTTAACTCAACTCTTCCTGATTCTAAGCCCCTATCTCTTGTACCACCCAGCTAGCCCTTACCTACCATTCTAGTAAGATTTTTTTCCAAGAACAATAATTCTTATTCAGGCCAAAAATTTTATCTTTAAAAATAAAACCTGATCATATGATTTAACCAGCTTCCTGAGAATATGAGAATAGTTTCTTGGACCTTCACCAATACCTTTGTTTACTGCCTTTGAATTTTAGCAAGAACTTTTAGTACCAAGGCTACTTACTCCTCCATCAAAGCATCTATTTCAGATAGGATAATGGAGAGGGAGGATTTTTGATCTTCATTCACTAAGTAATACAACAGAAGGCAAGAAAAATTAATAGCAATTTATAATATATTGTTATAGATTATATGAGACACGGATACTCAATTTTTACTTTATATTTGGAGGTAACTGACTATATGATAATTGTTAAAACAGAAGAAGAAATGAGTTCTAGATTTGCTTTCTTATCCTTCCCACATGGTTTTTTTCCTTTGTTTCTAAATCTGCTCAATGGAAGTGATAGCATTTGACATGCACCTCTGTCTCAACTATGATTAAGCCACCATTTTCCCAGGAGAATAGAAAAAATGTAGATTTTAAAATATTTTTCTAAGATATCTTCTCTCAGTTTTTCTCATGACTATGCTATGCAAAGTCCTCAGTATATAGAAATCAGTGATACTTATCTTGAATATGTTTCTTGTGAACTGGGATTGTTTCATTCTGTGTACTTTTAGTCAGAGCCAGAAATATGCTAGGTGCCTAATTAATACATGATTGATTAATTTAAATAAGAAATGTTTATTAAGCAATTATTATGCAGTCATATACTCTGATACTTGCTGCCTATGCAAGAGCAAAACTGAAATGACCCTGCTCACTAGCAGCTTGCATTCTCAAAGGAGAGAGAATATGTACAAACATAACTATATAAAAAAAATTTTAAGGTACTTTTGACTGAAGGCTGAAAGCAAAGCAGTAAGTTACTAAATGAAAGAAAATCCAGATCAAAAGACAGAGGCAAGATTGAAAAAATGCATTAAAATTTGAATAGGTTGAAATAGATTGTATAACATGAGAAAAATATGACTGGGCAATTTTGTAAAGTGTTCAATTATCAGTCAGTGAACATTTATTAAGCTCCTATTGTGTGCCAGGCATTGCACTGAGTTTGGGGGATAAGAAAGGAAAAAGACATTTCTTGCTCTCAAAGAGCTCACAGTCTATATTGGTTCTGTGGTGTGGTTGGAACATCAAAGGGTAAAGCACTAGCATTAAAGGGGATCAAGAAAGGTTTTTTGAAGAACCTGGGATTTTAGCTGGGACATGAAAGAAGCCTAGAATTAAGAGTAGAGAGAGATTTCTATGGATGGAGGATAGCCAGTTAGAATGCCTGGAGCCAGAAGGTGGGATATGTTATATGAAGAACACACAGAGGTCAGTGTTACTGGATCACATTGGTTCCATGTGTCCACATGCAGATGAATACAATTCAGAGGACTGGAAGGGGGTTGGAAAGTTATGAAGGGCTTTGAACCCCCAAAAGCGAAGATAACTGATCTTAGAGGTAGGGAGCCGCTATCAACTATGGTACTACTTAGGACTTGTGGCATCTTACATGCAAAGACAGCACCTACTGCTTCTATTTCCTATCTACTCCGAAACCTTTCAGCCTTTTGCATTCTGGCTTCTGATCTCATACCCCAACTGATACTCTTTTTAAAAATATTCTGATGATCTCTTAAGTGACTCTGGCCCTTCTTGGCCTATCTCCATTATCTGCCACTATTAATTATCATTTCCTACTGGATATTTATTTTGTATTTTTGAAATATTGCTTTTCCCTGATTCTGTTCCTTATCTGTACATTTCTTCTCATTTGCCTTTGCTGGCTTCTCACTTATGGCTTACCCCTTAATAGTGACAATACCCCCATGCTCTCTCCTCTGTTCTTCTTATCCTTTCTCTCTTTCTTTCTACATGTTATATATCTCAAAGGACCTTCTAGCTCTCAAGGATTCAGTTATTGTTACTATAGAATTGACTCCCAGAACCATATATCCACCCTAGTATTTCTCCTTGATGAGATAAAATAGGCACCAGGAATGGTAAACAAAAATAGAATTGGGACTTCTGGGGATGGAGCCAAGATGATGGAGACAACACACATTTCTCTCTGACTTCCTCGACAACCCTCACAATAATCCAGCCTCTGAATTAGCTCTGTACCAGAAAAACCCACAAATATTGGGAGTGCAACAAATTGTCAGCAGAAGATAATTTCAAAGATCACCAGAAAAGGTCTGAGCACAAATGCCAGTGCAGACAACTCAGAGTCCCAGGGTGGTGCAGACTCTGTGTGGCAGAGAATCTACAGGGAGGAATCCACAGGAATCTACAGCAGTGTTGGCCACTCTGCCCCCATTGCAAACTAGGAGATCAGCAGAGAACTTATAAAACATCCAACGCAAACACAAAAGATCAATAGTGAACCCCAAAATGCCATAATCTCAAGGGACCTGGCCACACCCACCGAGCAGCAGGGGTAAATCAGCACTGACCCAGCACAGCTGCTGTGGCTTGGAAAATCTCCCCCGCACTAAAAGCAGACCTTAACTTAAAAAAAGAAAAACAAACAAAAAACAGTAAAAAAGTAAAAAGGACTCTTAATGATTGACAGCTTTTATGGTGAAAGAGAAGAACAGATTTCAAACCCTCAGGAGACTAAAGGCAGATTGACTCCAGATATAGCCCCCAAAGAGGGATATAACCTAGTCCATATCACACAAGGCTTTCCTAAAAGAAATTAAAAAGGATTTTAAAAGAGAACCAGAAGAAAAATGGAGAAAGGAAAGGAAAAATTTACAAGAGAGTCTGGAAAAGGCAAAACAGAAACTATCTGAAGAAAATTCAATACAAAATAGACTTAGTGAAATGGAAAAAAACCATATAACTTGTTAAAAGATAAATTTGACAAAATGGAAAATGAAAACAACTGCCAGAAAAACAAAATTTGTGAAACAGAAAAAGAAAATAACTCCTTAAAAAACAGAATTTGTGAAATGAAAAAAAAAAAAAATCCACAGATCAAACAACATTTAAAAATTTAATTGAACAAATACAAAAAGAAGTAAAAAAAAGTAAATGAAGAAAATAACTCACTAAAATTCAGAATTGAACAAATGAAAATGAATGACTCAATGAGACAACAAGAATCAGTCAAGTGAAACCAAAAAAATAGAAAAAATTTAAAATATCTAATTGGGAAAACAACCAACCTGGAGAATAGATCTAGGAAAGCCAATCTAAGGATTATTGGACTCCCTAAAATACATGATTAAAAAAAAGAGTCTAGATACTATCTTTCAGGAAATCATCAAAGAAAACTGCCTGGACATCATAGAAACAAAAGGTAAAATGACCATTGAAAGAATTCACTGAATGCTTCCTGAAAGAGACCCTCAAAATTAAAACCACAACAAATATTGAGACTAAATTTGAGAAGTATCAGACCAAGGAACAAATATTACAAACAGCCAGAAAGAAACAATTCATATACCTAGGAGTCATAATAAGGATTACTCACGACCTAGCAGCTTCTACTTTAAAGGATTAAAGAGCCTGCAATCTGATATTCTGAAAGGGGAAGAAACTTGGAATGCAGCCAAGAATAAATTACCCTGCTAAACTGAGCATTTTCTTTCAGGGAAGAAGATGGACATTCAATGAAACTGGTGAATTTAATTTATTTTTGATGAAAGGACAAGAGCTAAACAATATAGAACTCCAAATATAGAACTCAAGAGAAGCAAAAAAGGTAAAAAGAAAAAAAAAAACTCTTGAGAACTGTATTTTTCATGCTTTCTTGGTAGATATAAAAACCATAGTATTAAAATGCAACTCTTAATTCAGGGATGTTTACATTCTTATTTATGTAGGTCATAAACAATTTGATTTATATGTACCCTTTTAAAATGGATTATCTTTTACTCCAACCAAGTGAGGCAAAATGAAGTTGCCTCTGGACTAGAATTTTAATTCTCTCTCAATTATTTTCAACTTAATTATCTCCTGTGCACTGATTATCATTCTTTGCAAATGCTTTGAGATGTTTAAGTGTGTGAAATATTATTCAAATGAATCATAATTAAGCCTTTATTTTTTGATATATGAAGAGAAACTGGTATACTGGAAAGAGTGCCAAAGTTGGCCTGGGCTCACAATTCCAATTTTATTTTTTCTAATTACTAACTGTGGGACCATTCATAAGTGGATTAATAATGGCAGTATTTTCTTTGCTGGGTTGTTATGAAGAATTTGCTTTATAAACTTTTTTTAATTGAACTATATACAAAGTATGAAAAAACAGAACGGAGAAAAGAAAGACAGAAAAGGAAAATAAATAAACAAAACAAAACTGTCGTATGTCCAACAGAACATTGTGGTGATCTTGTTCTTTTAAAATAAGTAGAATAGTTCTCTCTGGGGGAGAGGTGCAGGTTTCTCGGGGAGGTTTTCTGGGAGGCAGCTTTAGTATCAGTTGAAAGTAATAATCACCTCAAAACGCAGCGAGGTGATAAAAGTTCAGATCCTTTATTATCTCCAATATAGCCCGGTTAGCTTAGAGCCCTCTGAATGTCTCCAAATCCAAAGGTTTTGTCCTTTAGCCTCTGCCTCTGCTTTCTTCAGCCTTCAATCCAGCTCCACTCTTCATATAACTCTGCTGAAATATCGACTCGTAGCTTCTTCCTCTGAAAACTCTTCTGCCACCAGCCAGCCAAGTGGAAAATATTCTGGAATAGATCTCTCTTCACTGGCCTTATATCTGACTCTTCTGAGAGAATGGGATTATGGGTTTTCTCCCATAGTGCTCTCTGGCCCTAAGAGCTTTAAGGGAGGTATGAATTCACAAAGTTACAAAGTTTACTTTGTGAATCTGGCATACTTGTGAACTCTGATGAGTACTGGTGTAAACACAAGCATTGTACTAATTAGTTCTACTTAGTACCATGTTTCAGGTTCTGCCCAAAACATCTTCTTGTAAGATCAGATCAACAATCTGTCAACTCTAATGAGTTAACAGTTTGTAAAGATTCCAACAGAACATCAGTGAGGATTCAAAATATAAAACAATAAATTTCCATTTAAAGAAATTTCTGATTCCTAATAATAGAAAAAAATTATATTCATGAGCATCTGTCTTTTTTTTTTTTTTTTGCCTTCTTGTAGGTTATTCTTTTGTTCTGTGATGAACACTTGCTTCATAAATTGTAAAGCATAATTGAGTGTTCTTATATATTCAAGGAGAGCTAGTGTTGTGAAATGCATAGAGAGCCAGAAATGGAGCCTAAAAACTCTGGGTTTAAGTCCTATATCTGACACAGATTGGCTGAATAAATCTAGGCAAGTTCTTTAACTTTTTTTTCTTTTTCTTTTTCTCAATTACACATAAAGAAAATAATATAATCTATCCTTATCTATCCATATATATATATAGTATATCACATACACACACATTTCCTTATGAATCATGTTGAGAGAGAAAAATCAAAGTTAAACTAGAGGAAAAAAAAGTCAACATAGCATATGTTGATTACATTCAGTCTCCATAGTTCTCTCTTTGGATGCATTTGGCATTTTCCAACCAAAGTTTATTGGGATTGTCTTGGACTCTAAACTGCTGAGCTAGAACCAAGTTTTTCACAGTTAATCATCACACATTTTTGCTGTTACTGTGTACATTGTATTCCTGACTCTTCCTATTTTGCTCAGCATCAGTTCATATAAATCTTTCCAGGTCTTCCTAAAATCAGCTTGTTCATCATTTTTTATAGAATAACATTTCATTACCTTCATATACCACAACTTGTTCAGCCATTCCTCAGCTGACAGGCATTCACTCATTTTCCAGTTTTTTGCTACCACAAAAAGAGCTGCTACAAACATTTTTGCACATGTGAGTCCTTTTCCCTCTATGATTTTCTTAGGATACAGATCCATTAATGGCACTGCTGGATCAAAGGGTATGCACAGTTTTATAGCCCTTTGAGCATAGTTCCAAATTGCTCTCCAGAATGGTTGGATCATTTCATAACTCCAGCAATAATGCATTAATGGTCCAGTTTTCCCACATCCCCTCCAACATTTATCATTATCTTTTCCTGTCATCTTAGCCAATCTGAAAGGTATGAGGTGCTCTAATTAATAGTAATTTAGAGCATTTTTTTCATATAACTATAAATGGATTTAATTTCATCATCTGAAAATTGTCTGTTCATATCCTTTGACCATTTATCAATTGGGGAATAATTTGTATTCTTATAAAGTTGGCAGAGGTTTTTATTTTAGAAATGGGACCTTTATCAGAAACATTGCTGTTTCCTAGCTTTGTACTTCACTTTTAATCTTATTTCTATTGGCTTTATTTGTGCAAAAACTTCCAGTAGCTCAAGTGCTCTGATCCTTTATTTTAGAAGCTACCAGATCCTGGGCAATCCTGACGAATACTTTTTTTTTTTTTTTTCTGGCAGCTTGCAATAATTTTCCTTGAGATTATAATTCTGGACTTTTACAACAATGTTCCTTGGAGTTTTCCTTGTGGCCTCTCTTTCTGGAAGTAATCAATGACTTCCTTCAATGACTATTTTGCCCTCTGGTTCTCATACATCAGAGCAGTTTTCCATGATGATTTCTAGAAGAATGCCATTCTAGATCAGCTGTTTTTTCAATGAGGTTATTCTACATTTTCTTTCATTTTTAAAATTCTTTTTAGTTTGTTTGACTGATTCTTGATTTCTCATAGTCATTAGCTTCCATTTGTCTGGTTCTAGTTTTTAATGTATGATTTTCTTCAGTTACTTTTTATATCTCATTTTCCATTTGATTAATTCTACTTCTCAAGGTGTTATTTTCTTTAGTGGATTTTTTTTTCAATTTGGCCAATCATATTTTTTAATTAATTGTTTTCCTTTTCCAAGCTGTTGACTCTCTTACATACAATTCATTTCTTTTCTTATTTTTTTTCCTAATACCTCTCTTATTTTCCTTTAAAATCTTTTATAAGCCCTTACAAGAAACTACTTTGGGCTTGAGACCAATTCATATCACCCTTGTAGGTATCCCATGTAGGCATTTTGTTCTCTTTTGAACTGATTTTTTTGGTCTTCCCTGTCATTAGAGTAGTTTTCTGTGGTTAAGGTTCTTTTCTGTTTCTTGCTCATTTTCCCTATTTTGTGACAGAGCTGAAGCTCTGCTCTTGGGATACAGAGGGCATTGTCCCAAGCTTTTTGTGCAGCCCTGAACCTTGGCTTTGAGCAAAAGGGCTTCTTGTGTTTGCTAGCTTGCTCACAGCAGGAAGTAGCCCTACCTGGTTTCTCAAGCTGGCAGTTTGTCTTCCCTGCGGGGACTGGAGGCAGATTACCCCACTGTTCTGCTCTGAGGCAGGAGGTTTTTACCTCCTGAGGTAAAACCTTATTGAGGTTTTTAGTTGCTGATCTATTGTGATTAAGACCCTTTTACTGATTTTCCTGGATACTGTCTGAGATGGGCCAAATACTTTTATGTCACTGAAAATGACTTTTCTTGAAGTTTTTCCAGTCTATCTTGAACTGGAGAGTGGTTTCCTTCTGTCAAACTATTTAGAGGCTTGGTTTTATGTGGTTTTCAAAGGAAACTTGGAAAGCTTCAGCAGCTTCCTGGCTTTACTTTGCCAGCTTGTCTCTGCCGCTTTAACTCTAGTTGTTTAACTTTTTCCATGCTGCTAGGCAATTTTCTGAAATTAAGTCACAGATAATTTACTTAACCAGATTAGTCAAGAGTTTTTCTTCCCTGGGAGTTTGATAAAGTGATTACAGCGCAGATCCAGTCCAACACCTCCTCTTTGCTCCCAATTTCACTGTCCCAATACTTAGATAGATTTGTAAATGGGTATGCCTTACCCAAGTGTAAATTGCAATTTACTAGGGCCTTTGAATTTTAGGATCCTTGTTCATATTCTCTTACAGATTCTCTATGAAGGACATTTCAAACTCATTGGAATCCCTTCCTCTAGATTTTCTTTACCATTTTGTGTGTATCTAAGCCCAGGCTATCTATTGAGTCCCCTGTTCTTGTTACATGACCACATCACTTCCTTTTCCAATGATACATTTCAAATTATATCCCTTACATTACCTCATTAAAAATATGCTATGATCTACTTGAATTGATGTTATTCCTCTCCTTACCCACTCTCCCCTACACACACATACACTTCATAGTCTTTCCTTCCCCACTTTTATCTTCCAAAACTTTGCTTCTTTAAAGACTGTCATTTGCCAACTTTTTGAACAATATCATCCAAACAAAAAAAAAGTGTTAATGTTAAAAGATATTTTTTGTGTCAAAAAAACAGTTTAAGATTATTAAAGATACTGCCAAAACATGTAATACAACCATTGATCTTCTTTCTGCTCAATTCTGGGCTCAACTGATTTATCCAGGGTTGGGTTTGGGAAGCACAAAACCTCCAGAGCAAGACTTCGTAAAGTCATATTCTGTTGGTAGATAGAATTAGTCTAGTGGATAACAATGCTGGCCAATGGTTTGATGTACATAAGAGTTAGAACATTTCCTACTGAAAGATAGTCAATGCCATGATTGGGCATTGTTTTAGGAATTGGTATATGATAATGAATCCTATGGATAATATATTATAGCATTACTATAAACTATTATGTGCTCCATTATTTTTATATGCTAATGTTTTAAAATTCTACAATAAGAATTAAATGTTTCATTTAAATCTCATTTGGTAATTTTTTATGGTAATTTTTTGTAAAGTAAGGAGAAACTCAAAATTTGCTCTATATTTACAAGTAAAAGGCATTTTATACAGTAAATGAAATCTTTTATTTCAAGCAATTCCTCTTCATTTTACCAGTTTCCAAACATTTTTTTATCTTAGAAAAAAATTTTTGGTTGCCAAAAAATTCCATTACCTGGTAAATCACATAATCATCTGATAATGAGACTATTTTAAATATAATTCTGTGAGTTCTTGGACTTTGAACATACAGATTGTCACTGAACCTGAATTTTTGAAACCTTTCCAACTTATTAGGATCTCTTGGGACTTGTGCTCTGATGGTACAACTTTTGAGAATTTATTTTCATGCTATATTATATCATGCTAAAATAAGACAGAGAAAATTAAAGTACTTATTAAAAATTAAAATCTTAATGATAATGGATAGTTATACATTATTGTTTTTTTGTTCTCATGTTTGTTTTTATGCCATACCTAATATTTTGTTTAGGGAAAAGTTTTTTATTCAATTGAGATAATTTTTTTTTAAAGCTGAAATTCACAAAAATGTGAATAGCTGAACAAATTATGATATATCAATGCAATTAAATGTTATCATACAATAAGAAATGAGAAAAGGGACAAAACATGGGAGATCTTAGATGAGCCTCTACCTGCACCAAATGACTAGAATCAAGGCAACTATTTAGACAATGATAACATATTAATGACCATATAAGACTTAATATATATGATCACCTTACTGACAAATCATGATTCCTTAAGACTAGTAATGAATCATGCTCTCCTCTCTGCTTCTCACCTTTACCAAAAGGTATTGGCCTACCGGTGTGGGATGAGCCATATATTTTCAAATATGAGTAATTTGTGAATGTAGTTTGTATGACCATAAGTAATTGTTAAAAGGAAGTTTTTTATTTTATATTTTTGTTGAGTGAAGGAAGGACAAGCATAGTGGTAGTAATACTGGAAAAAAAAAGAAATGAAAAACATAGAATATCTGACTCATTTTTAAAAATACGTAGAAGAAAGCAGAAGAAAGTTCAGAAAAGACACAAAAAAGAGGACAGTTTTAGAGCTTCCAAGTATAAGGTGCAGTAAACTATATATATACTATATATAGTGGCATTTCCCAGTTACTGATGCAGTCCTCTTTTTCTGTTCTTTGTAGGGGGAAATATTTAAGTTGCTTGATTTTATCAGGTTCATAATAATAATAATAATAATAAAATAGAACATTAAAAAACAACAAATTGATTTATGGCAATAGAAAACTTACATGATCTACTTCAGTCAAATTTCAACTCACAAATTTCAGATTCTTGAAATATTATTAATTCAAATGAGAAAAAACTTAAGAAATTTAAACCATTTTTAAAAACTTACCCTTTTTGTTAATTAGTTGAAATTTCAGTATGAAAACAAAAAGTGACACCTCTGTTCTTGACAGCTTTCTTGTCATTTTACTGTTTTCACTCTCATCTGAAAAAAAAGTCATGGCTGTTTTTTTCATGAATTTTGCATTGAGTCCATTTCTATTTTATTTGATTTGGCTTGACATTAACCTATGGGAACAAACCTCCAGAAGTTGCAGTTTTTCAAGGGAAGTTGATCCTTGAAAAAAGAAAAATAAATAAACTTTTAAAAGATAGCTTTCAGAGAAATGAAGTCCACCTCAGAGCAAAAATTCAGTCACCTGGGGAAAACAACACCGACAACAACAAAATAATTATGGTATCTTGATGCTTTGTTTTCCATCAAAGCTTGATTAACAGGTTCTGCAAAACCTTAGTATGTTCCTTTCTACCCTCAAATTTAATAATGCAGAAAATTGATATGGCATGACATCAAAATTATTCTAATCATTTTGTGATGTCACCAACCTTACAGTATCCATGATGAGGGTCCCAGAATGCACACAGTTCTGTTGACAGCAGCTGAGCCAATCTGTTTTGCCTCAGAATGAGGACAGGTATTTCAGAGTAGGTAGAAGAAAAGTTGTTAGTGCTTTACTTTGGGAGAAGCAGTGAGGTGGCAGGGTGGCTGGGATGCTGAACCGAGTTGGGAAGACCTGAATTCAAATTTGATCTTAAACACTTACTAGGGATGTAACCCTTGGCAAGTCACTTAATTTCTATCTGCCTCAGTTTCCTCAACTATAAAATGAAGATAATAACAGCAATTACTAAACAGGGTTGTTATGAATATCAAATGAGGTGATATTTGTAAAGTGTTTCGTAGTGCTTAGTAAGCACTAAGCACATCCTAGGTACTTAATAAATTCTCATATCCTCCTTTTTCCTTCATAACTCAGAGTAGCTTAGGAAAAATTGTTAGAAAGCTTGTCTTTATTCCAATTCATCTCCTTCAGGAATGCCTTTTTGAAATGGAAGTGAAATATGTATAGGATAGAAATAAGCATTAAGACATAGCATATGAGTTATTAATATATAAGTAACTAATCATTGGCTTCTAAGGAGGTAGGGACTAAAGCAAACTATAATTTTCTTTTTGGCAGGAATTCAAGATTATGCACACACATGGGTGTGCAAACACACATTTTATACAGTAAGATTAGATCTATAAATAAAAAACCATGGGAAGTAATATAAAGATTTCTAAAATATAATGCACAATTACAGGTTTTTAATGCTCCATGATAACTCAGGGAAATCTATGAAAATAAAATTGAGTTTGCAAGAGACATCAGATGTTATATAATTGAATCCTCTCATTATACAGATTGAGGAAATGGGCCCATAAAAATTAAGTGACTTGCACAAATCACATTAGTAGCATGTAACAGGGCTGAGATTCAGAATTGGGCCCTGAAACTATTGATTTACAAAATCCTGGGATTCCAAGTTCACAAATTCAACACATTTCTCTCTACCAAGTTGGTCTTACTCCAGGCAAGACTATATAAATATAAATGGTGGAAAGCTGCATTCCTAACAGTGCTCCATCCAGAAAACCTAAAAGGCAAAGTAGTGTATGAATAGAAAACAAGATTTTAATTGATACTCAGCTCTTCTGCTTATTACTTTTTTTTTTTTTTTTTTTTTGAAAATAACTGAACATCTCTGGGTTGGGTTTTTTTTTTTTTTTATTTGTCAAACTAGATAGTCTATAATGTCCCTTTCAGATCTCAGACATAAATCATCTGGTTCTATTACCAAGTTAATCCAATACTTTGACAGAAGGGAAAAGGAGAACAGAGTCCTGGCATTATAGATTTAGAATTTAAAGGGAACTGAGGTAATCTACTTCCACCTCCTTATTTATATTGTTGTGCCACAGTTCCCTTTTAATGTCCTGACCCAGTTTCTCTAATTGTCCTATTTAGTTACTTTGCCTCAGGTTATAACCTTTCCCTCTTAATACTTGATGAAATAAAGGTTTTATATCTTTAGGCTACAATCATTCTTTCTTAATGTTTGACAGGATAGAGGTCTATTCATTTTAGACATCATTAGAATATCAGTAACCTCTCCAGGTACCTCTTCCATTATATCATTGTTCTTGTTATCCCATAAAAGAGTCTTGCTGTCTGATATGCAGGGCTGGATAGTCTTGTTCAGCCCTGGGACCAAACATGGATCATTTGGTCCCAATAAATCTCTCCATTTAATAAACTATTAAATTGTTCTCTAATCTCTGTCTTGCTCAGTTTCTCTGGCATTATAATATATGAGGGAATTGAAGCCTAAAGAACTTAAATAATACCCTAATGACATATATACTGGTCACCTTTTTTTTAAAATTAATAAAATCTATGCTACTAATAAAAAGGAATAAGAAAATAAATATGCATATTTCCTCCTCTTTCCTTTCTTCTTTCTGTTCTCCTTTCAATCTGTGATTTAATCTAGTTAAGAAAGGAGGCAGATAATGATCTCTTTTAAAATCTGGTCAAAAAATCAACTTGAGAGGGAAAGACCTTTCGGGTTTATGGCTAAAACAAAAACAATTGCAATTTCCATTCCCTCTGAGATAAATCAGGGTCCCAGAAATGACCAAGTGGGCTTTTCAATTGTTTTTCAATCTAAAAGATCCAAAGTGATTTAGGTTTAAGGTGTTTTTTAGAGTGAGCAAAATTTACTTTCCTTTGGGAAGAACTCTAGCTGCTAAAAATATGTCCCTTTGTGGACCAAGAGAAGAGAAGCAAAAGAAAAGAAGGGAAGAGAAGAGTTGTGTTGTCAAGTTGGTCAGTTCCAGTTGGATTCTCATTTTGATTGCTGGTGGAAAAAATGAGGGTGGTGACTCTACCCTCCCCATTTAGATCCAATTCACTTTCATGTTGTGTGGGATGTAAAAAGATCCTACCCAAAAATGACTACTTAGAGATCACTCATAGAAAGCAGAATTATTTATTAGAATCTCAAGAAGTGAACCATCCTGTTCTGTGAGCCGAAGATCACAACAGAAGTGTCATTCCTTTCAGAGCGGTCACAATTTTTATACATTTCAGACAAAGAACCCCCAAAATCCCACCTTCTATATGTTGTGATTGGTTACATAAGTCTCTATTTCTCTATTTGGTCAGTGGAATGCAGTAGATAAGATGATGTATAGCTTCTTCAGCCACTATGCTTTTTTTAATCCCTTCTTTGGACAATGGAATGTAGTCCAGGCCTTATCTAAAATCACATGATTTTGGAGAAGCTGAAATTGAGGCCTTACGGCTTCAACTAATTTAATAGTTACTGATCAATATGTGCTTGATCTGTAAGTTCTTTACCTTTTCCACACAATCTCCCCTGTTTTTTATATATACATACATACATACATATATATATATGTACATATATATGTTTCCTCATGAAAAACTAACATTGTGATCAAATTCAAATAATATCTCTACACATTGCTTGTTATTCTCCTCATCTGATCATCCCCTGCTACCACCTCCCATCCCTCTTTATATAAAATCATCATTTTAATGTCATCCTCTGTATGTAAGATTCTTGACAGTGATCTTTGAACTATTCTTGTTACCAATGTAATTATACAGGGTAAACATAGTGGCAACAGAATAATACCACTGATTGCTGTAAGTCCATACCATAAGAGCTATTTCCACTAGCTACCATCAAAGCAGCTTGGTTTCAAATATTGGTTCCAAGGAAGAATTTTCAATCCCTCTTGGATAAGGGTGACCATACAATAATTCATGAAGTGATAATCCCACATCCCTTTGGGGTTTTGTTCTAATTCTTTTGGCTGAGGAAATTAGGGTTAAGTGACTTGCTCAGGGTCACACAGCTAGGAAGTGTCAAAGTGTCTGAGACCAGATTTGAACTCAGGTCCTCCTGAATCCAGGGCTGGTGTTCTATCCACTCTGCCATCTAGCTGCCCCTTTGTTCTAATTCTTAATAAGGCAAGGGGAAGCACTTGGTCCAGGGCAATTATGTCTCTAACTCCAGTTTAATCAATTGCTGATTAATTTCCTTATTCATCCTTTCCACTTTACCTGATGAGGGTGGATGCCATGAGGTATGTAAGTCCCATGATCAATTTCTAGAGCTTGGGTCATAGATTGGAGAATCTTAACTGTGAAATGGATGCCTTGGTCCAAATCTATCTGTTCCACCAACCCATACTCGTAATGATATGCTCAAGGAGTACTTTTATGACTGCCGAGGCAGTTACCTGGGCAAGAGAAAAGTGTCTATCCATGAGGTCAGATGGTCCACTATGACCAATAGGTATTTGAGACACCCCACTAATGGCGGTTTGGTAAAGTCACTGTATGCTTTGGAAAGGCCTGATACCAGAGAGCCTTCCTCCTTTTTGGACTTCTCATTGGGCCATCCTATTTGTCCTTTGACAAACAGGACAACCCCTGACAAGTTGCCTGCTATTGTGTACAATCCCAGTGCTACAAACTTAGCCAGCACTGCACCACACAGGTTTTGGACACCCCAATGACTGCCTTGATGTAAATGTTGGAGCACCTGTTTAATATCTAATGTAGTCAGTACCTTTCTGCCATCAGGGAGGAGCCAGTGCCCCTCTTTATCCTCTTGAGTGCCAAGGCTTCTCTTCTGGGGTAAGGGAAGGTAGAGGCATTTGAGGAGGGAAGATGGAGGCATTTGAAGTGGATATGCCAGAATTAGCACCATCTTTCTTTGGTACTTACTGATTTCTCTTCTCCAGCTCATTTTGCTTCCTTATCTGTGAAGTGATTTCCCCTTGCCTCAAATGAATCTCTTTTTTGGTGCCCCTGCATATGAATTACTGCAATGTTTTTAGGTAACATAAGATTGGTTAAAATTTCAGTGACCAATGCCCTGGTGCCAATCCCTTATCTTTACTGTTGTTTCCATTCTTTCCCTCGGGTAATTTACAGGATCTAATTTCTTTTTCCCTTCACTTATACAATGAACTAAATATTTTACCTCACGTTTACAAATTGTAATTTGTCTTGAGAAATTCTCAGTCCCTGTGCTTCTCAGTAATTTAACAAATTGATAGTGACTTGGACAAGGTCACTCTTTTTCCACCCTGCCACAAGAAGATCATCTACATAGTGTAAGACTTTTAACAGTAAGAAATTTATCCCAGAATGTATATACAATTCTTACTCAAGTAGATATTTTATCAATTGAATATTATAGTAATCATTTTGCTTTTAAAATACCCAATACGCAGAAAAATCCCAAACTACATTTTGTCCATAACAAAAACATTTTCAAAAGGATGGAGGCAAAAACTATTATTCTTGGAGTTCCTTTAAATAATTGGCATCATTCACATAAAAGAATTCTGAAAAGCTCTTAAAAACATCAATTAAACTTTTTGAAAAAACCCTTTCAAACTATAAACAAGAAAACCATTATGTATCTAAAGAAACAAATATTCAATCAGTTAACATCTTGTAAGAGCAGCCTGTCCCTTTAAATCACAGTTTGGTGCACCAGCAGCAGCTTGATTAAAAAAAAAAAAAAAATCCGCTGGAACACACTTGGGTGGGAGGGAAGGATTCCACCTGGCTGCCCTTCTCCCACTTCTTTTTTTCTACTCCCAAATACCTTGCTTTCTCTTTCTAAAATCATCCAAACGTTTGATTGCTCCTACAAATCAATCCTTCATAAATCTCCTGCATTCTCCTCTTATCTGTCCCTTCAAAACTTTTAGTGAACAGCTACCTAACTCCACAAAATCGACATGTCCAGCAGAGCTGGATTTAAAGCATACCTTATGTTAACAAATAAACTGAATCAAACCAAATACAATTTTTTTTAGAGTTTTTTTCTTCTTCGGCCTGAGTGGTGTTTTGACAGCAATTAGCATCTCTCTCATCTGTCCAGGTAGAGCTTTTGCTGGCCCAGTCTAGACTAAGATTGAATTTTATTGCTCTTTCCCTTTAATCCTACTAGCAGGCTGCTTTTTTTTTTTTTCCCCTTTACTTACAAATTAGTGTTATGGGCCCAGAACTTGAAACAAAATGCTAAGTCACTGGAATTGATAGAGACAATGCTTATGTACTTAGTACTTATTAGAGTTTACACCTTTAAGGAGCTCTCACAAGCCCACAGAAGCCCAGAAGCCCACTCTCTCGGAGGTGGAGTCAGATTCATTCCAACTTCCACCTTTGTGCAGGCTGGAGGCTTTGGATTCAGAGGGAGCCAGAGGCTGAAGCTGGAAGAAACAAAGGACAAGCTGCAAGAGCTCTCGGGACCAAGGAGAGAGATAGGCCTCTAAGAAAGCTAACCCAGGTTATTTTGAAGGAAACAATAAAGGAGCTAGACTTTAACAGCTGGCTGCATTTAAGGTGATTATTACTTAGAACTGAAACTAAGACTGCTCCCAAAGTCCCCCAAGAAACCCAGAGAATACTACATTTTAGAGAAGAGAATATTACAAATTAATACATCAGGTTAAAAAGTTTAAAATCACATGCAAATTTTATACAAAACACAATTGCAATATTGAAATAATCAATCCCCAAATTTCTTAATCATTGTTCTTAAAACTTAATAAAGCTTTTAAATTAACAAAACAGATAGACAAATCATACAGAAGAAAACACAGTTACGACATTAAACAAAACATTTAACACAGAGACTAGGGGCTTTTCCCCAAGAATAGTCCTGAGAGAAGTTTGTTTCAGCTTGAGATTCTTTCCTACCAGAATCCAAACGGAGTTTCTCTAAACTTCCAAGCTCGTTTAGTGCATATCTCTGCCTTCACAGAGAATGCCTAGATTCCATTCAAACGCCTTTTCTTTAGTAAGCCAGGAAAGAGTTAAGCACCATTTTTACACTGCTCTTCTATTTTTTTTTTAAACTTTCCAAACTTTGAAATCCCTTTCAATCTATGTTTTTGCCCCTCCCCCCTTCTGTCCCCCTTTCCCTAAAAGCTGCTGCAGTCAACCAGAAGTAGAGGGAGAGAAAAAGAAAAAGATTTTCTTTTCTTGCTCTATCTTGAGAAGCCCAAAATCAACTCCCAAATTACCTCATCATGATCAAAGACCAATACATTCTGAACCATTCTGAAAGAATTACTACTCTGAATGAATTCCAATTCCAACAGTTCAGCCTGATATTTTTGTAAGCCTGCAACACAGAGGCTGAATTCTTATCTCTTACAAGTTTGCTAACTTTTAACATGGAACACAAAATGCAAAGCAAACACACACACAGACACACGCAGAACTCTATTTTCACCTTTTACATACAGATTTAAGTCCTGGCAACATCCTCCCAGTTTTCTTCCCTTTTATACCTAGCTACCATCCTGACACAAATTCTTGGACTGCTTATATCCCATTATCTGCGGAGGTCACCCTCATGCCCGCAGTTACCCTTATGCCCGCAATCACTCGAGAACTTACCCAGAAAGTCCTTTATCATTGGGGTCAATAGCAGTCCTCTAATCCCTTGAGATCTCCCTTGACTCAACCAATAGACCCCCCAGACTCCCAAGAGCTTTACCTCGAGTTTACACGTGTAAATCTTCCAGACTGCATTGCCATCCATCAGGACTCTACTTCCTTCAGTCTTCAATTCTGCTTTCCACTGAGTACCTCTGCCTTGAGTTATTATCTAAGAGGGAGGGAGGGTGCCCACCCACAGCCAGAAGCTATGGAGAAAACTGCTCTGAGCATGCCTGTCCCTGTCTGGGGTGCACAGCCATTTCCCCCAAAGACCTCATCCTAGAGAGCCCCTAATTGTGTGGGATGTAAAAAGACTCCTACCCAAAAATGACTACTTAGAGATCACCCATAGAAAGCAGAATTATTTATGAGAATCTTGAAAAGCAAACCATCCTGTTCTGTGAGCCAAAGTTCACAGC